>NC_060179.1:54242445-54564945 GCF_021184085.1 Oncorhynchus gorbuscha
AGCAGCACCAGTGTTTGGCTAGCAGTATTTCTTATAGCGTGAGCACCAGTGTTGGGCTAGCAGTATTTCTTATAGCGTGAGCAGCACCAGTGTTTGGCTAGCAGTATTTCTTATAGCGTGAGCACCAGTGTTTGGCTAGCAGTATTTCTTATAGCGTGAGCACCAGTGTTGGGCTAGCAGTATTTCTTATAGCGTGAGCAGCACCAGTGTTTGGCTAGCAGTATTTCTTATAGCGTGAGCACCAGTGTTGGGCTAGCAGTATTTCTTATAGCGTGAGCAGCACCAGTGTTGGGCTAGCAGTATTTCTTATAGCGTGAGCAGCACCAGTGTTGGGCTAGCAGTATTTCTTATAGCGTGAGCAGCACCAGTGTTGGGCTAGCAGTATTTCTTATAGCGTGAGCAGCACCAGTGTTGGGCTAGCAGTATTTCTTATAGCGTGAGCAGCACCAGTGTTGGGCTAGCAGTATTTCTTATAGCGTGAGCAGCACCAGTGTTGGGCTAGCAGTATTTCTTATAGCGTGAGCAGCACCAGTGTTGGGCTAGCAGTATTTCTTATAGCGTGAGCAGCACCAGTGTTGGGCTAGCAGTATTTCTTATAGCGTGAGCAGCACCAGTGTTGGGCTAGCAGTATTTCTTATAGCGTGAGCAGCACCAGTGTTTGGCTAGCAGTATTTTTTATAGCGTGAGCAGCACCAGTGTTGGGCTAGCAGTATTTCTTATAGCGTGAGCAGCACCAGTGTTTGGCTAGCAGTATTTCTTATAGCGTGAGCAGCACCAGTGTTGGGCTAGCAGTATTTCTTATAGCGTGAGCACCAGTGTTGGGCTAGCAGTATTTCTTATAGCGTGAACACCAGTGTTGGGCTAGCAGTATTTCTTATAGTGTGAGCACCAGTGTTGGGCTAGCAGTATTTCTTATAGCGTGAGCACCAGTGTTGGGCTAGCAGTATTTCTTATAGTGTGAGCACCAGTGTTGGGCTAGCAGTATTTCTTATAGCGTGAGCACCAGTGTTGGGCTAGCAGTATTTCTTATAGCGTGAGCACCAGTGTTGGGCTAGCAGTATTTCTTATAGCGTGAGCACCAGTGTTGGGCTAGCAGTATTTCTTATAGCGTGAGCACCAGTGTTGGGCTAGCAGTATTTCTTATAGCGTGAGCACCAGTGTTGGGCTAGCAGTATTTCTTATAGCGCACTTGCGCATCAATCCAGTATCCATTTATGTAGCACATAATCATGATTCTGCCAGGTAGGCATAAAGGCTATTTTATAGTTACATTTTAATTGCCTTTTCATCTAGCTGAAAACAGTTAGGCCATCATTAGTATCGCTAACGGCTACACAAAGTGGTAATGTATAGGCCCAACATGCACCACACACAGCAGGGCTTGACATTCAGGTAAATTTGCCAGTGTCAACTTAAAGCTACAGGGTAGCTTTAGCCCGGGTCGAGACTTGACAGGAAAGCAAATGATGTGTGCATAATTTCAAAAGCAGGTGATTTTCATATTTCATTTGCGGGCTGAGAAAGTAGCCTATACAGGGTTCAAACAGAAATTGGCATGTCAAATTCAAGGATTTTCAAGGACTTTTCCAAGCACTTAATTGAAATCGTCAACGACCTACATTTTATATGTCATTGCTGTAATAGCCTAAAGAAAAAAGCTCCCTCCAATGTATGCAACAAAAAATAAGTATGCATTACCACTAAGCATAATGCATTTTTAAATAGGCCTATCCAATGGCATTATGCATTGCCATTTTTACATTCTAAAATATGTCAGAATAATGTGGGCATTGCCTGACAAAATAGACAGCATGCTCCCATCACACTAATTGTATCTGTCCATGTGGTAGCTAGTCAGTCTCGCCATTTCAGATGTTTAAGAGTTGAGGGGTTACTGTATCATGTTTTAAAATGAGGAGGCAACACACAAAAAATCTGGGTATCCTTTGTAATGGAACACTTTGTATGGAAAATCAAAGTTGAAGCCAACATTTGATATTGTGATGCTCATAATAACGGCACATGGATTTACCACAACAGACTAGTGCAACACCCTTCAATTGAAACTGCGTGAAACAAATGAAAGTGCCTACTACCCTCAGAAAAACTGATTAGAAATAAATCCACGAAATAAGTTAATTTTGGCAGTAGAACTTCTAAAATCAGCTACCATAAATTACTTTTCAAGGACAAAAGAGCCCAGAGGAAATGTCTTATTTTGAAGGTGGGCTCTTCTATGATGACCTAATTGGACTTGGCAAATATTCTACCAAGACTTCAAACTTTTTAAATACCTATTCTTGGAGCATCTTTCCTACCATTACCGCTGTTGGTCTTTGCTCCACGCAACAACCAGCTGTTGGGAGAGCTGCGCGCTCTCTTTGCCTGACAGATTATCTATAGGCTGTGTGTGCGCAGCAAGCGTGTGATAAATAAACAGACCTAACGAACACTTCGGGAATCCATCTGTTTTCTTAGCAATTATAGCCTAGAATAAAAATCGCATTATTACAATATTTTTCTCACTGGCCCAAGCGGGACTCTGACGGGGATGATCGACTGGCCCGTAGGGTTTCCAAAATCGCCCCTGTATGTTGAGCCCAGGGGCATTCCCGTGCCGTTGTTGGTTTATTGTTGGTCAACTGAACATTACTGTTTGAAAAAATCATGATAAATAAAAGCTAATTGTGAACCAAAGACTAAACGTGACCAGGTAAAAAAAATAGATTTTAAATACTGGCACCCTTGTGACCAATTAAAAATGTGTGTCGCTCAGCCAAGTCAAACGGTTACAAATGCGACTGTTTTGGTCGCAGTATTGAACCCTGCTATCAGTAGGGCATGTTCGTTATGTCGGTTTATTTATTTAACAGATTGGTTAACACATCTAAAAACTACAGTGTCGGGGAAATGACGAAGGCTGCTTTTTCTGTTCACATTTCAAAAAGCCAGCAACTTTCTGTGTCTACTACAGCCTCCGTAAATCGAAGGAAATTGTTTGGACAATACAACAACCAGGGTCAGGTTAAGTTCACAGGTGACTTGCAGGTCACTCCTTTGGTTTCAGTTGACTAATTAGGTAAGCCTCTGCAGCTGGGATGACAGAATGCATTTCAAACATCCTATTCTTACCACTGTTGCCCATATAATGATAATCCGTGAGAAACAAGATGAGACCAAAGATAGGCCTAGTTTACCAAAGTTTGTGCAAATTCTGTTATGGAATGGGTTTGGTTAAGGTAGTTAGGACATGTTAACTACCTGCTGTTTTCATTTACATGTAACCCTTTTCAGTCATTTACATTCTAAGAAACCCCTTCATTATTTTGACATCCACATTTGGTTTTTTAAGTACTTACCGTACTACGTCATCAATGTTGTTTCTGTAGACACCCTCAAGTCTTTCAGCAGGAAAGCCCATAGCAATTATGTTTGGATAAATATCTGAACGCAGGAGTCAAAGAAACCAGCAGTTTGGTTGCTGAGGTCAGAGACTAAAGGGAAGAATCACACCTAGGCCAATATTAAATCACCAACATACACATACAATTATGATTGTCTATCAATCGTCATTCAATTCACACATCTCGACAACCGTCGCACACACAAACAACTCCTTGATTTGCCCAAACATAGATATCGTATATCACATCTTACACCATACTGTACATGCATTGCTTATTATGCCAGACCAATCATGACAGAGCTGTATGGAGAACAGGACAGAGCATGTGTAATATGGAACAGATGGTGCTCTCTCTACGAGACCCAGTGACGGACATCTAACCTACCAGGCCCCACAAGGGCACCAAATAAATCACATTGTGCCACAGCCAACTGCCCCCGCCCTTCCCATCATCTCTCCGAAAGAGCATTACATCACTTAAATATATGTATAATATAAACGCACACGTCGGTCTAATTTCCTCATGTCACTTGGGAAATATATCCAAGCACAAAATAATTGATTTCATCATACAAAGAAAATGACCTATTTTGTCAAATAATTCATCAGAAATAGGCTACTATTATATGAAATACAAAACGTGATCTCTAAATTATTATTCTATTACTGTTAATTTACTGAGACGCGCGCCGTCTCGTCACACGCTCAACTCCTCCGATAGCGTACTTTACATTGGAACTGGCATAACATCACAATGACATCATGCTCAAAAAGTACCCGAGACTACTGCAATGACAAACGCAACGTCAGCATGAGCCTCACATTTAACTGTTCCTATCAAATAAATAGTCAATGGACTGAATGGGATCAATTAAATTGTTCCAGAACATAGGTAGTCTAAAGGCCTACTGCCATTTTCCAGCAACACCATTTAGGAAATGAACATAGAATTTTCATATTCTTAAATAGCACAGACGTAGGCCTATAATAAAATATTTTTAAAAAAAAACTAACATATCATTACAAAAACCTCTTCTAGTCCAATGAAGACGAGGAGTTTCAAATGGCAAATGTCAGTTAAGGCCTAAACCTCTGCTACTAGTGTGGAGGGAAAGGCTTGCTGCTGATGGGAAATCTCATCACAATTTTAAGGCCAATTCCTAGAACTGAATTCATTACATAACAACCATGGCTACATTGCCTTCCCAAACACTGACCAACAATGCCTAGCACTATAGATATATCAAAACAAAGTGATTTAGCTATAATACCACGTTTCACTCATACAATATCTAACTCACACATTATCACAGTTGCTTAGTTAGGAAAATCCTAACCCCTTGGTTCCAAAATGTGGGGTTGGGAAAATGTAAATGTGGTACACTTAAGAAATCTGTACTCTTATCAAACAAATTAATAACGTTCTCTTCAAAATGAGTATAGAATACAACCTTTTAGTGTCAACCAATGGCATTATACAATATGTTGGGACAGCCTACAGGAACAACAATTTTGTGAATATGAACACAGGGCGTTTACTAGGGAATATAATGTTTCCAAATGGGGTCCCCTGCATTTTCTTACATCAATTTGCATTCGCGTGCAGAAAATATATGGGAACCCCTGCCCTAACCCTATTCCAGTTCTGGTTTTTGCACAGAGCTTTCTGAGACCACTGAACCAAGGGACCACAGGCACAAAAAAATGGCTTTGACCATTTCAAGTGCAAGACAAGAAGACATGACAACTGAACATGCCAATAATACCCGGCACTTCCTCCAATCGCTCATAACCTTTACCTGGCTTTAATTTGTGCATTCTACATGCACCTATACTTTCACAATTTAATTGCATACCTTGGTTAGGTGACCCATTTCAGACAAATCTAGCATCTGAACACTTGTCTTTTAAAGAATGCTCTTCTTCGGTCATTCATAACTAAACATTTTATCTCTGACACTGCTCAAATCAATACAAACAAGCTGACCTCATTAAGATATCAAGACAAGCAAACCAAAGGTCTACTGATTACGTTCATTCTAGCACCATGAAATTGGTACATCCCACTAATGAGCAAGTAATATTACAATTTCCCCTCACGCTGATAATGATTCGATGCTTTTGGTCTTTGTGTGGCTAGCAGCAGCAACACTGATTGTGAATATAACGTTAATCCATTAGCTATAGCTTGCTAGATAATTTTGTAGGCCAGAGAACTGCAACAATGCGTCGCAAAAGGTTGATCTCTTTGTTCCCTATCCAGGAGTTAGCTGGCTATATTAGCTAACTAACCAGTTGACCAATTTACAGTTGACAACCAAATAATGAATCAAGACTTCACATAATCAACATCATTTAACTACAGAACATTAGCTAGCCTAGATACATTTTCCTTATGTTATGATGTTGAATCTCTCATTCAATCATGATGTGCAAACTACTAGCTAGCTAGCTAACGTTATGCAAGTTATGGGATATATTTAGCCATCAAGACTGCATTTAATTGAACAGGACAGACACCTTTATCAAATAGCAATTTAGCAAAGAGTAGGTTAGTGTCGTTAGCTCCCTAACGTTAGATAGTTATTATTTCACGATATATTCTAAAACGTTAACTAGCTAACGAGATATATATATATATATTCGAAGTAATGTTCACCGACTACGTTAGCTAGCTAATCATCTTATGGATAAAGGTTAAATTATCAATATAGGCATCCAGGTGTTAGCTACAGTAGCTAGCTAACTGGATACAGTAGCTAACAATTTAATATAGACAATGATGAACATAGACACATTACTGTAGCTAGCTAATATTGCAGACATTGAACAAAAAGGATACAAGTCAAGTCCAAGTCAAACCCATCTTCCTGGTATCTCCTTTTGTTTCGGCTGACAATTTCCTTTATGATTGCAGCCATATCTGTGGCAGGAGTCTTTAACGTTTTTAAATTAAGAGAAAGTATCGTTGCCTTTGTATGAAATGTTGCCAATATTTTTTTCTCCCTCTCAATCCCGTTGGTGTCAAACGTTGACAGCTAGCTAAGCTAGCCGTGCTAGCTAGAATAGTTTTTGCTGCCGATAGGTCATAAAGGAGGGCCTCACTCCGTTCCACCACAGGCCCGGCTTCACAGGTCCCGCAATTTCACATAAAACCCCCCAGATGAATAGGTGATTAATTATCCAGCCCCCGGAGCGTTGTATTTCAAGAGAATACCAAGTATCTGATTTCGCCAAAAGCGCCGTGATTATGCCAGAAAAGTGGAGAGAAATCTCCCCGATGTTCCTTGCCCAGAAAAGTGACTGACACACTCGATCTCAGCACACACGTAGCTAGATATGGCTAGCGCATAGCATGTCAATTATTTAAAAAAAGAAAAAAAAAGCAGTCATCCGACAATTTTTTTTGAGGGAAAATTGACAGCCTCCAGTTCAAAGACTACAAATGTGTTGGATTTTTAATTTTTTTACAACACGCCTGCCGTTCTTCCCTGAAACGTCCCTTTCCCAGTACTGACTCGTTTCTCCCAGCCCCAGGCTGCACTCGCGAACTTCCATCATGGCTTCCGTAAGTTCCGTTCCAATTGAAAAGGGCTACGATTGGACAGAACGTTATGCCGCAGTGTAAAATAGTTCATCAAAGACGTCTCTCCGACAAATTGTAAAATAGTGTAGAATACATTGACAAAGCTATCATTAAATGTCTCTTTAATCTAATAATTTAATTTAGAATGAATTATTTTAATCGGTGTTGGAAGGACATGGGTACTGTAATTGGGGAAGTTACCAATATTTAATTTATGATTCATGACATTGATATGTATATAATCAAATCAGAGACTTTGCGTTGTGCAACTATATACTCAATGTGCTGGATGCATTTGATGTAGCCTTTTTAAATAAGTACATTTCATTGTGTCATGGCATTGTATAAAATCGATGTCTATGGAGCAAATTACAGGTGTATTTGATGAGGAATAAATACATTGTGTGTTGTCTTTTCACTATGCATAGACTAGGAAACAAAAATAAACAGTACATGTCACTCACAATGCATTGCTCTCGCCATTTCAATGTTTTGATACTTGACAACTTCAGAGTTGTTGCACATTTATGCACCTTTTTCACAATGCATTACAGACTAGGAAACCAAAATAAACACAGTTGTTGCATTGTGAGTATCTTGACTTTTCCTAGTTCTCTACCCGGACTGGAGTTTAAGCCAGTGTAGATGACAAGGTACTAGTTGTGGTCACTGGACTTGCTGTGTTAGGGCGCCTCCTGTCAGATTTGCATGGAACATGATGTGAAGTACCTATATACACATTAAGTAACAATAAAAAAAATACGTTTTATGAGAGGGGAGTACCTTCTTTTGCACAATATGGGTTGTAGCCACCTCATTAAATCTAGTTTAACTTGTGTTGTTATTTACCTTGAATTGCATCGGTCTGTACTTTAATATTTATATTTTTGCCAACTTTTACATTACTACATTCCTAAAGAAAACAATGCACTTTTTACTCCATACATTTTCCCTGGTACCCAAAATGACTCGTTACAGTTTGACAGGGAAATGGTCCAATTCATACACTTATTGAGTAGTTTTTTTCCATCAGTCCCATGCCACAGAAATATTGAGGAAATTATTTTAGTGTCTATTCCAAAACAGTAGGGGGCACCTATCACACCGAGCCTCATGCTGACAACTCCCGAACAAGAGTAAGAGTCGGAAGCGCGAGGTGAGTGTCACACCAGTCCACATGAGCAAACGGTGATGGGTTATTTGTTTTTCTACATATGTTAAATGTTCTTATTAGAAATAGATGGATTAATCCAACACATTTCACAAGGTGTCCGGGCTAGCAGGATTTTTTCCCCTACAAAGTAATGACTAATTTTGGCAAGAGGCTGCATGCTAACTGGAAGGTCAAAGCTAGCTCTCGAAAACCGTTCTCCATTTGTAGGGTTTTCAGCGGTTACATTCGCCCACATTTGGCTCCATGTGAACTACAATTCCGACGCTGTAGTTTAGAAAAGGGGGCATATCAGTAGATTGACTTCTTTCATATCAGCAAGACAGAATCACAAAATATACTTACTGTAGCAGTTTTGCACAGAGCCACAAGCTGTGTGTGCCTCCAGTTGACGAACTAACTTGGGTATAAACAAAGGTGTTCAGATCACGGTAGATGGCTAATTAGCACAGGTGGCCGCCTATGTCTTCCTTAAACAAGCGATGTAACTTGAAGATATGACATATGGCCATGAGGGAATACTAATGCCGTGTTTACATGGTAGTAGGAGGTAGATGGCAAACCGGATGTCATTGTTTTCATTGAGAGCACGACTGTAAATGCCGGCGGTGAATCCAAGTCAGCCGCCACGGTAGACTGGACTTGCCGCCAAAGTTAAAATATTTAACTTCTGCCGTCAGTTGTAGCATAGTTTTCTACCGATGTTGATTTGTACTGATTGTTTACTGAAATCACTATAGCAACACATACATACCGTGTGTTGGCTTGGCTTTGCTGTCACCCCCTTTCTTACATGCTTGATCCGTTATGCCAACAGGTATGATGGTTTTTACGTCCCTCGTCTAAACGCAGTATAACCCTAACCTAGCTTTCAAACGGAAGCATTCTGCCTTAGTTTTCAGCCATTAGCTTCGCCCACTTCTACCTCTTGTGAACTACAATCCGATACTTCAATAATCATTGCTTTCAAAACACATGGCCCTTATCTTTCATCAGCGAGAAAGAATCCTTCAAATAAAAAAACAAACTTACTGTAGCAGTTTTGCATAAATCCATAAAGCAATGGATCCGACAAAACTACACTTCCGCTACAGTTCCAGAGTTACGCTTATACACAGGTGTTCAGAGCATGCTATGGTAGCTAAATTAGCACAGCTGGTCGCATCTTGTCTTGTGTAAACAAGCGCTGAGATATGGCCTTGTGGGAACACTAACCTCCTAAATGTGTTGTAATTTAACTTTTCGTTTTAAGTATTAATTGGGGACTTATTTGTGGGGAGTGTATATTTTTTCTGGGTGATTTGTGATGTTTTATGCCATGACTGTGTTTTTGTATATTTATATATTTATATATATATATATTTATATATATTTATATATATTTATATATATATAAAGGAGGAGACGGAATGCGTCTCCTTCCTGAGATGTATGACGTCTGCGTGGTCCCATGGTATTTATACTTGCGTGCTATTGTTTGCCAGTTGTAAGAGTCTAGATTCGAACCAGTGTGTCTATAGAGATGCAGTGCCTTAGACTGCTGTGCAACTCAGGAGCCTAAATATAAATATATATATTTATATAAATATACTGGTTCGAATCTAGACTCTTACAACTGGCCGTGAATGGGAGTCCCATAGGGCGGCGTACAATTGACCCAGCGTCGTCTGGGTTTGGCCGGTGTAGGCCATAATTGTAAATAAGAATTTGTTCTTAACTGACTTGCCTAGATAATTTAAAGTTTTTTTATATTTTTTTTAATATAGAGATTTGATAAATTGTAATATTTACTTATTTTTTGTTTTTGTTGATATTTTTAACCTTTTATTTAATTAGGCAAGTCGGTTAAGAACAAACTCAAGGGCCGACTGATGTCGAGATGTTGCTTCAATATATCCACATCATTTTCCTACCTCATAATGCCATCTATTTTGTGAAGTACACCAGTCCCTCCTGCAGCAAAGCACCCCCACAACATGATGCTGCCACCCCCGTGCTTCACGGCTGGGATGATGTTCGGCTTGCAAGCATCCCCCCTTTTCTCTCCAAACATAACTATGGTCTTTATGGCCAAACAGTTCTATTTTTGTTTCATCAGGCCAGTGGACATTTCTCCAAAAAGTATGATCTTTGTCCCCATGTGCAGTTGCAAACCGTAGTCTGGCTTTTTTATGGTGGTTTTGGAGGAGTGGCTTCTTCCTTGCTGAGTGGCCCTTATGTCAATATAGGACTCGTTCTACTGTGGATATAGATACTTTTGTACCTGTTTCCTCCAGCATCTTCACAAGGTCCTTTGCTGTTGTTCTGGGATTGATTTTCACTTTTCGCACCAAAGTACGTTCAATCTCTAGGAGACGGAATGCGTCTCCTTCCTGAGATGTATGACGTCTGCGTGGTCCCATGGTATTTATACTTGCGTGCTATTGTTTGTACAGATGAACGTAATAACTTCAGGCATTAGTAAATTGCTCCCAATGATGAACCAGACTTGTGGAGGTCTACAATTCTTTTTCTGAGGTCTTGGCTGATTTATTTAGATTTTCCCATGATGTCAAGCAAAGAGGCACTGTGTTTGAAGGTAGGCCTTGAAATACATCGACAGGTACACCTTCAATTGACTCAAATGATGTCAATTAGCCTATCGGAAGCTTCTAAAGCCATGACATTATTTTCTGGAATTTTCCAAGCTGTTTAAAGGCACAGCCAACTTAGTGTATGTAAACTGTGACCCACTGGAATTGTGATACAGTGAAATAATCTGTCTGTTAAACAACTGTTGGAAAAATTACTTGTGTCATACACAAAGTAGTTGTCCTAACCGACTTGCCAAACCTAGTTCAACAAGAAATGTATGGAGTGGTTGAAAAACAAGTTTAACTGACTCAACTGTATATATAACGTGTACATTTATGTTGTACATAAATAAAAAACTTTGTTTCCAAAGCCGTACCACAAGCGATGCGTTTTAATGTTCAGAACAGGCGTTGAGATCTTAACAAAACACCCACGGTCAGAAGATACTATCATCAGTAGGCAAAAAGGTAGTTGGCGTCTATGAATGAGTTAGGTCAAGCTTTCGATTTTGTAACACGCAAAGTGAAACAGCTAGCTAGCAAGTCGTCTTTTCACAGTTTCAGTTATTGTCAATAGTCTGTATTGTAAAATATTTTTGGGGTAGACTTTTAAAAGGCCCAGAGCAGTCAATATTGATTTTCCTCTGAACAACAATCTAAACGCAACATGTAAAGTGTTGGTCCCATGTTTCATGATCTGAAATAAAACATCCCAGAAATGTTCCATACGCACAGAAAGCTTATTTTTCTGAAATTATGTGTAAACATTTGTTTACATTCCTGTTAGTAAGCATTTCTCCTTTGCCAAGATAATCCATCCACCTGACAGGTGTGGCATATCAAGAAGCTGATTAAACAGCATCATTTCACAGGTGCACCTTGTGCTGCGGTCAAAAAAAGGCCACTCAAATGTGCAGTTTTGTTACACAACACAATACCACAGTTGTATTAAGTTTTGAGGGAGCGTGCAATTGGCATGCTGACTGCTGGAATGTCCACTAAAGCTGTTTTCAGATAATTGAATGTTCATTTCTCTACCATAAGCTGCTGCCAACTTCTTTTTAGAGAATTTTGCAGTACAGCCTCACAACTGCAGACCACATGTCTGGGTGAGGGGTTTTCTGATGTCAATGTTGTGAATAGAGTGCCCCATGGTGGGGTTATGGTTTGGGTAAGCATAAGTTACGGACAACGAAGGCATTTGCATTTTATCGTTGGCAATTTAAATGCATAGAAATACCATGACGATATCCTGAGGCCAATTTTATTTTAAAAAATAAAGCTATCTGTGACCAACAGATGCATATCTGTATTCCCAGTCGTGAAATCCAAATATTAGGGCCTAATGAATTCATTTCAATTGACTGATTTCCCCATATGAACTGTAACTCAGCAAAATCTTTGACATGGTTGCATTTATATTTTTGTTCAGTATATATACACTGAGTATACCAAACATTAGGAACATCTTCCTAATGTTGAGTTGCACCCGTCCCCTCCCTACAAAGTTTACTCTACAAGGTGTTGAAAGCTTTCCACAAGGATTCTGGCCTATGTTGATTCCAATGCTTCCCACAGTTGTGCCAAATTGGCTGGATGTCCTTTGGGTGGTGGACCATTCTTGATGCACACGGGAAACTGTTTAGCGTGAAAAACCCAGCAGCGTTGCAGTTCATGACACACTCATACCGGTGCGCCAGGCACCTACTACCATAACCTGTTCAAAGACACTTAAATATTTTGTCTTGCCCATTCACCCTCTGAATGGCACACATACACAATCCATGTCTCACTTGTCTTTAGGCTTAAAAATCTCCTTAAACCGGTCTCCTCCCCTTCATCTACACTACTAATTCCGTGAAATTGTGAAAATGATGCTAATGCCCTTTTAGTGTTTTGGTTGGATGGAGTTTTGGCCATAGTAGCTACTAGCCAAGCTTTATTGTTCAATTTCAACTGTGATCAAGTTGGGATAATATTTTTTTTTCTCCCCATCCTGCAGAGATCTAAGAAGATGGTGTTGAAGGAGATTCCAACTGAAAGTGTTGCCCGGCCCTTGGGCCGGAATGAAGTTATTGGTTTACTCTTCCGACTGACTATATTTGGTGCAGTCACCTACTTCACCATAAAGTGGATGGTTGACGCCATTGATCCCACAAGGAAACAGAAAATGGAAGCACAGAAACAGGTGAAGTTTTCAAATATAGACAAGTTTGACCTGTTTGATTCTGAGCATCTTCTGTGGATTATGTATCATGTTTGTTGGGACTGTATTGTAATGTGCAAAGGTAGATGGCTATTTACAGTTGGGGTTTTTAGGCAGAGAAACTCATGAAGCAGATTGGTGTGCAGAATGTCAAGCTCTCAGAGTATGAGATGAGCATCGCAGCACATCTGGTGGACCCACTGACCATGCAGGTAAGAGAGCTGCATCAATACACAATTTCTTGAACCCAAAACCTCATGAAAATATTCTACAGAGTATACAAAACATTAAGAAAACCTTCCTAATTTTGAGTACCCCCGCAATTCGTTGATGCATGAAAAAAAGTGTTCCACAGGGATGCTGGCCCATGTTGACTCCAATGTTTCCCACAGTTGTGTCAAGTTGGCTGGATGTCCTTTGGGTGGTGGACTATCCTTGATACACATGGGAAACTGTTGAGTGTGAAAAACCCAGCAGCGTTGCACCTGGCACCTGCTACCATACCCTGTTCAAAGGCACTTAAATCTTTTGCCTTGCCCGTTCACCTTCTGAATGGCACACAATCCATGACACAATCCATGTCACAAGGCATAAAAATCTTTCTTTAAGCTGTTTCGTCCCCTTTATCTACACGGATTGAAGAGGATTTAACAGGTGACATCAATAAGTGATCATAGCTTTCATCTGGATTCACCTGGTCAGTCTGTCATGGAATGAACAGGTGTTCTTAATGTTTTGTACACTGTGTATGTTTATGCCTCACAACTAACCAATGTGATGCTCTCTCTATAGATCACATGGAGTGATATTGCTGGCCTAGATGAGGTCATCACTGAGCTGAAAGACACTGTCATACTTCCCATCCAGAAGAGACACTTGTTTGAGGGATCCAGACTGCTTCAGCCACCAAAAGGTGAGTCTCTTGTTTCATAAAATATTAGCTTATTGAGACCGGTAGTGATAGACACAATGCATATGAAGGTTCAACAGACCGTCAGTCTTTAACACTTCTCGTACCTATTCATTATGATAACAGGTGTGCTGCTGTATGGACCACCTGGCTGTGGAAAGACGCTGATTGCCAAAGCAACTGCTAAGGAAGCTGGCTTCCGCTTCATCAACCTGCAGCCTTCCACCCTTACAGACAAGTGGTATGGAGAGTCCCAGAAACTGGCTGCTGCAGTCTTCTCTTTAGCCATTAAGCTCCAGCCTTCAATCATCTTCATCGATGAAATTGGTAAATGCTCATTTTACCGTTGGTATACAGTACTTTGAAATCTTGTCTGGGTACTTCAGTTAAGCCAGTTTATGTAGTGATCATAACAAACTCCTGTTGGTCCTGTAATTTTCTGTTCCAGATTCTTTCCTGAGAAGCCGTTCCAGCTCTGACCACGAGGCCACAGCCATGATGAAGGCTCAGTTCAT
This sequence comes from Oncorhynchus gorbuscha, assembly GCF_021184085.1. NCBI lineage: Eukaryota > Metazoa > Chordata > Actinopteri > Salmoniformes > Salmonidae > Oncorhynchus > Oncorhynchus gorbuscha. The sequence goes on from NC_060179.1 coordinate 54,256,813, forward strand.
GAGCTTGTGGGATGGCCTGGAAACTGATTACAACTGCCAGGTGGGTCCATCATGAATGAAAAAAAAAGTATTTAGTTAGCCACCAATTGTGCAAGTTCTCCCACTTCTCAACTTCAACTATGACAGACAAAATGAGGGGGGAAAATCCAGAAAATCACATTGTAGGATTTTTAATGAATTTATTTTGCAAATTATGGTGGAAAATAAGTATTTGGTCAATAACAAAAGTTTATCTCAATACTTTGTTATATACCCTTTGTTGGCAATGACAGAGGTCAAACGTTTTCTGTAAGTCTTCACAAGGTTTTCACACACTGTCGCTGGTATTTTGGCCCATTCCTCCATGCAGATGTCCTCTAGAGCAGTGATGTTTTGGGGCTGTTGCTGGGCAACACAGACTTTGAACTCCCTCCAAAGATTTTCTATGGGGTTGAGATCTGGAGACTGGCTAGGCCACTCCAGGACCTTGAAATGCTTCTTACGAAGCCACTCCTTCGTTGCCCGGGCAGTGTGTTTGGGATCATTGTCATGCTGAAAGACCAGCCACGTTTCATCTTCAATGCCCTTGCTAATGGAAGGTTTTCACTCAAAATCTCACGATACATGGCCTCATTCACTCTTTCCTTTACACGGATCAGTCGTCCTGGTCCCTTTGCAGAAAAACAGCCCCAAAGCATGATGTTTCCACCCCCATGCTTCACAGTAGGTATGGTGTTCTTTGGATGCAACTCAGCATTCTTTGTCCTCCAAACATGACGAGTTGAGTTTTTAAGCAGGGGGACACGTCTGGCACTACAGGATTTGAGTCCCTGGCGGCATAGTGTGTTACTGATGGTAGGCTTTGTTACTTTGGTCCCAGCTCTCTGCAGGTCATTCACTAGGTCCCCCCATGTGTTTCTGGGATTTTTGCTCACCGTTCATGTGATCATTTTGACCCCACGGGGTGAGATCTTGCGTGGAGCCCCAGATCGAGGGAGATTATCAGTGGTCTTGTATGTCTTCCATTTCCTAATAATTGCTCCCACAGTTGATTTCTTCAAACCAAGCTGCTTACCTATTGCAGATTCAGTCTTCCCAGCCTGGTGCAGGTCTACAATTTGGTTTCTGGTGTCCTTTGACAGCTCTTTGGTCTTGGCCATAGTGGAGTTTGGAGTGTGACTGTTTGAGGTTGTGGACAGGTGTCTTTTATACTGATAACAAGTTCAAACAGGTGCCATTAATACAGGTAACGAGTGGAGGACAGAGGAGCCTCTTAAAGAAGTTGTTACAGGTCTGTGAGAGACAGAAATCTTGCTTGATTGTAGTTGACCAAATACTTATTTTCCACCATAATTTGCAAATAAATTTATTAAAAATCCTACAATGTAATTTTCTGGATTTTTTTTCTCATTTTGTCTGTCATAGTTGAAATGTACCTATGATGAAAATTACAGGCCTCATCTTTTTAAGTGGGAGAACTTGCACAATTGGTGGGTGACTAAATACTTTTCTGCCCCACTGTACAAGGATCACGTGACACCTGTCTGGTTAAATCTGTTTCTCACTTACATTTACATTACATTTACATTTAAGTCATTTAGCAGACGCTCTTATCCAGAGCGACTTACAAATTGGTGCATTCACCTTATGACATCCAGTAGAACAGTCACTTTACAATAGTGCATCTAAATCTTAAAGGGGTGGGGGGTGAGAAGGATTACTTATCCTATCCTAGATATTCCTTAAAGAGGTGGGGTTTCAGGTGTCTCCGGAAGGTGGTGATTGACTCCGCTGTCCTGGCTTCGTGAGGGAGTTTGTTCCACCATTGGGGGGCCAGAGCAGCGAACAGTTTTGACTGGGCTGAGCGGGAACTGTACTTCCTCAGTGGTAGGGAGGCGAGCAGGCCAGAGGTGGATGAACGCAGTGCCCTTGTTTGGGTGTAGGGCCTGATCAGAGCCTGGAGGTACTGAGGTGCCGTTCCCCTCACAGCTCCGTAGGCAAGCACCATGGTCTTGTAGCGGATGCGAGCTTCAACTGGAAGCCAGTGGAGAGAGCGGAGGAGCGGGGTGACGTGAGAGAACTTGGGAAGGTTGAACACCAGACGGGCTGCGGCGTTCTGGATGAGTTGTAGGGGTTTAATGGCACAGGCAGGGAGCCCAGCCAACAGCGAGTTGCAGTAATCCAGACGGGAGATGACAAGTGCCTGGATTAGGACCTGCGCCGCTTCCAGTGTGAGGCAGGGTCGTACTCTGCGGAAGTTGTAGAGCATGAACCTACAGGAACGGGCCACCGCCTTGATGTTAGTTGATAACGGCAGGGTGTTGTCCAGGATCACGCCAAGGTTCTTAGCGCTCTGGGAGGAGGACACAATGGAGTTGTCAACCGTGATGGCGAGATCATGGAACGGGCAGTCCTTCCCCGGGAGGAAGAGCAGCTCCGTCTTGCCGAGGTTCAGCTTGAGGTGGTGATCCGTTATCCACACTGATATGTCTGCCAGACATGCAGAGATGTGATTCGCCACCTGGTCATCAGAAGGGGGAAAGGAGAAGATTAATTGTGTGTCGTCTGCATAGCAATGATAGAAGAGACCATGTGAGGTTATGACAGAGCCAAGTGACTTGGTGTATAGCGAGAATAGGAGAGGGCCTAGAACAGAGCCCTGGGGGACACCAGTGGTGAGAGCGCGTGGTGAGGAGACAGATTCTCGCCACGCCACCTGGTAGGAGCGACCTGTCAGGTAGGACGCAATCCAAGCGTGGGCCGCACCGGAGATGCCCAACTCGGAGAGGGTGGAGAGGAGGATCTGATGGTTCACAGTATCGAAGGCAGCCGATAGGTCTAGAAGGATGAGAGCAGAGGAGAGAGAGTTAGCTTTAGCAGTGCGGAGCGCCTCCGTGATACAGAGAAGAGCAGTCTCAGTTGAATGACTAGTCTTGAAACCTGACTGATTTGGATCAAGAAGGTCATTCAGAGAGAGATAGCGGGAGAGCTGGCCAAGGACGGCACGTTCAAGAGTTTTGGAGAGAAAAGAAAGAAGGGATACTGGTCTGTAGTTGTTGACATCGGAGGGATCGAGTGTAGGTTTTTTCAGAAGGGGTGCAACTCTCGCTCTCTTGAAGACGGAAGGGACGTAGCCAGCGGTCAGGGATGAGTTGATGAGCGAGGTGAGGTAAGGGAGAAGGTCTCCGGAAATGGTCTGGAGAAGAGCGGAGGGGATAGGGTCAAGCGGGCAGGTTGTTGGGCCGGCCGTCACAAGACGCGAGATTTCATCTGGAGAGAGAGGGGAGAAAGAGGTCAGAGCACACACTTGCCTCTCACCTTTTCCACATGCAGGTCATCATTATGGGGGCCACTAACCGTCCACAGGATCTCGACTCTGCCATTCTGAGGAGAATGCCCACAAGATTTCACATTAATCAGCCTGTGAGTATATTCACAAACTGTACACATGTTTATCAGTACTATGAATATGTTCTATGATATGATTATGCAGTACTATATGAGATTACCTAAAAATGTATTTAATTCCTGCTAAAAAAGTATTGTTTTCTTGCAGAATGTCAGGCAGAGGGAAGAAATCTTGAAACTCATATTGGACAATGAAAATGTAAGTTCTACGTCTTAGTCATGCTAATTAAGTTGTGCTTTTTGGCAGTGTGTGTTTTCACTAAACTTCCCCATGCAATTCCCAGGTTGAACCCACTGTTGACTTTGTTGAGATAGCGAAGGAGACTGATGGATTCTCAGGGAGTGACCTCCGAGAGTTGTGTAGGGACGCTGCTCTGCTCTGCGTGCGGGACTTTGTCCATAACACCCATGCCAATGACAGGTACCACACCCCTTTTTGAGCCCTTCCTCGAGGACCATTACCTGTCTTACATTGGCGCTTATATATGAGCATTCGTGGTGATTAGAGATGTCACACAATTACAGTGCCTTCTGCAGTTACCAGCAATATACTGACCATTTTATTTGTCTCCTGGCTCCCTCCTCCAGTCTAGAAGAGGACTGCATCCGGTCCATCCAGCAGCAAGACATGCAGAGGGCCATCCAGAAGATGAGGAAGTCCAAGTCTGCAGGGGGACAGAGCGTACTGATGCATGCTGCTATGGATTGAGACTCGATGTGCAAAAGAGAACTATTAAGCCTCTGGATATGTTTTCCTTATGTATAAAGAGTATTGATTGAAACCATGAAGAGATGCACACAATGTAATGTCTATCATAGTATCATTTTTACTTCAACAATTAATTTAGAACATTTGGTTCATTGCATTGATATTAAATATTTTGGTCAAAATGCAATTTATTATCTTGGGAGTTACATGATACTTGTGTTGGTGTTAGTTTCTTATCCATATCTGCTCAACCGAGGTCTCACCGACGCATGCTCTCAGACTGCAAAATATGAGCACAGCTTTGGATCCGTTCAGGTTTGACAATACACATGCTCGTCCTTATTACACACACAGCAATATTGACTTAGCCTTGGGCCTTTCACCTTCCATTTTTATCTGAACATGAAATGTTTCTTTTGGTACTGTATATTTAGAATTATTATTCTTTTTTCAGGAAAGCTGTTAATCAAACTAGCTTGTGTAACATCTGTAATAAAATGTGCTACTTTTAGTAGGCACTGTCATCCTTTGACTATTAGCTAAATGTTATACAATGAGTGGTTCTCGGATGTCTGAATTATATGCGTTAGATCATACATTTTATCATGCATGATAAAAGTTTCTATATCAGAAAGAGCAATTCAACTTTTCACCGAAAGTGAATTATCGCTGTGGATGTTGTGAAGAGAACACGATGCAATGATGCTTGGGGTAAAGATTAGTGTCATGGCCTTCCATTTCCTTCTTTTAAATACATAGGGGTAGGTTAGAGCTGTAATATCGTGAGCTGCTAATGTTAAGGTATTTATTCATTTATTATTCAAGTTTCATTTTGTTTTTAAAACTTCAATAGATCAGGAAACCTGTGTGACGGGTTGTGTGTCTGTTGTGCTTTCAGGTCCTTTGTATGTCCCCTTGTCAGTCCAGGTTTCATTAACAGTAGAATATAGAAACTGCTTGTGAATACTTCCTGTGCCGTTTGTCTCTTATGCTGCATTCATGTGCTAGTCGGAACTAGGAAACTCGGAAATGACAGACTTGCTAACTGGTTGTAGTTCTATACGTGCCGCCTTCAACCAGTTAGCAAGTCGGAAATGTCAACTAGTGTCTGACTAGTACGTGAACACAGCATTATAGTTTCTGTTTATCTCTTATGATGACCAGGATGCTTAATTGTTGGGTGATTGATTATTTATTCATGACGAACTTCTAGTATCTCCCACAAGCAACAGCCATTCGAACTTGTAAATCTATTGAATGTGTGATTGCCAATTCATAGTTTACTTGAATGACAAGTTCTGTGGACATATAGTTTTGGGGATTGGTGTTTATTTTTTAAACTTTTTTTTCGATAAAATATGCTTGCTTTTTTCTTTTAAATAATGGTATTGTTGATAATCTCCTGATTGTGACTAATATGTTAATTGAATAATATTTTTTCAGTTAACAAATCGGCCAATGTGCTTCGTTTGTATTACCCTGCATTCTGGTGTCTGCTAAAATATATTACACAAATACATCTTTTGATGCCATGTCATTTATTTGCTTGACATTTCCTATACTCTGAAAAGTATTCTGAAATATAAAAAGGTAAATACAGTCGAAGAACATGAGTTAATATGGCATCACTTGATATAGGTATAACTTCATTCCATTATACAAAGGTAGTTAAAACCCCTTCCACTCACATACCACAAACTTCTTGGTCACTCATCAATGGAATTACATCATTTGTCTTCTCACATCTTAAAAAACATCTATCATTAAACGTTTTAAGTTACTACCTTGGCTGTTCAGATGCATAGATGGGTAACAAAAGTGATCTGTTAATAAAATATTCATATTGACTTCAACTTAGGTGCTTACAGATTCCCTTTGACCCACTCATAAAACTAAACGATATACAGTTAAATGTTTTTAAAGCTATCAGGCATGTATTCCATTTATGCCTAGATTTCTACAGTACTTGTTTGAAAATGAGAATATAAAATAGGAAGGAGTGAGCCCTTGAGGGCCAGCAGCACCTGCACCCACTGGAGGTGCAGCTACAGGACATACAGAAGAAGAAAAAAAACTGCCATGAGGGTGAGGTCAAATCAGGTGTTAACTACTCAACATGAAGAGTCAGCAGTTAAGTCTCCTCAAGATTGTACGTATCAAACCCCAAAAACATGCATACGAGAAGGATTTGTTACCTTGGTAATGCTGACGGTGGGCGGCATCTTGGCGTCGCTCAGTGCCAAGTCAAGCTTGTTCTCTGGCACAAAGAGCTCATTAACTTCCTCTGTCACACTAGTTGGCACAATGTTAAGTGACTGTCCCACTGGATGTCATAAGGTGAATGCACCAATTTGTAAGTCGCTCTGGATAAGTCTGCTAAATGACTTAAATGTAAATGTAAATGTAATACAAAACAAAGGGATCAATATGCTAGTACATTAACAAGTTCACACTGTTCAAAGGAGCCTGAAAATACGCATTTGAATCATTTTGTCCAATGACTAGGGCATTTTCGTCATGGTAGATAGGGCAGTACCAGTAATTGGAAAATACTGAATTAGCTACACCACAGACAGACGAGGCCCAACAAGGTCTCAGGGACCATAGATAGACAGTCCTATTACTTCAGCAGCTCGACCACCTGCTGGATGCACTCAATCACTGAGATCTCTCCGGTCTTCAGCACAAGCTCAGGTAACTCAGGCTTCTCCAAGGGTGAATCGATGCCCTTAAAGCCTAAGGGGAGAGGATTAGGATACCTGTTCAGGACCTTGTCAATAATCGACACCTCTTTAGTGCTGTAGCTGTACATTCTATGACCCACTCTCTTTGCTTGTTTAATAGCATAGCATGTAAAGTGGTAGACTTTAAAGCCATATGATCTTTACTGTTAAATGTAGCTCTGTAATGTAATGTAAAAGAGAACTGGAACACTAGAGGGCAGAGTCAGTCAATCAATCAATTACATTTATTTATAAAGTCCTATTTACATCAGCCAATATCACAAAGTGCTACACAGAAACCCAGCCTAAGACCCCAAACAGCAAGCAATGCAGATGTAGAAACACTGTGGCTAGGAAAAACTCCCTAGAAAATCAGGAATCTAGGAAAAAACCTAGAGAGGAAGCAGGCTCTGAGGGGTGGCAAATCCTCTTCTGGCTGTGCCGGTTTGAGATTATAACAGTACATGGCCAAGATCTTCAAACGTTCATAGATGACCAGCAGGGTCAAATAATAATAATCACAGTGGTTGTAGAGGGTGCAACAGGTCAGCAACTCAGGAGTAAATGTCAGTTGGCTTTTCATAGCCGAGCATTCAAAGTTAGAGACAGCAGGTGCGGTAGAGAGAGTGGAAAACAGCAGGTAGCATATCCAGTGAACAAGTCAAGTTCCATAGCAGCAGGCAGAACAGTTGAAACTGGAGCAGGAGCTTGACCAGGTGGACTGGGGACAGCAAGGAGTCATCAGGCCAGGTAGTCCTGAGGTATGGTCCAAGGGCTCAGGTCCTCCGGGTGGGGAGGGAAAGGGAGAGAGAGAATTAGAGGGAGCATTCTTAAATTCACACAGGACCCCGGATAAGACAGGAGAAATACTCTAGACATAACAGACTTGACCCTAGCCCCCCGACACAAACTATTACAGCATAAATACTGGAGGCTGAGACAGGAGGGGTCGGGAGACACTGTGGCCCTGTCCGACAATACCCCTGAACAGTGCCAACCAGGCAGGATAACCCCACCCACTTTGCCAAAGCATGGCCCCCACACCACTAAAGGGATATCTTCAACCACCAACTTACTACCTGAGACAAGGCTGAGTATAGCCCACGAATATCTCCCCCACGGCATGAACCCGAGGGGGGCGCCAAACCCAGACAGGAAGATCACGTCAGTGACTCAACCCACTCAAGTGACGTACACCTCCTAGAGATGGGATGGAAGAGCACCAGTAAATCCCGGTTGAGAGAGGGGAAACGAGACAGCAAGTGCGGTTCGTTGCGCCAGCGTCTTTCCGTTCACCTTCACACCCCTGGGCCAGACTACAACCAATCATAGGACCTGCTGTAGGAGAAATCCCTGCCTCCAGCTGTTTGCTTAGAAATTCTAGGGACAATAAGGAGGCCTGCGTCTGGTGACCGTAGCGTACGTGTAGGTATTTACGGCAGGACCAAATCGGAGAGATAGGTAGGAGCAAGCCCATGTAATGTTTTGTAGGTTAGCAGTAAAACCTTGAAATCAGCCAGAGCCTTAACAGGAAGCTAGTGTAGTGAGGCTAGCACTGGAGTAATATGATCACATTTTTGTTGGTTCTAGTCAAGAGTCTATAGCAGCCATGTTTAGCACTAACTGTAGTTTATTTATTATGTTCAACATAGGAGGGCCAAGCACAGGAAGCAGCTCTTTCAGTAGTTTAGTTGGAATAGGGTCCAGTATGCAGCTTGAAGGTTTAGAGGCCATTACTATTTTCATGAATGTGTCAAGGGATATGGTATTAAAAACCTTGAGTGTCTCCTTTTATCCTAGGTCCTGGCAGAGTTGTACAGACTCTGGACAACTGAGCTTTGGAGAAATACGCAGATTTAAAGAGGAGTCCGCAATTTGCTTTCTAATGATCATGATCTTTATATCAAAGAAGTTAATGAATTTATCACTGCTGAAGTGAAAGCCATCCTCTCTTGGGGAATGCATTTTAGTTAGCGTTGTGACAGTATCCAAAATACATTTTGGATTATTCTAATTCTTCTCAATCATGTTGGAAAAATAGGATGATCGAACAGCAGTGAGGGCTCTTCGATATTGCATGATACTGTCTTTCCAAGCTAGTCGGAAGACTTCCAGTTTGGTGGAGCGCCATTTCCGTTCCAATTTTCTGGAAGCTTGCTTCAGGGCTCGGGTATTTTACTGTATACCAGGGAGCTAGTTTCTTATGACAAATGTTTTTCGTTTTTTGGGGTGCGACTGCATCTAGGGTATTACACAAGGTTAAATTTAGTTCCTCGGTTAGGTGGTTAACTGACTTTTGTACTCCGACATTCTTGGGTAGGTGGAGGGAGTCTAGGAATCTTTGGGTTGTCTGGTAATTTATAGTACGGCTTTTGAGGATCCTTGGTTGGGGTCTAAGGAGATTATTTGTTGCAATTGTAAATTTAATAATTTCAGGTCCGATAGTCCAGGATTATGAGGAAAAACATTAAGATCCACAATATTTATTCCACGGGTCAAAATTAGGTCCAGAGTATGACTGAAAAAAAAAACCCACTGAGTCAATAATGGCTCCGAAAGCCTTTTGGAGTGGGTCTCTGGACTTTTCCATGTGAATGTTAAAGTCACCAAATGTGTGAATATTATCTGCCATGACTACAAGGTCCTATAGGAATTCAGGGAACTGGAGCCATAAAGTGTTTGAGTAGGCTGCATATATTTCATGCCTTAGAAGCTCAAAAAAATAAAACGCAGTAATTTTTTACATTTGATTGAAATTTGCTATTGTAAATGTTAGCAACACCTCCCCATTTGCGGGATGCGCAGGGGATATGATCACTAGTGTAACCAGGAGGTGAGGCCTCATAACACAGTAAATGACGCCATTCCTCATTTACAGCGATGTTTCAGTCTAGGCCAATCACATCAAGATGATAATTAGCTCATTGTCTATACTGCCTTGGAAGTGAGGGATCTAACATTAAGTAGCCCTATTTTGAGATGGGCGATATCACAATCTATTTCAATAATGACAGGGATGGAGGAGGTCTTTATTCCAGTGAGATTGCTAAAGCGAACACCGCCATGTTTAGTTTTGCCCAACCTAGGTCGAGGCACAGACACGGTCTCAACGGGGATAGCTGAGCTGACTACACTGGCTGTGCTAGTGGCAGACTCCAACAAGCTGGCAAGGCTGGCTAACAGCCTGTAGCCTGGCCTCCACCCTATCTCATTGTGTAGCTAGAGCCCTGTCTATGTTCATAGTTAAGATGAGAGTACCCCTCCAGCTAGGATGGAGTCCGTCACTCTTCAGCAGGCCATGCTTGGTTCTGTTTGTGAGCGAGTCCCAGAAAGAGGGCCAATTATTTACAAATTCTATATTTTGGGAGGGGCAGAAAACATTTTTCTACCAGTGATTGTTGTGAGATTGCTGTAGAGCTCATCACTTCCCCTAACCTGGAGGGGGCCAGAGACAATTACTTGATGCCGACATCTTTCTAGCAATGAACACCTCGAAGAACGACAGCCCAGAGCAACCATGGATCTTCCTGGCTTCATCTCGGTCCTACGCACAGGAGGAAGAGACTGGGTAGCAAAAATCAACAGGATTGGTATCTTGATTTTACTTCTATAACAAAAACCGGTTTTCAAAACCAGATAGTAACAGAAGTGAATGCAGAGACACAGTATAGCAGCTATACAAGCCAGAGCTCAGATCCATCACAGTGGATGATTTAGAGATGGCCCTTTGATAAGTTTCCAACTAAGTATCTCATATCAAGTGCGAATTGAACAGTCCGTCTGTTTATCCGTTTCACTCACTCACCTTAGTGAATGGAGTAATGAAGCTGGTGACGCAGGATCAATCCTGCGTCTGCAAACAGCTTGGCCACCTCAGCAATGTGCCCGATGTTCTCCCTGTCCACAGAGGTGAAGCCTACGTTACTATCCAGTCCCTGTCGGATGTTATCCCCGTCCAAGGAGTAGCAGGGAACGCCAAGTACTCGTCCAGGGCAACGCCGACGGTTTTCTTTCCAGCACCTGACAAACCCTTAGTACACAATAACATAGTCAATATTGACAACACATCCATTATCCAACAGGGCTTATGTGAAACTCTGTAGTGTAGTATTGGAGAGAGGGTTTTCTTTGCTTACCTGTGCATCAAGTCATTCCCAAGACAAGTATACCTTCACATACGTTTTAATTTCCAAGCAGAGCAATATGTCCGTCTTTGTCTAGCTTTGATAAGAGAAACTAGAGAACAGCAATTGATTGTTCCTTTGGAAAGGGCCCTGTGCATAAATGAGAAGGTGGTGGGAGAATGCAAGTGGCGAGTGACATCTGATAAATGTCTTATGATCCATCTATAAGCTTTATGTACGTGAAATAGCTGAAAGGAGCCATGCACAGTGAGCTGCACTACTCTGGACTCTCCTGTACAGCTGGCTACTATTACTCTGAATGCAATGGGAAGGATAGTAAAGAGTTTACAGCTCATTGGGTCCTTGTTAGAAGTTTTTTTTAAAGGGATCCGACTACTGACCACCAGGCAGAGACTAGAATGACATAGATAACCCAAACCCAGGGAAGCTTTAATTGGATAGAATGGGAGTCTTTCAGATCTGGAAATAACAAGGTACACTAATGTCGCTCCAGCAGAGGGACAGGGGGAAAACAAAAAGGCCTATTCATTCATACATTCCTGCAACCCCTCACACACAGGCCTGGCTGTGCTTCTCCCAGGTCTGCCCAGAATGAGCTTCATTCATTTGGCCCATGGGCTCAGTGACTCCCGTAGTACATAGCGGCTTACTGATACCGTTAGACACAACTTCTCAATGAGCCCTTGTTAGGGACATGGATAAGCTTAATCAGAATTGGTCCAACTGGCACAACTTTGGGCACTGTTTAGCAGCCATAACCCAGATCCAGGTGTGTAGCCTAGATACCTGTCACTAAATATTCCACAACCTGTAATAGCACACATCTCAGCTATTTAAAACAGTTAAACACATCATACACTATCATATCATATAGTAAACCATAATACATTATATACAATAACCTTCATTATGTTGATATTATATAGAACAGTCTCAATTCGTCAGAGTGGACTCTGCAAGGTGTCGAAAGCGTTCCACAGTGATGCTGGCCCATGTTGACTCCAAATGCTTCCCACAGTTGTGTCAAGCTGACTGAATGTCTTTTGGGTGATGAACCATTCTTGATACACACAGGAAACTGTTGGATATGAAAAACACAGCAGCATTGTAGTTCTTGACACAAACTGGTGCTCCTGGCACTTACTACCATACCCCATTCAAAGCCACAAATCTTTTGTCTTGCCTTTTCACCCTCTGAATGGCACACATACACAATCCATGTCTCAATTGTCTCAAGGCTTAAAAATCTTTCTTAAACCCGTCTCCTCCCCTCCAATCCACTGTTTGAAGTGGATTTAAGAAGTGACAACAATATGGGATCATAGTTTTCATGTCATGGAAAGCACAGATCTTAATGTTTTGTACACCCAGTGTATAACACAGGTGGCATATTATTTCATGTGGATGTTTAATATTCTTGTCGTTATTCAAAATGAATTCCAAGAATCAGTTTGCATGGCAGTGATTTCCAGACAGGCAAGTGTTGAGTCAATCCACAGGTCTACTGAACCACCCAACGCTGATTTGTGGCAGAAACTGGGTCACTTTCTTGTGTAGGCTACTGTAACTAAAATCTCAGAAACGCAGGTAAGAATTCTTCTTCTATTATAAAAAATGTCAAACAGCTGTGACAAGAAGCAACGCCAGAATCGACTCCAAAGTATCTCTTTCTGTGATTGACAAACGAAGCCTACATGTTTTGATACAGTGGAGCAGGAGAATGTCTGCCCCAACCGCCACAGAGATCCAAATGAAATAATTAGGCTGCAACTTAAAAAGTAAGACAGAATGACACACCAATAGAACTGGCATAGCGGTGGGTCCAATAGGGAAGTAAATGAAAATACATGTATTGTAGCGTCATACCCAAGAAGACTTGAAGTTGTCGTCGCTTCCAAAGATGCTTCAACAAAGTACTGAGTAAAGGGTCTGAATACTTATGCAAATATGATTTAAAAAAAAAATACATTCACAAAAATGTATAAAAACCTGTTTTTGCTTTGTCATTATAGGGTATTGTGTGTAGATTTGAGGAGTAAAAAACGATTTAATACTTGGAATAAGGCTGTAACTTGACAAAAATGTGGAGAAAGTCTAGGGGTCTGAATACTTCACGAAGGCACTGGCTCAAACTGAATAACACGTTGTTCGGAGGCAAATCTCAGGTATTTTCAGAGTGCTGGCAGAATGGGGACATGGAAGTATGCGTCTTCCAGGAGCAAGTAGACATCTGAGCAGAGCTTTTGCTTTTGAGTAGGGTTGCAAGCCGTTGCTTTCAAGACATCCCTGAAGCACACTAAAATTGTGGTGCGTAGCCTTGTGTTAGAGTGTGTAACACCCATTTGTTGGCCGTTGACCTTTTTCTAGCTGGAAAGGTGGTGCTCGATGAAACAGTCTTGTGCTAGCGAGTTAGTCCCATCAGGACAGAGGCCCTCTGCGCGAGGTGGTGCATAGGGGACGCGGTCTGCATATGGTGCACCTCTGCCTCTTTGGGGAGTCTGCGCTCCACCTCTTTGGTAAGGCCATGAGTGTCTGTTCCACCATTCCTGAGCAGGTACAGTGTGAGTCTTTACCCCTTTTTCTCCCCAATTTTGTGGTATCCAATTTGTAAGTTACAGTTTTGTCTCATCGCTGCAACTCCCGTATGGACTCAGGAGAGGCAAAGGTCGAGAGCCATGCGTCCTCCGAAACACAACACAACCAAGCCGCACTGCTTCTTGACACAATGCCCACTTAACCCGGAAGCCAGCTGCACCAACGTGTCAGAAGAAACCCCGTACACCTGGCGACCGTGTCAGCATGCACTGAGCCCAGCCCGCCACAGGAGTCACTAGTGCGCGATGGGACAAGGACATCCCTGTCGGCCAAACCCTCCCCTAACCCGGACAACGCTTGGGCCAATTGTGAGTCGCCCCATGGGTCTCCTGGTCGCGGCCGGCCGCGACAGAGCCTGGACTCGAACCCAGAATCTCTAGTGGCACAGCTAACACTGCGACTCAGTGCCTTAACTGCTCCACTCGGAAGGCCCAAGTACAGCGTGAGTCTGAGCCTGGTTTCTTGGCTTCCCAGTTGGGGCTCTGGGATGGGAGTAATAGTTTGCTGGCTGATGCATTCCAGGCTTTGGAATGAGGAGCTGAAGCTCCATCTGTGCTTCTCTGTCTTCTTTAGACACTTAGAGGAGGTGGGCCACTGTTGGGCCAAATGTCTGGCCAGGTGATATGGGTACACCTCGGAGTGGAACCTTCGCTTTGTTAGGGAGCTTGGACTGCGCTAACCATAGGTGGCGCCATGCAACACAGTGTTGCTAAAGATTTCCCAACCATCTGAGTATTGCCCTGAAGGCATTGGATGAGCACATCTGTAACTAAAAACAGTTATTTTATGGTATCAGCATTGGAGTTTGCGGAGAGGCATTCCTGCAGCTCTTTCTGATAGTATCGCTGCTGAATTTCTAACCTAATCCTGGCGGCTGAATCAGTACTGTCATTTTTCCTGCCTTGGAATCAGAGGAGGCTGGTGGGAGGAGCTATAGGAGGAAGTGCTCATTGTTATGGTATACTATACTACAACACACGAAAGTCTTTGAACAACGGGATAGATGTCTTAGTCTTTGAAGAACTTAATCAAACTTGGATGTGGACACCATGGCAGTAGGTGCATGTTCCCCGTTGAGGTTCCTGCATGCCATTGCAAAGATTTCAGAGAAGGGCCTCCCAAGTGGCGCAGCGGTCTAAGGCACTGCAGCGTCACTACAAACCAAAGCTGTGTCAGACCAGGGCTGTGTCGCAGCCGGCCACAACTAGACTTGGAGCGTTTGGAATGATCATTGACGTGTCTGTCAGACTCATCTGATGAGAATCCAGAGGCACCACCCCTAAAGCTCACAAGTCAAGAACTCAATGCTCTTGGTTAGAATTTCTGACAGTGAGTCAAAGAGCTGCTACCCTGTGCAGCCATTTGAGCATGTTCATTTCCCAAGCCAAGAATGCAAAGTGTGTGCTCATCTGATGCTGGGAGTTGTTTTTCACGCTGTTGACATTTGTGAAACATCAGCCTGTGTACAGCACTGAATCAGTGTGCAACAAATAGATTCACATAAAATAAGTCTGTTCCATGAAAAAACAACTACAAAAATATATATTTTTGTTCTGGTGTATGCTTCGATTGCTCTCGGTATCGGCTTCAGACACTTTGAGAGAAAGTTAGATTTACCGTTGGCTCCGACCAGTCGTGCTTTGGGATCGTAACTCCCGCCTAAATATGTATCAAGGTCCGGGTTCGAAACTCCCACTTATATGAAGCTGGCACAGTCAAGCTTAGACTGTCTCTGTCAAGCAAGGAACGGTAGCCTACATCACTGCTGAGCTCCTTGATCACAGCAATACTCCAAGCGAGGGAGTGGTAATGCTGGATCAACGGGCTGGTATGGCAGTCAAGCGGGGACTGGCACGACACCGCGGGTCAACAAGCGCCAACAACAGGTACAACAAGCAAACTAGATATGGTTGCTATGTATGGCTAACTTAGCTAGCTACGAGCAAACTTCTGAGGTAATAGGATAGACTCAAAGCTAACTAGCTAGCCAACACACAAGGATGGAAAATGCTTGACAAAAAGCAAAAATAGTTAGCTAGTATGGGCAGGCACAATAACGAGACGTGGGGAGATTGTAGATTAGATTAACAAATAAACTACTTCAGCACCTCCGAGTCGTTGAAAAATCCGTAATTCTGTAGAAAGGTAATCTAAAGACTATTAAGAGGCAGTCTCGTAATGTAAAACACAAACGTACAAGTGAAGAAAAGGCTGTAGGTCACGTCACACTGCCTTTTGCATTGATGTATCACGTGGGTTCAGTAAGGGTGTGGCGTAACAGTAAACATATTTAATATTCATCTCAATGGCATCGCGTGAAGGGGAAGGAGTTCCCATAGGTAATTTGCTGATCCGTTGCAAAATCGAAAGAAAACCATGTAATCAAGAGAACCCATGAATGGTATTTGATGCCATTTACAAATAACCACTGTCATGGAACATTTGAACCATATGACATAATTGACTGATTTTGAAATGGGTTGCTCAATTTGCATTTGATACAAAAGCAAATGTCAAAATCTCAAGGCTCAAGACTTTAATCTGAAATATTTCACAAACAAATCAAATGACAATGTAGAAAATAATTAAATAAAGCTAAGGTAACCCCAAATTAAAAGCTTATTGTTCAAAATGTATATTTTGTTCACAATGCAGTCCAAAGATGTTTGAGTCCATATTTAAAAAAGGCAAACTTTGGAGTAAATGTTTCTGAAAATGAGTGCAAATATAAAAATCAGCCCAAACAAAATGACTCATTACAGAGCAAAAAAAATGGAACAAACAAACCATTTCAAAGAGTTTCTCAGCAAGTAAACCCAACCCACTGCATCTATCCAGTGGCAGACGTTATATTCTACTCATTGTTTCTTTCTGCGTTTGGAAAAAGCATACAGTATGAAAATACAAAAAGGCACCTGAAATCTGCAATATAATATAAATCAATATGAAACCGTGAAATAGCATAAATATAAAGCTCTCCCTCTAAAAAGAGTGAATTCAATTAAGACCCTGGATGACCCTAGAAAAGAAAGCAAGCATCATGATAACTTGTGCTAAAGTGACACCTGGAAAAAAAGGGGGCCCAGTAAAAGCTATCTGTGAAACCTGTTACTTCTAAAAAAGATACCATTAAAAAAAAAGGAACTGGTTCAGACAAAACCTTTAAAACACCCTCTTTTGCATGACACAGACGTTGGAGTCTTCAAACCCATGTATAGAAAGAGCCCTCCACCTTCACATGCCCCAAGCTCACAGCTCACAGTTTCTGTTGGGTCTGGACGGCTCGCACTCCTTCTCGAAATTGCAGCCGCGCAGCAACTCTCTGTAGGTCTCTCTGACCGTATTGTACAGAGGAGCCTGGTGGTTTATATTGGGGAATTTCAGAGGTGTCTCGTTGAGTAGGAACTGCAGCCGGAGGCCTTCACTGCAGTCATACAGCACAAAGACCAAGTTGGCTGCGTAAGGCACGATGCGGCTGGTGCGGAAGGTGCGGCCATGTTGCAGGTCAAAGTTGACGGCGGTCAGGGGCGTCTCGTCTCTGAAAAAGCCCATGAGGGCCAACAGGGGCAGGAGGGTCTCGGCATGGCCCACCTGAATGGTCACAGCCTCAGATACATACCCAAACCTGAACAGAAAAAAAGGGGACATAATCCACAATTTAAAAATCATGATGATAACCAGCCACACTTACTATGTTATTACAATGTTATAACTACTAAGGGAAGTGAGGTGAAATGGATCAGAGGGCAAAACAAAGGAGAAATGACGTAAACTGCTACATGGCAATTGATCAATGACTTTCCCCATTGTAGAGAGCCCATTTTTAAAACAGGTGTAACAATTAATGGGAGAGGAAGTGATGGATATACCCTCAGGGACCCAATAGTTTTTCAATAACAAGCAAGGAGAGTGGCTTGATAACAATGATTGGCCTATTTAAGCACTTGTGTTTAAATTATACGATCATGGTAGTCAAAATGACTGTGGACTAACTTTACAACCAACTCACCTGATCTCATGAGCAACCTTATCAAGGCGATTGAACAGGTCATGAAAAAGAGCGCAACTGGACTTGCGGTTGATGTCATGACCATAGCCCCTCTTCCAGTACTGTTTCAGGTCATTTTTGTACTCCAGCACCTGAAAAGGCCCAGGTGATTGTGTTAATGAAAATGTGAAAGACCGGTTTGAACTGTATAACTGAACTGGGTTCTTCCTTGTTTATGAGGCAGAGGCAATAGCTCTCCCGCTGTGTACATACTTGGGCGTCAGTCTCATCAAACAGGTTGCACCAGGGGGAGTTCAAAGATTTGATGGCAAACTCGTATGAGCACAGGAAGAATGCAGCCTCCACCAGATCTGGTGAGAAAGAGAGGAGAATTATTGAATGAATTCAACTGGCATAAGAGGATTGCAAGTTTCAACTGTAACATTATGAACTTCCTAAACTACACAAAGTGGCTACGATTTGGAACCAAGCAACAGGTCCAGTTGCACATCTATCACTCCAGTGTTAATTTGCTCAATTGTAATTACTTCGCTACTATTGGCCTATTTACTGCCTTACCTCCTTATGCCATTTGCACACACTGTATAGACTTTTTTTATTGTGTTATTGACTGTACATTTGATTATTCCTTGTGTAACTCTGTTGTTGTTTGTGTCGCACTGCTTTGCTTTATCTTGGCCAGTTCCCAGTTGTAACTGAGAACTTGTTCTAAACTGGCCTACCTGGTGAAATAAAGGTGAAATAAAAAATAAAAACCTGGTGTGATGTGATTGTATGGAACTTGCAGTTGGGCAGCCATCTTCATCTGCACTATTTTCATCTCTGCGGAGAACTTGAAGAGGTGGACCTCTTCGAGGGCAGTTTTGTTGTTCTCCACATCGTCAACAAATTTTTTGCACTGGTCAAAGAATCTCATCAACTCATCATTGATTTCGTGGCTGGGTCCAACTTCTGTAACAAGACAAAAAGAGAATACAATAAGTCCAAACATTGTGTTGCTGATCTCGGCCCCACCAGACTGTACTAATGGTGATCAGCAGTGCTTCATTTGTAAATCGATAGGTCCCGGAACACAGTGTGAGTGTGAGAGAGGGGGAGTTATGTGGGGGGCTCTGAGGTACCGGACTACATTGAGAGAAAAAGTTTCAAACACAATGTAGCAGTGCAGCAGACAGAGCAAACATATAGCAGGCTACTGTTACATGGTGGTGAAATGGACAGCACTCTCCAAGGTGCTGATTAATTCAACGCATTTTATGGCCACATACTTGAGTAAAGCTGCGGGGCTTCTACAAGTCCCAATTTCTTCTAGCCTAATTTTGTAGACAATCTACAGCAACATTTTTGACGTCACTGTAGAACACCCGCCGCCATATGCATGAGCACACATACTCAGCTGTGGGGCTTGCAAGACCCCAATTTCATACAATTGTCAAGATATCAATGTAGCAGTAGATCAAATATCATAATATCGGAATATAACTTCAAATAAAATAAATCAATGTAGGCTACAGCAGGTTATACGTTTGCGTGTTCTTTAACTCCAAATTGCACCTGCTCCGAGCACTTTGTCAGTGGATGCACTGCAGGATTAGCAGTGCTGCTAGCTAAGGCATCGCCATCGGGAACAGTTTGCCCCTCACTCCTCTCCTCCGACACTGATAGTCCTCTGGCTGGTTCTGGGTTCGATTCACCATCTTTCTCTACATTTCTGGACTTGAAAAATGTCCTCAAACTCGATTTGACTTTACTTACCCATTTAAAAAAAATGTTTTGCCTTTCCCACGTTTCAAATTCAGTAGGGAGATGACTAGCCTTGGCTATGTGATGTAATTACGTAGGGGACTCTTCACAAGCTGACCACCACTACCAAGATCTGTTTCAAGATCAGTTACTTAACCTACCGGCCCTCCCCATAACCTATGTACAAATAAGAGAGCAGAGCTGTGTTCGAATAACCATACTAACATAATTTGTATAATATACTCATTCAGTATGTAGTATAAGTTAATTTTAGTATACTGTAAACGAACGGCATCCTTTCAGTTAAGTGTACTTACGCTCCGCCTGTCTACCGGAAGTTGTTGCTGTTGCTATGCAACTTCTTGCACCATGTTGGCATAACAAATTACTAGCTAGACATCTTACGACTTCATTGACAATGTCCATTGAGAACGAACAACGACGATATCACATATTTATTTATTTTACCTTTATTTAACTAGGCAAGTCAGTTAAGAACACATTCTTATTTTCAATGACGGCCTAGGAATAGTGGGTTAACTGCCTGTTCAGGGGCAGAATGACAGATTTGTACCATGTCAGCTCAGGGGTTTGAACTTGCAACCGTCCGGTTAACCACTAGGCTACCCTGCCGCCCCACTTAGCTAAGCATGACGTGAATAATTAATTCAATAAACGTTGGGTAGTTAGTTAGATAGCATATAATTAATAAATTGTCAATAAGCTGTCGATTTATTAGTAGCCAAGTAACATTAGGTAGCTAGCTAACATACCGGTACATACAAGCAACTGCTGTAATGATATGCGGTTCGTAAGGCTAACGTAGCAAAACAAATTTGTCAGCCAACATCACGTGTAACGTAACTTATTTGAAAAGTAATTTCAAAAATGTATTACATTGCTCAACATTTATCATAATTATAGTTAACTAATTTAACTTATGAACTTTTTGTACTTACATTTGTATCTGCTCTCGTCAGACTTCGGCTGCATATTTTCCACCATTTTCTTAAAATCTGAAAATGTTGTGAAGCCACGCTAATTTCTGAAGAATTGCATTATGGGCCCTAAAAGCACAGAAAGTTTCCACTGTTTCCAATTTTGGCGCCTGTAGTAAGACATCCAGGAGCTTTTGGCATACTAACTTTATACAATGGCTGGGTATAATCCTGATTGGTTAAAACTGCATTCCAGACAGTGTCTATTCCACAAGTTACCACCTGCTATGACAAAAATGCCTATTTACTCTGTTCGATCTGCCTCATCAGCCCAGCCAGGCAATTTATAGACATTTATAGACATTCTCACATTTCTTTTAGACTAACATTTACAGGGGCCTAACAACACCTTTGCCAATATATCCACCAAACACCAGCTTCTCGGGCATTATTACTTAAATGACCAATAAGCATGCTACATACTAAATGTACATCACAAATGGTCGTTTTCGAACACAGCTCAGGTTTATGGCGCCGACAGACATGGCAGCTCTGCTTCTAGCTCATAAGCAACCTTTTAAGTATTTTTTTTTGTGGATTATTTATCACAAGCATGCGAAATTACGTCTGCTAAATATGTGTACGTGACCAATAAAATTAGATTTAGAATCAGTGTGGCAGGATAGGATGAATAGGCTGAATGCTCACCGCGCTTTTACATTAACGTCTTTCTGGGAGCGGGAGGAAAAAAAGCACTGGTGATCAGTGTTTGTGACTGAGTGTGATACCCCCAGGCCTATTTATAATTCAGATAATAGGAAAAAGACTAAACTAGGTTTACTCTACAAACTCACCTGTTACGTTCCAAAGGTTGAGTAGGCCTTCTTGGAAAGCGACAATGCTGTCCACGCATCTGTGTTTGGAGCTAGTGATGAAACGGATACGATGGCTCCTGAGGTTTTCCTCTGACATCAAAGATGGAAAGAATGTTGCCAACCTGACAGCCAGATGCCTATGGTCATCTCGCCCCTTTTCCACAAGCTTGCCATCCATGTCTTCAGTGTACCACATTTCCCACTTGGTTTTTATGTCAGTCAGCCATTTATCGGTGTTCATTGCGTCGTTTAGAACAAGGTCGTAAAGCCGTTGCATCCTTTTGATATTTTTGATCGTTGGATATCGTGTTCCGTGCCGAATTATGGCGGTCACATGAACAGCAGTGCAATCGATACATCCCGGTTTTAAAATGGATTTGTTTACCGAGAGGATGTCATTAATGAGATAGGGGTTTACTTCCTCATATCTGCCTTTCGTTCCGAAATAATTTGCAATCGCAGGTATGCTTGAATTAACGTTAGCATTTGCAACTGAGCAGTATGAAACCCGGGTCAAAGCTAGACTAAATGTCGTGAACAACAGCGTGTGTTTAGATAACGCTGATGTCATTTCGTCAAATTAGTTGAGGTAGAAGCAATTGATACTTACAAACTACTAAACTAAGTTAGCTAGTACATTGCTGTCTGCTTTGTTTGTTGTTGTTTCGCTGCGAACTTTGAACTTGGCAACAACAAAAAAATGGAGCTCCACAAGTCGGCCAACCGTATTAAATCCCTGCGTTTTCGTGTGGCAAGGGACCCACACTAAACTGCATGACTTAGTTATAATTGGTGTAGAAATTGGACATAAATCAAGATAATAAAACAAACAGTGTTCAGGACTGTGGGATATCAAAATCAATCAAAAATCCCAAACGCAGCTAGACCCAGTGGATTCAACATCATTTGGTTTATATCAGAAAAATACCACTTCTTCCCACCAGAGGGCGACTGCTATACAATAAAAGGTTTATCACAGTGCTTTTATGTGCCTGAGCCCGAGACACATATTTTATCTTATTTCCCGAGATTTGCGAAATGCCAGGATTGTAATAGTTCCGTAGCTATTCATCAGCAGAGCAGTAAGAAAATGAGAAATGGGCTTTGCATTAGTGAAATTGCTGAAAGAATTTCAGGTGCCGTGCACATTCCATCTTTCGGAGGCAAAGACTTCCCTATCGGACGCCACACACGCGATTTCTTGGTCTGTTTGACTGCTCAGTGCAAGCTAAACTCCAAATCTGTGTTGCGCTCAGACGGCTTCGTTAATAGATGGTGTAATGTTTAAGTACGTTTACTGTCTGTTTGAATACGCTATCATTATGCAGGAGCCTGTGGATATCCATAGCTCATTAGAAATCTCCCAGGTGTACTTAATAGGGACACCTTTCGTCAACCACTCCTTACCTTAATTTTTAGGCAAAAAAATCCCCGGTGCAGCTGTGTCCATCTCCAGAGATAAATGGCACAGGTGCAGTGAAAATTCTAATGGAAGCTTGCACTTCTATATTGTTCTTGTTTTATAAAGAATGAATCATGCAATGATATGCATATCACGTGATGTATATATGATTTAATAGTAAAGGTTTAAAGTGTAACCCTAGATATACATTACTTGCATTGCCTTTCAAATTCTTTACAATTCAAAACGTGTTTTTAAGAAAAAGCTTTTAACTGCATAGGGGGGGATATTTATGGCCTAATCTATGGCTTATGGGAGGGAATTGGTGAATAATTAATGTCCATGATTTAAGTCCTTTTTATGTAATTTTACATCTTAAAGTTAGTGTGGAAGAGGTGAAACATTTTTTGTTGTCTGTCAACAATGACAAGCCACCAGAGTCTGACACCTTGGATGGAAAATTTGACCTTGGACGTCGTTCAAAAGGACACAGCTCCGGGAGGCCAGGTAGGCTGTTGTCCTGTACTTGGTAGGTTTAGGCCTAACCATATATATTTTTCTTTCTCTTGGTGGTTAATCCTAGTTTGAATGGGTAAATGATACCTGCATACGTAAACAGCCTATTGTATTTCTATTGTGCCAATAACACGTACCATTGGGTCTCTTAGGCTTGACTGATGGATAAACACAAGACCTGCATGACAGTGAAAGTTGAACTCGATGTCCCTGGGTGGATACAGACTATCTGTAAATAGAGGTGGTGTCTGTGTCTGGCAGAAGTTCCCGTTGTGTTCCTGAATTATTCACGGGCCTCGTTAGGAAAACCTCAGTGCCACTTTTGAGAGTGAGAGAGAGGTTATAAATTGTGGTAATTTATCCCTGTGTTGGGTTGAGTAGACTGCACTCATGGGCGAAGGAGTTTCTCATTACCTGTGGCTGTTCTGCAATTAGTTTTTCTCAATGATAATGCCTACTAAGAGACTGGCTGAAAGGCAATGTCTTTGTTTGGTAGGTAGGCTAATATGCTTTGAAATGTATACACAGTGATGAGGGTTGGATTTGATTGTAGCTGTGCGTGGCTTTCCCTGGCATCAGTAATATGGTCTTAATTCCTACCATTGGCTGAAAATGGCCCGATCTTTTTCACAATTTAGCCTACTGTAAATTTAACCAAACAAGCTTTATATAATGTTTCCTCAACTTTCTCATCCATCACAGGCTGGTTTGCCTTTCAGATGGATGTGGTTTGGATGTGGTTTTTCACAGTCCGTCAAAGGCCAAAGCACACACTGCTGTGTTGTAGGCATCAAGATGGTTTTTTCATGACCAAATGAGCACTGATAAATTAGCTTGGCTGTTTTAAAATAGAGGTCGCACTTTTGGGCTTTAGATTTTGCACTTTTCAGGCTCTTACAATGTCTCCAATCGTTAAGTTTTGTCCTGGCTCATCTAGCTGATATTTAACTGCTTTTGTTGCTGATGAAGCACTGGTTAGTGCAAATAGGGGGAATGGACTGAGAGAATTCCTGAAACACACAGTTCGTGTCTGTTGGTAGTTATCCCTATGAATCACACTAGCAGGATCTGTCCTGTTTGACACACGAAACAAATATATTTGTAAAGTGGATGGAAATAAGTTGATCTTGGTCCAGTTGAGTCATTGTTTTCATTTCCATCTGTGCAACAGTAGTGCCTGAACCACCACGGTTTGTTGAAGAAATGTAAGAAAAGTTTTAATTCACCAATTTGTATTGCAATAATGTCATGACTTATTTGTGGCCTGAAACCAAATAAATAAATTTAAAATCCTACAATGTGATTTTCTGGATTTTTTTCCCCCTCATTTTGTCTGTCATGGTTGAAGTGTACCTATGATGACAATTACAGGCCTCTCTCATCTTTATAAGTTGGAGAACTTGCACAATTGGTGGCTGACTAAATACTTTTTTGCCCCACTGTAGCTCTAGAATCCTTGACTCTCTGAATCAGACTATTACTGGCAGGCAGCACTGCTGCAAAAAAAGCGATGTCTCTTAGATAGCAATCATCTCACTCTCCCAATTCGCCAGTGGATACAGTTACTATTAAATGTTTTAACATTAGAGTTTTCCAACAATTTGACAAATATACTTAAATCTGTAATGCATATCAGTTAAGCCCAACACATACAAATAAACAATATACAGTATATGTACTTCACAGTGCCTTCAGAAAGTATTCACACCCCTTTTCCCACTTTTTATTGTGTTACCGACTGAATTTAAAATGGATGAAGTTTAGATTTGTGTCACTGGCCTACACACAATACCCCATAATGTCAGTGGAATTATGTTTTTTGACATTTTTAGACATTAATTAAAAAATTAAAAGCTGAAGTGTCTTGAGTCAATTAGTATTCAACCCCTTTCTTATGGCAAGGCAAAATAACTTCAGGAGTAAAAATGTGCTTAACAAGTCATATAAGTTGCATGGACTCACTCTGTGTGCAATAATAGTCATTCAAATATCACGTTAAACACTATCTCATCTCTGTACCCCACGCATACAATTATCTCTATGGTCCCTCAGTCGAGCAGTGAATTTCAAACAGATTCAACCACAAAGACCAGGGAGGTTTTCTGGAGAAAATACATTTTGGCTGGGTGGGGTTGGGGGAATGGGATGGGATGGGAGGTTGAGGCCCATTTCTTTTTTATATATATTGAATTTACTACCAATTCAACTGTTTCTAACTGTTTAATTTATTTTGAGTGGCAGCCTACTGGTACATGTTTTATAAACGTATCATTTGAAATGGATAATCCCCCCCCCTCCCAACCAAAAAAATAACAAAACAAACAAAAATGTGGTTAAAAAAAAGTGTGTCCTGAAGTCAAACTTTCAGTTGTTCGCGTACAAATAAATACCCGTGAGAAGTGCACGGGCAGCTTTCCATACTGTCTGAAAAGTGTGCAATGGTCCTCCACCGTTCAACTGGCAAGGCCACTGCAGAGATGGGCAACTTTTTATCTCACAGCATACTTAATTCCCAATCCCAACGTTAGTAATGTACTGTATCAGAGAGAGCAGATCATTTGTAGACCTTGTGAAGTTGCATAATGATTTTTACGGCTGCTCCATTTCTCTTTAATATCTTCTCTGCGAAGAACGTTGTCAATAATTATTTCTAGGTATTAGCCGATCTGTTCCGAAGTATGTAGAGGTGTAGATCCTCTACATCTGTCTCATACTTTTAAGGGGATGTCTCATATTCAAGTTTTTTAAAGCCCGTGTTTTTGTGCACCAGCGCCAATGCTGAATGGTCCAAACCAGTCAACAACCTTTTGGCCTGAGCTACGGTTCTTCTCGCTCCAGCTTGGTTGCGGTGGTGTTATCAGATCAGTGGGGAAGGAAGTTATCATCAAGCGATAAATGATGCCAGCTGGTCACCAGACCTAGACCGTACAACCCCATGTCCCCTGTTCTAATCCTCTCCCGCCGCTTCTCCTTTGACGTGGCTTTACTAAAGCCGAAACGTGTGGCTGTCTGACAGCAATGAGGTGATGCCGTGGCCAAATTTAGAGGATTGGCCCACGTTGTCTTTCGTGAGTAAAAGAGGTCACGAGTAGGGTAGTTGAAGAGGGCAGTTTCTTGATGAAAAGCTGAGTTTTTGAATTGGCACAAAATGGTCTAACGCTCCTGCCTCAATGATTTTAGTATATCTAGATTGAGTTGAATCACCAGAAGCTGCCGTGAAATAGAATGTGCTGCTCCAATAGACACCACAGTGGAAACTTCGCATCACATTTTGAGGAGAAAATGACTCATTCTCTAAAGTAACGTGCTGTCTCTCTGTGGACTCTGTAGTCTGACATTTTCCTCCAAAAATGATTTGGTCCAAGTGAGTAAATGTCACCTGTTAGGTGGCTGGAGGCAAATGCTTTGAATGCACATAGGCCTATTTCCATTGAATGTGAATAGAGAGGAGGGTTGAAATTAGAGGTCGACCGATTATGATTTTTCAACGCCGATCGGCCGATTTGTAAAATGTGTGTGTGTGTATATATATATAAAAATACCACCAACCTGTGGAATCACCTTAAGAACACCCATCCAAAAGCCAATGACAATTGCAACAATACTGAATGAACACTTTTAGTTTAACTTAATATAATACATATTATGGGCTTTTGGATGGGTGTTCTTAAGGTGATTCCACAGGTTGGTGGTATTTTGTGATTTAGCTGTTGCTGACCCCATGCTTAGATCTTTATCACAAATAAGACACCTTGCTTTCCCTGGTGCCAATTCCATGTAATAGTCCCACACTGGTGCTCTGAAGCTCTGAAGTGATAATGATACCGAAGAGTCTGCTTAGGAGACAAATACTCTCAACTGTTTGAATAAAAATAGAGTTTAAGTTACCTGTGATAAATGTTGAAAACAAAAACTGTAATTTCTATATGCAGGAAATCCTATTTTAATAATGGACATGGTAAGAATTGACTACCAAAGTGCGAGTCATAATTCCCATGACACCTTCTAGCAAAATCTGTAAAGCGGTTCCTTCATTAATTTATTCCATAGGATATTTTTAGATTCACTTAAAATAAGGTCTGTGTTTCGTGTAGGCTTACACCACCGTGCCAATGTTATAACTGTTTAGATATCCATAGGACAAGGTAACTCTGATCAATATTGGCTAAATATAAGTGAAAGGCATTTTTTTGTAGAGTGGATTTCTGAAAATATTTTGACAAACTTTACCTTAACCTAGTGAGATTTATACGGGTATCAAAGACCATGGCAGGGAGAGCAAACCCTGGATATCACAAGTAGTGTTTTTATTACACACACACACACCTGTTTTAGTACGAAGGATGGATTCCTCACTGATTTTCCACTCTCTCATCAATAGTTGTCTGGCCATGTGAGGTTACTGAGAATACTCTGTATGCAATACACGTTCAGTGTTTCTATTATGGTTTGAAGAGACCTGAGTAGGAAATAAACCGACGTTTGGAGGGGGTAGTACTTTAACTTTGTTCTGAGGCTAGTTTTTAGTTTTATGGGTCAGACTCACTGAGAAATCTGACTGCCGATAGGTAGACTACTTTGCACCTCTGCACAGTGTCGGCAGTTAACGTTTTGTTGTTCACAAAGAATCTGATTCATTTAAATACTCCAGGCCACAAGGTGGCAGTATATTTTTTTTGGCTTGTGCCTACTGTAGCTAATGTAAGCTAACTAGGAAGATGTGCTAATGTTGTTGCTAGCTAGATAATAACCAGATGGCCACAACTAGATAACTAGCGTAGCTAGCAACATAATTACATCACAATGGATTTGTTTTTGAACGAAGCAGCTGCATGTTACCAATCAAGAGTCGTGGATTAGCTAGCTACCCACTGGGCACACACTGGTTGAATCAATGTTGTTTTTAATGAAATGACGTTGAACCAACGTGCAATTGATGTTGACTTGACATCTGTGCCCAGTGGGTAGCTATGTTGTCCTAAATGGCGACGCTAACCGTTTTGCTAACGATAGCTAGCAAGCAAACTGAACCTAACTCTGATTGTCTCAAAGTCAAGTTCTCGGCCACTGATGAGCATTGCGATTCTACAATAGACACTGCAGGTTTGTCGGTGCCAGGTCGGTTCACAGCAGGGACGTATTTTGTGCTAGCAAGAGAAGGAACGGCCTCTTACTGTGCTAAGTACCTATCAGCAGTCAAATTCCTCAGTGTGTCTGTACCATTAGGCTTAGGCTTCCTGTAACGACTGATTCATCATATGACACAATCAGTGCTCATCATGTGATTTTTGACTGTTATCTTGAATGATGTTGTGAAACTGCTTGACCGTGTTAAATCTTTTAGATGTTCAATATAGACTGTGGCTCAGACTGATACTGTAATCACTAAATTGCAAGAATTAGCCTCCTAGATATCCCAAATCAATCACTCTTGCCTCACATAACTATTCAACAAGGGGTGTGACTTCGTTCTTTGATATCCTCATTTGTTGTACGGTCCAATGCACTGGCCTATGAGACCTACAGGGTTGAAGACTTCAAATCTGTCAATGGATGACAGGACACTTGGGACACCCCTAATGTTTAAAAAGATAACTACTTTCCCTGTTGTAGGCCTATATGTTATTACTAATTTCAATGATCGCTAAGTCGGACTCTTGGCATTCAGGTTTCTTTCCCTCGGTTCCTCTCTGTGGCTCTGTCATTCACAGTGATTTGAGAGCACTTCTACGTTGTGGCACGTACAATTTTGAATAGGCCACGTCATGGTCACAATAGGCCCACAATTTATATTCTGCTTTATAATGACGTTCTAAATTAGACTCATTTTTTTCATTCATGCTCTTGGCTACTCTTCTTCCCGGGGAACTTTAAGAGCTCTGATGGTCGGTCTGAACGTGAACACTCATTGCTTGTGGTACGGCTTTGGAAACATAAGTAAGGTATCTTTCATTACAGCGCGTGTTTACGAAAGTTAGATGGAAAACCGAGGCAACCACCTGTGCTAATTAGCTATCTAGCATGCTCCAAACACCAATATGTAATGGAAGAAGGCCGCCAGAAACACGTCGTAACTGTCAAATGCTTTTGGCTGCAACTGTGATAAAGCCAGTTATAACAGTGTATACAGTAAATGTACATTTTTCATTTGTGAAATTATTTTGATCTGAAATGAAAGTAAATGGCTTTCTTTCTAGAACTGGATCGCAATTGAGAATCAATGTTTGACATATGTTTGTTGTTGAATGCTGTTGAGCGCTGAAACCTGAACTAGAGACCTCTGTTTAAAATTTGACAGTGTTTTTATATACTTATAACAGATCCGGCGGCTCTGTTTGGCTTAGTTGCTGTGAGCACTGCTGTCTGTCCTGGGATCCTGCCAGATTCCGCATAGGGGGAGAGACACTAAAGCCCAGCTAGCCTAGCTGGCTCGGCGGTCTCAAATGGAGATCGCTATTGAACGTCTCCAGTGCTGCAGGAGCTATGTTGACTTTGCTTTGTTCCAGGACAATGTGGACCACGCTGACTTTCAATGTAGTAATGGCTTGCTACAGGAGCAAAGTGGCTACTCTTAGCAAGCAAGTAGCAAAAACAAGCTACTGGGGAATCCACGCCAGCCTTCTTTCTTTTTCTTCCACCCCAGTAGCCGGACGCCTCTCTGGTCTGGTGGAAGATTTGCTGGCATGCCAGCTCTCCACAGCCGACTGGCCGGTGCTCAGCAGGGTTCCATCCCTGAAGGGGTCTCCCCTTCCCTGGAGAACAGAGCTGTTCTCGACCCAACTAACCAGCCACGTCACTCGCCGAATTAAGTCGAAGAAAGCGTCCTCTGGCAACTGGGGTCTCCATGGAGATGTTGAGCCCGGATTTGACACAGACCAGAAACAGCTTTGCCGTCCTAGATCCAGAGGTTCTGCCGCATTCTTCCTTGAGGGCTTCCCATTCAAGATCAGATCCGGATCCTGAGGTACCTGCGTCTTCGTCCTCTCTGGTGGATTCTACCTCGGGTTCAAATTCTTGGAGTTCCCACCCTCATCAGACCGGAAGGCTGCCTGAGAGACCGGCCCATTCAACATCACCAGCTGTCATCAAGGCAAAAACCTTGATTCTCAAGGCAAAAACCCTGTGCTACCCAGGAGCACGAGTACATGACATCACAAGGCTGCTTCTGACTGTTCTACGACAGATGCCGGGAGCTGACTCTGTTGTAGTCCATGTGGGGTCAAATGACATCACGACGGCTAGCTCAGAACATTTGGAAATGGATTTTAAAGAACTGATTTTAGCATTAAAAGACAAAAAAATACAGCCAATTGTCACGCCTTGGTCTTAGTATTTTGCGTTTTCTTTAATTATTTGTTCAGGCCAGGGTGTGACATGGGGTTTATTGTATTGTCGTATTGGGGTTTTTGTAGGCATTGGGATTGTGGTTGATTAGGGGTGTGTCTAGTATAGGCTTGGCTTCCTGATGCGGTTCTCAATCAGAGTCAGGTAATTCTTGTTGTCTCTGATGGAGAACCGTATTTAGGTAGCCTGGGTTTCACTGTGTATTTCGTGGGTGATTGTTCCTGTCTCTGTGTAGTTTCACCAGATAGGCTGCAATTCGATTTCACGTTCTGTTTGTTGTTTTTGTATTTGTATTGTTATTTCATGTGTCGCTTTTTTCATTAAAGTCATGAGTAACCACCACGCTGCGTTTCGGTCCGACTCTCTTTCTACAAACGAAGAACGACGTTACACCAATCGTTTCAGGTTCAGTACCATCGTTGGGCCGTGGGTGGGAAAGATTCAGAAGACTGCTGAAATTACACATCTGGCTAAAAGATTACTTTAGCTCTGCTGGACTTTGTCCACGCATTTCAATGCTACGTTGAAACAATTACTTTTCAATGATTCAAGAACAGCTCAGTTAATCCCTACCATTGTGACAATGAGTCGTCATAAATGACTTAAATGTAAATGTAATAATACTACATCAAATGTACATGATCCTAGGGTCATTGGCAAACACAATGTAAGTAACTTAATTTATGTACCCCTAATTGCACCGAATAGATCTGTTTATCCTACAGCTATTGTATGCAGTAATCATGAGCCTATGAACCAGAGTTACACTGTTAGCACTGAGTTGGTGTGACCTAGTAGGAAGACCACTTTGTGCAGCTCACTCACATGAGCAAGTCTACTTCTGATAAGCTTCCCAGTAAAGCATTAAAAACAATCAAGCAACCCATAAAAGTGCTAAAAAATAGCTCATATTAACATATGCAGCCTGAGAAACAAAGTCCATGAAGTCAATAACTTGCTTGTAACAGATGACATTCATATTCTGACTAGATAATACCTTTGATGATACAGTGGTAGCAATAGATGGTTATAACATCTTCCGAAAATACAGAAATTCCAACAAGGGCGGTATTGCGGTCTATATTCAGAACCATATTACTGTAAAGCTTAGAGATGATCTAATGTTAAATACTGTTGAAGTAATATGGCTCCAGGTTTATCTGCCTCACCTAAAGCCCATTCTTGTGGGAAGCTGCTATAGACCACCATGTGTCAGGATCTGGATAATATGTGTGAAATGCTTGATAATGTATGTGATATCAATAGAGGTATCTTTTCTGGGCGATTTTAAATATTAACTGGCCCTCATCAAGCTGACCACTCAATAAAAAACTTCAAACTGTAACCAATGCCTGCAACCTGGTTCAGGTTGTCAGTCAACCTACCAGGGTAGTTACAAACAGCACAGGAATTAAATAATCAACATGTATTGATTACATCTTTACCAATGCTGCAGAAATTTGCTTTAAAGCAGTATCCAAATCTATAGGATGTAGTGATCACAATATAATAGCCATATCTAGGAAAACCAAAGTTCCAAAGACTTGACCTAATATAGTATATAAGAGGTCATACAATACTTTTTGTAGTGATTCATATGTTGATGTAAAGAATATTTGCTAGTGTGTAATGAGGAGCAACCATACGCTGCACTTGGTACATTTATGAAATTGCTTATTCCAGTTATTAATATGCTTGCACCCATTAATGAAATTACTGTAAAAACTGTGAAATCCCTGTGGATTGATGAGGAATTGAAAAACGGTATGGTTGAGAGGAATGAGACAAAAGGTATGGCAAGTAAGTCTGGCAGCCCAACTGATTGGCAAACGTACTGCAAATTAAGAAATCATGTAACTAAACTAGATAAAAAATAAAAAGCAGCTATACTGTGACACAAAGATGAATGATAGTAAAAAGCTTTGGGACAACTTAAACTACATTTTGGGGGAAAAGTCCAACTCGGCTCCATCAATCATTGAATCAGATGGCTCATTCATCACAAAGCCCACTGATATTGCCAATTAGTTCAATGACTTTTTCATTGGCAAGATGAGCAAACTTAGGGATGACATTCAAGCAACAAACGCTGACACTACACATCCAAGTATATCAGACCAAATTATGAAAGACAAGTATTGGAATTTGGAATTCCAAAAACTCAGTGTGAAAGAGATCAAAATAATTGTGTTGTCTATCAACAATGACAATCTGGATGGAAAATGACTGAGGATAATAGCAGATGATATTGCTACTCCTATTTACCACATCTTTAATATAAGCCTACTAGAAAGTGTGTGCCCTTAGGTGTGGAGGGAAGCAAAAGTAATTCCGCTACCTAACCATAGTAATGTCCCCTTTACTGGCTCAAATAGCCGACCAATCAGCCTGTACCAACCCTTAGTAAACTTCTTGAATAAATTGTGTTTGACCAGATACAATGCTATTTCACAGTAAATTGACTTTCAAACAGACTTTCAGCACACTTATAGGGAAGGACACTCAACAAGGACAGCCCTTACACAAATGATTGGCTGAGAGAAATTGAAGATAAAATGATTGTGGGGGCTATCTTGTTAGACTTCAGTGCAGCTTTTGACATTATTGATCATAGTCTGCTGCTGGAAAAACTTATGTGTTATGGCTTTACACACCCTGCTATAATGTGGATAAAGAGTTACTTGTGTAACAGAACACAGAGGGTGTTCTTTAATGGAAGCCTCTCAACATAATCCAGGTAGAATCAGGAATTCCCCAGGGTAGCTGTTTAGGCCACTTGCTTTTTTCAATCTTTACTAAGGACATGCCACTGGCTTTGAGTAAAGCCAGAGTGTCTATGTATGCGGATGACTCGACACTATACATGATGTACAGCGACTGCAATGACTGCAACACTTAACAAAGAGTTGCAGATAGGTTCAAGTTGGGTGGCAAGGAATAAGTTAGTCCTAAATATTTCTAAAACTATAAGCATTGTATTTGGGACAAATCATTCACTAAACCCTAAACCTCAACCAAATCATATAATAAATAATGTGGAAATTGAGCAAGTTGAAATGACTAAACTGCTTGGAGTAGCCCTGGATTGTAAACTGTCATGGCAAAACATATTGAAACAACAGTAGCTAAGATGGGGAGAAGTATGTCCATAATAAAGCTCTGCTCTGCCTTCTTAACAACACTATCAACAAGGCAGGTCCTACATGCAAGAAATGTTTTGTCATACAGTCTGATATACCACAGCTGTCAGCCAATCAGCATTTAGGGCTCGAACCACCCAGTTTATAATAAAGTATATGTCACGGGCGTCGTAAGAAACGGACCATGGTGCAGAGTGGTGAGCGTACATATTCCTCTTTATTAGAAATGTCGCCAACAAAACCACCAAACAATACAAAACAGCCGTGACTCTTAACAGGGCTATGAATGCCTCTAACAAAGTTAACTACTCACCCTGAAGGAGGGAAAAGGGCTACCTAAGTTTGATTCCCAATCAGAGACAACGATAGACAGCTGTCCCTGATTGAGAACCATACCCGGCCAAAACATAGAAATAAAGAAACATAGAAAACAAAACATAGATTGTCCACCCAAATCACACCCTGACCAAACCAAAATAGAGACATAAAAAGGCTCGTGACAGTATATATTAGGCTATCAATGAGTATGGCTAAGCTATTCTTCATAGTGCCAGTGAATTGACGTTGAACATTGCCAAATGCATCAGATTAATTAGGACTAAATGTGCAATAAAAAAACTATTTTCTATAGCTTATTTAATGAAACCCTGGCTGGCTGTTGATGTCCTAGGTCAGGGCTCTCCAACCTTGTTCCCGGAGAGCTACCTTCCAGTAGGGTTTCACTCCAACCCCAGTTGTAACTAACCTGTTTCAGTTTATCAACCAGCTAATTATGGAATCAGATGCGCTAAATCAGGGAGAGCCCTGTCCTAGACAATACATTGCAAAGCACCATCCCAGCTAAACGTTTTGGAAATGGCAAGTTCACTTTCTCATCCATAAACACAGTCAAGTGCAAATACGGTTAAGCAGCTCAAATCAGGAGGATGTGGGGCATTGTTATTAGGAAGGACGTCTATCATGGATGGATCACTAAAATAATGATTAGGTTTACACTTCATCAATTTAAATATTATGGGGAGACCTATACATTTGGCAGCCAAGCACAAGTTATCAGTGTAGCCTATTATCGTCTAGATATGACGTTGAAATACACTATATTCACGCCTACAATAAAAACCTCCAGGCTTCCGTCATGAGCAGGGTCGGCCCTACCATTAGGCAAGATTTGGCCGCGGCACTTGAATTTGGGGCGGCATTTTGACAATTGGCTGGTGCCCTTGATTGGCTACTATACCGCCCGTGGTACCCCAGCCACAGCTCAAGGCGTTGCTGCAGTTCCCGCCCCCACCCCATTCCCGCTTCTCCCCAAATTCACTCCCACTATCATTTGTAGCTATGGTGATGTGTGTTTTATATGGGATTATTATTAAATGGGATTTAAAAAAATGTTTGTGACGAAAACGATTAGTGATTAAGGCAGTAGCCTAACCTAGCCTGTTAAAGTTAGCCAGCTACTACTAGTGGATATCATTTTAACTAAAAGTGATCTATAGAAACATGGTAGCAAATAGTTTTTGTCTCTTAGATTTGAAACAATCAGGAAGCAAATCTTTTTTTTAAACAATGAGAAAAGAGGCACAATATCTAAACCAAAGAAATTCACTGGTGAAATGTATCAGAGTGCAGAAATTATGGATACTCCCCTTTTTTCAATTTTCGCCTAAAATGACATACCCAAATCTAACTGCCTATAGCTCCGGCCCTGAAGCAAGGATTTGCATATTCTTGGTACCATCAAAGGAAACACTTTGACGTTTGTGGAAATGTGAAAGGAATGTAGGATAATATAACACATTAGATCTGATAAAAGATAGTACAAAGAACAAACCAACTTTTTTATATACCATCTTTGAAATGCAAGGGAAATGCCATAATGTATTATTCCAGCCCAGGTCCATTTAGATTTAGTGTATGTGCAAAGTTTTAGACTGATCCAATGAACCATTGAATTTCTGTTCAAAATGTTGTATCAAGACTCCCAAAATGTGCCTAATTTGTTTATTAATAACTTTTCATGTTCAAAACTGTACACTCTCCTCAACAATAGCATGGTATTCTTTCACTGTAATAGCTACTGTAAATTGGACAGTGCTGTTAGATTAATAAGAATTTAAGCTTTCTGCCAATATCAGATATGTCTATGTCCTGGGAAATGTTCTTGTTACTTACAACCTCAGGCTAATGCGATTAGCATATGTTAGCTCAACGTCCTGCAGGGGACCCACCGATCCTGTAGAAGTTAAAGAAAAGGAAATCTATTGTTTGCCTTTTAATTTTAATTTTATTTTTACAAATACTTAAAAGGTATCCAGATTATATCAAGCGTTCTATAACAATGCTCAACTCAGTGATGCCTTATGGTAGAAGCTTTAAAATGCCCGCGAAAGACGTGACTCCGATGCATATGGGGATATATTGATTCCTCTCTATGTCAAATTGAAGCTAAACTGCAGCCTATAATATTCGAGGAGATTAAAAAAAGGGAAGCACTTCTGTTGGGTTATACAACGGAGTAAGCAGTTGAAGCTTACAGTTTTCTGTGTCAGTAGAGCCTCTGTCTGGGTGGAAAGGTAACCTTTGAAAGTGCCATGCTTAGATTCATAAGGATGTCTAAGATGTAATTATTTTTGTCTCACCTAGGGCGGCAGAACGTCCAGGGCATTGGGGATTTTTTCAATGTAATCAGATTTAAAATATTAGGCTATGTTATTGACATTGAACTGCTTTTATATAGCCTACTAACCAGATGTATAAAAAAAATGTGTTTAATTTGTAGCATAGGCCTATTAATTGTGCTGTTATGATTAAAAAGGTGAATTAGAGGAGGCAGTTAGGAAAAATTAATCCTTTGTGAATCTTCCTCTGGAATATCGCACATGCTTGGATAATAATGTCAAAACCATAATCTCTAGTAATACCCATCCGAATAAGGCTATAACATGGAAAATAATAGGCTTATCAGCGTAGAGTGCACTGCGTCATCCCATGGGATTCGTCAAGGCTGCACACAGCAGAAATATCACTGAAATATTATAGTTACTACACATCACCTTCTATATTCAAACAAAATAGGCATTTTATAGGCAAATGAGCAGCATTATGCTCATGTCAGTCCTCTAGAATGCAAATGTAGTCTTCCAATAATGGGTAGGCCGTCACTGTAAAATAAGTATTTGTTCTTAACTGACTTGCCTAGTTAAATACATCAAATATAATGTTTAATGAGGTGTGTATGTGTGTGCGCATCCGTTTTGGGAGTCGAGCAAGAGTCTGAGTAGACTCCTTTCGATTCCAATCACAGGAGTCAGAGTCGACTCGCCACTAAGTCGTGCACCACTAACCCTAACCACAAGAGAGCTGCTCACATTTGAAATACCATGGTTTCCTGTGGTAACGCGCTTGAGTCTCCTTCGTAGAAACGAAGACTGTTCTCAGGGAACGCCTGGTTGTAGCTAGATATGCTCGACTCGCGTTACATTTACATTTACATTTAAGTCATTTAGCAGACGCTCTTATCCAGAGCGACTTACAAATTGGTGCATTCACCTTATGACATCCAGTGGAACAGCCACTTTACAATAGTGCATCTACATATTTTAAGGGGGGAGGGGGGTTAGAAGGATTACTTTATCCTATCCTAGGTATTCCTTAAAGAGGTGGGGTTTCAGGTGTCTCCGGAAGGTGGTGATTGACTCCGCTGTCCTGGCGTCGTGAGGGAGTTTGTTCCACCATTGGGGAGCCAGAGCAGCGAACAGTTTTGACTGGGCTGAGCGGGAACTGTACTTCCTCAGTGGTAGGGAGGCGAGCAGGCCAGAGGTGGATGAACGCAGTGCCCTTATTTGGGTGTAGGGCCTGATCAGAGCCTGGAGGTACTGAGGTGCCGTTCCCCTCACAGCTCCGTAGGCAAGCACCATGGTCTTGTAGCGGATGCGAGCTTCAACTGGAAGCCAGTGGAGAGAGCGGAGGAGCGGGGTGACGTGAGAGAACTTGGGAAGGTTGAACACTAGACGGGCTGCGGCGTTCTGGATGAGTTGTAGGGGTTTAATGGCACAGGCAGGGAGCCCAGCCAACAGCGAGTTGCAGTAATCCAGACGGGAGATGACAAGTGCCTGGATTAGGACCTGCGCCGCTTCCTGTGTGAGGCAGGGTCGTACTCTGCGGATGTTGTAGAGCATGAACCTACAGGAACGGGCCACCGCCTTGATGTTAGTTGAGAACGACAGGGTGTTGTCCAGGATCACGCCAAGGTTCTTAGCGCTCTGGGAGGAGGACACAATGGAGTTGTCAACCGTGATGGCGAGATCATGGAACGGGCAGTCCTTCCCCGGGAGGAAGAGCAGCTCCGTCTTGCCGAAGTTCAGCTTGAGGTGGTGATCCGTCATCCACACTGATATGTCTGCCAGACATGCAGAGATGCGATTCGCCACCTGGTCATCAGAAGGGGGAAAGGAGAAGATTAATTGTGTGTCGTCTGCATAGCAATGATAGGAGAGACCATGTGAGGTTATGACAGAGCCAAGTGACTTGGTGTATAGCGAGAATATCGCGTCGGGGACAATTTTAGTTTACCCTAAACCTAACCTTAATCTAATTAGGCAAGTCAGTTAAAAACTAATTATTATATCATTAACGGCCAAACCCTAACCCGGATGGCGCTGGGCCAATTGTGCGCCCCTCACCGGACTCTCAATCAGGTTCTGTAGTGATGCCTCTAGCACTGGGATGCAGTGCCTTAGACCGCTGCGCCACTCGGGAGTCCCCTCTTAGGTTGGGGACGTCCCAAGGATTCCGGGTAGCAGTAACTAGAATTACGTCAAAAGACGCACTTATTTTATCTGAAGAAGTGGCGCCGATGGGCGATGGTTCCCTTTGCTAATGTAAAGCACATGAGGTGAAAGAGAGAGCCACATCCTGTAAGCATACCCTCCCGTGTTCTTCGAATGTCTTGCATGGAAGTTACCTCTCCCACGCATAACACAAAGTTGCCTCAATTTGCATGTTTGTTCATTTCTTACGAGGAATAGTGTAGCGTAAATATTTTCGTGTCGGGGATCATTCGGCAAAATAGACACAGTAGCAACAAGGTAACATGTTTTTTGTTTAAAATTATTCCACAGAACGTGAAACATTTTAAAACTATTTGACTCTCATAATGGAATTTGCTTTCTCTGCTGTACTGTATTGATACCAGAACAATATCAGACATGGTTGAAGTAGTTAGTCGTTGACTCGGTGTGTTTATGAAATAACTGTTGTACGTAGCTGTGGGCTACTTCCTCACCTGAATGCCCTTTAACGGGTATTTTAACGGATACTTATGGCTTTGTCTTCCCACATAGAAGTCTCATGCCCTCCTGAACGAGAGCGCGTGCATAAGTGTCAACATTCTGTGGTCCTGTTTGTGTGCATACATTTCGAAATATGTTGAATGGGTGACGAATTTTAGTCCGCTCATTATGAATATTTTACTTTTACCATTATAATTTTTTTTAAATGTAAGAATATTATAATACTATACATTTTGTATAGTTACAATTATTTTATTCTTTGAGTCATCACACTATTTAATAGATTGCATACAGTCTAGGATATACGTGATTTGGTTGAGGGGAACATAAAGCCTAATATGTCAAAGTGATGCAAATTTATTTTGAATATTTATTCAATTATTATTTTTTTCTCCCATTTTAGTACAAAACGTCACTGCATCGAACAGCTGAAAATACAATCCCACCTTGGTGGGTTAACCTCTAGATAAACCTGACTAGATACTCCATTTTTCGGCAGCACCCAATGTGTTTACCACATGATGTGTGACTTCAGGAGGGCTCAGGATTTGTTAGTCGTGAACACCTCTGGACTCTCCCTCCATTGTTTCTCCTTCTGTTTGCAATGTGTACGCCACAGGGTCTGACATGAAGAAAGTGGTCCATTGGTCAACGAAGGACGTGCTCCTGTGGCTGACTGATGTGGGAATGCAGGAATACTCAGAGGCCTTACGTCACCTGAACGGCAAGGGCCTCATGCAGCTCTCTAAAGCGGACTTCCAGACGGCTCCTCTGGCCCTTGTCACCTTGGACGGAGGCAGACAGCTCCTGGACAAGATGGAGAATCTCAGGATAGAGCACCACATTGAAACGCATAAAAACAGGCATGCCAACGGACACGCCATCTTGGCCGTCAACAGTGAGGTTAATGGGAACCAGCCCAAGAGGAATGGTGTGGTCAATGAGTTCCACAAGGAGCGGATCCAGATCCCCATGCCTGAGATCACCCGCTCTCCGTTTCCTGAGGAATGGGGGAAGACTGGCGTGGCTTTTGTCTACGCCACGATCTGCTTCATCTTCACCACCATTATGATCTCCGTGGTCCACGAACGTGTGCCTGCCAAGGAGGCCACTCCACCCCTACCAGACAAGTTCTTTGACTTTTTCGGGCGAGTAGACTGGGCTTTTTCTATATGCGAAATCAACGGCATGATACTGATCGTCCTGTGGCTTCTACAGTGGGCACTGTTAAAATATAGGTAAATGACCAAGATATGCTACAGTAATTCATAACGACTTGAATTAGAACATCCATAACTTATTGAATGATCCACTCCATGTTAAAGGATGTTCTGTAATGTTTAAGGCTGTGGCGGTCATTACGTTTTGCCCGGCGGATTATTGTCATGCAAATGACTGCCGGTCTCATAGTAATTACCTGTTAATTAACATCAACACGTTTAGCATCTCCAGGCATCCACGCATAGGCCTACAAGCCTCATACAAGCTTGCCTTTGGAACATCTAAATAAGTATAATACATCAATTTAATATACTCCATCACAATAAATCCATTATTTATTTTAGGCAGGTCTAAAGAAACATGATATGAAGATTTGTTTCTCTCCAGAAAAACAGAATATGAGATGGCCTACTCTGTTGTCTGGCTATGCGTCATGTCATAGGCTTTAAGCTAGTTCATTTAGCAGACAAGATATGCTCATAAGTCCCGTGCCATTATTTTACATGATGTGATTTTATAGTAAGGGGAATATATTTGAACTTAGCTGAATAAAATATAAATGATATTTCTCCCGTTCTGGATCGAGTGCGCATATGAAGTTCCTATGTTGAGCGTATAAGTGATCATTTGAAACAGGTCCTATATGCTTGATTTTGAGATATTTAGCAACTTGTGAATGAGACAAACCTCACAATGTCTTAGAAATCATACATATATGGGCTGCGTAATGTGACTTTAGGCTATTGATGATGTGAGAAAGTTGCAACAAAAGCTTGCCTCAGGCTGCACACGCTGTTCTCTCATCAAGTGATCATATTTTCACCCATCAGACTATTCTCAATTTAATCTTGTCTTTACTAATATGTCAAATTAGTTCAGGTCAGGGGAAATAAGACATAACATCTGTATGCACTCGAGTAGCGAATGGAGGCAGCTTTCCCGCAGTTCGTTTTTCAATCATGCCGGGTAGGCTACTCCGGTTTTATAGGGGAGCATGGAGAATGTGCTTAATATTAGCAGAAATATATATATATATACATATATAGCAGCAGCTGGGACCCTCCTCTTTTTAGTGGTAAAAACTAAACATTAACTTCAACTCTCTGTGCGCTCGAGAAATGAGATTGAAATGCATGGTGGTGAGATTCTGTAGCTAAAGGTAATGTCGGCAGCCTATTACTAGGCTATTCAAAATCAAATACAAATTCACTATAATTGTAGGCTAACTCTGTAAGCCGCCCTGCACGATCAATGAACCAACAGCATCGCCTAGGCCTATATGTTCTCTCCCAGACATATGGATATAATGTTTTGAGTGTAGCATAAGGTAACCAGTCCATCCAGTATGCAAAATAATACAGTCCACACTCAAAGACGAAGATTTTGGAGTATAGACTAGACCAATTATGTACCAAAGACATCTTAAGTATGCAGTAGGATATTAGGCTATGCATTGTATAACGGCACGATCATCATTTTAATTATTCCGGGTTTTTTCGGGCTTGGGCTCATATAGGCCTAAGCATATTCACAAGTTATACCTTCATAAGCATTCACCTTCGAATGCATTGTCAATTTAGTTGTGTTAGGCTTTAAAACAACATACACAACAACCATGTTTTCCACTCATTTCCAACCTGTTGTTGAACTTCTTCAAATTGATTAATCATAGTGAGGTGAGTTTTAAAATCACAATACTGTTTTGATTGTAAGTGTTTGATGCGATTTTTGATTTCAGAGTGGTTAGAGGGACAACAGAGCACTGAGTTACATTTGGGTAGTACCAACGCATGTCCAGAGAGCATAATAGGATGTTGCCATGACTCAACAGTCATGTGGAATTTTACTGCGGTCATGACTCTTGACTGCTGGTGTGGCGGTAATACGGTCACCGCAACAGCCCCTAGTAGTGTGCTGGTTAAACACTCCAGCAGGTCTTGATTCTTCATGTGCAACGTTCTCATCCTCAGGTCTATCGTTGGTCGGCGGTTCTTTTTCATCATTGGCACACTCTACCTCTACAGGTGTATCACCATGTACATCACCACACTCCCTGTGCCAGGGATGCATTTCACGTGCTCTCCTAAGGTACTTACCACCCCTCCCTGGGCTCAGAAACATATTTGTTGCATTTTTCCATTATGCAAAAACATAGCATACTAAGTTACATGACTGTGTCTTATGTCTTAGAGAGAGGAACTGCCTCATTTCTTTGACTTGCTCCTCAGGAAATGCTTGCAGAAGTGACAGAAGCCAAACGCGTGTTGTGTTGAGGATGTGGTTTGATGTGGGTGTTTCTTGGGTGTGTCCTTACCACCACCAAGACACACCCATATGTCAGAACCTTGCCCATATCCGTTTTCCCCCACTCAATCACAACAAACTAATCTCCTGCAGTTTGAGTTCAATAACTACAGGTAGATAGATGTATGGTGACTTGCTGAATTTATGTAGATGTTCTAAACTAAGTGTTTTGATAACTTTCAAATGTAGTAATACCGTAGAAGCAGTGTTTTTATAATATATCAATGTGCGCCTTTCATTGTCATTCCCAGCTGATACAGATACTGTGCCTATTGGCATTTTGTCTGGTGGTAATGGAGCTACCTTGGCAAACATGTCAGAGTGGTCATACCTTTCTGTGTGGTGTCCCGTATACAACAGGAGTTCCCTGATCCTGGTACAGAATACTCAAGGTTTTTCCTTCCCCATCTTGGTTGATCTCATCAATTCAATAATAAAAAGACAATACAAGTGAAAGTTGTCTAATAAAATGTTTATGCTGAGTGCCAGGGCTCTCCATTCAGAGACATCCGTATCAAGCCATTCTGTCAGTCTGGACTTGATCACATCATCTTGCAAGTCTCCATCTGCTGGCTCCATAGATGCATCTGTGAACACATACACACATAGTCACTGTTCTATAACCAACGGCAGTTAGGATAGGTGATATCTGACAAACAAACATATACTATGTTGAAATTTGAACAGGTCAGACTAAACCTACCTAATTCTGGCGCCCCATTAATGGGCATGACAGCGTAGATCAGCTCCTGGCCCATGACAGTATAGATCAGCTCCAGGCCCATGACAGCGTAGGTCAGCTCTTGGCAAACTGGATATCTCCGAAACAATTACAGCAGGCAATCCTTACAAACAATGTACTTCCTCATCTTATGAGGTGGTGTGGTAAATTGCATTTTGTTATAATAAAGGACAAAGCTTTTTGATAATCCAATTCACATCCAAATGTGATTAATAAATGATTAATACAAGTATCTGCTTGGCTGGGAAATTAATGTAAAACTTTTCACAGAACTCTCATTACCTTTGATGAAGCTGTCTGTGTCATCAAGGAAGTAACTCGGGTCAAGCTACAAAGTCATACAGGCTCCCTATTTCTAAAATGTTTCTTCTTAAAATGTGATAAACCCTAACCCTTAACCACACCGCTAATCTTATGCCTAACCTTAAATTAAGACCAAAAAGCACATTTTTGTTTAAATACATTTTTGACTTTTTAACTGTGGTAACTAATGGAAACCCTAATTTTATGCTTTACAGATGCATTAGACTGACTGTAGCTCCAGATTGGATTAGATTCAGGCTAGCAATGCCATTACAGTTCTTGATTCTAGTTCACTGTATTAGTCATACTCAGATATTTGTTGGCTACTACCATACCTGCAGCCATTATTTCATTTTGCCCTAGTTGGACTGGGGTGCTCAGGAGTATTTCTGTCTGTAATAAAGCCCTTTTGTAGGGAGAAACCTAATTCTAAAACCAAAGTCATTATATTCCAATATCTGGTTATACTCACCACCACTGGTCGTTATACACCGGAGCCCCATTCAGAGGGCGGATTTGATCATGCTGGGACCGTTCTATGGCCCATGATGTAGTGGCATAAAGTACTTGCGGTTGAAGTCAGAAATTTACATACACTTAGGTTGGAGTCATTAAAACTAGTTTTTCAACCGCTCCACACAAACTATAGTTTTGGCAAGTCGGTTAGGACATCTACTTTGTGCATGACACAAGTAATTTTTCCAAAAATGTTTACAGACAGATTATTTCACTTATAATTCACTGAATCACAATTCCAGTGGGTCAGAAGTTTACATACA
Source organism: Oncorhynchus gorbuscha (assembly GCF_021184085.1). Taxonomy (NCBI): domain Eukaryota; kingdom Metazoa; phylum Chordata; class Actinopteri; order Salmoniformes; family Salmonidae; genus Oncorhynchus; species Oncorhynchus gorbuscha. The sequence continues at coordinate 54,300,979 of NC_060179.1, forward strand.
CTAAGTTGACTGTGCCTTTAAATAGCTTGGAAAATTCCAGAAAATTGTCATGGCTTTAGAAGCTTCTGATAGACTAATTGATATCATTTGAGTCAATTGGAGGTGTACCTGTGGATGTATTTCAAGGTCTCCCTTCAAACTCAATGCCTCTTTGCTTGACATCATGGGAAAATCTAAATAAATCAGCCAAGACCTCAGAAAAAAATTGTGTAGACCTCCACAAGTCTGGTTCATCCTTGGGAGCAATTCCCAAGTGCCTAAAGGTACCACGTTCATCTCTACAAACAATAGCACACAAGTATAAACACCATGTGACCACGCAGCCGTCATACCACGCGTTCTGTCTCCTAGAGATGAACTTACTTTGGTGCGAAAAGTGCAAATCAATCCCAGAACAACAGCAAAGGAGCTTGTGAAGATGCTGGAGGAAACAGGTACAAAAGTATCTCTATCCACAGTAAAACGAGTCCTTTATCGACATAACCTGAAAGGCCGCTCTGCAAGGAGGAAGCCACTGCTCCAAAACTGCCATAAAAAGACACACTACGGTTTGCAACTGCACATGGGGACAAAGATCGTACTTTTTGGAGAAATGTCCTCTGGTCTGATGAAACAAAAATAGAACTCTTTCAATATAATGACCATCGTTATGTTTGGAGGGAAAAGGGGGACGCTTGCAAGCCGAAGAACACCATCCCAAACGTGAAGCATGGGGGTGGCAGCATCATGTTGTGGGGGTGCTTTGCTGCAGGAGGAAGCACTTCACAAAATAGATGGAATCATGAGGGAGGAAAATTTTGTAGATATATTGAAACATCATATCAAAATCAGTCAGGAAGTTAAAGCTGGGTCGCAACTGAGTCTTCCAAATGGACAATGAGCCCAAGCATACTTCCAAAGTTGTGCCAAAATGGCTTAAGGACAACAATGTCAAGGTATTGGAGTGGCAATCACCAAGCCCTGACCTGGATCCTATAGAAAATGTGTGGGCAGAACTGAAAAAACATGTGTGAGCAAGGAGGCCTACAAACCTGACTCAGTTACACCAACTCTGTCCGGAGGAATGGGCCAAAATCCACCCAACTTATTGTGGGATGCTTTTGGAAGGCTACCCTAAATGTTTGACCCCAGTTAAAAAATGTAAAGGCAATGTAAAGGCAATGCTACCAAATACTAACTGAGTGTATGTAAAGCTGTATGTAAAGCTGAAATAAATCATTCTCTCTACTATTATTCTGACATTTCACATTCTTAAAATAAAGTGGTGATCCTAACCGACCTAAGACAGGGAATTTTTACTAGGATTAAATGTCAGGAATGGTGAAAAACTGAGTTTAAATATTTTTGGCTAAGGTCTATGTAAACTTCCGACTTTAACTGTAAGTAAAAAATACTTTAAAGTACTACTCAAGTAGTTTTTTTTCAGTCTCTGTACTTCACTTTGTTATTTATATTTTTGACTACTTTTACTTCACTCCATTCCTTAAGAAAATATTGTACTTTTTACTCTATACATTTTCCTCGACACCCAAAAGTACCTGTTACATTTTGAATGCTTAGCAGGACAGGAAAATAGTCAAAAACACGCACTTATCAACCGAACATCCTTGGTCATCCCTACTGCCTCTGATATGGCGGACTCACTAACCTCAAATGCTTTGTTTGTAAATGATGTCTGAGTGTTGGAGCGTGTCCCTGGCTTTCCTGTAAAAAAAAGAAAAGAAATGGTGCTTAATATAAGGAATTAGACATTATTTATACTTTTGATACTTAAGTATATTTTAAACCAAATACTTTTAGACTTTTATTTAAGTAGAATTTTACTGGTTGACTTTTACTTGAGTCATTTTCTATTTAGGTATCTTTACTTTTTCTCAAGTATGACAGTTGGGTACTTTTTCCACCTCTGCCATGACGTGAATGGTGGAAAAAGAGGTGAGGGGGGACGGCCCTTCTCAAATTGAACAGTAATCTGCGCCACTCGGTCATGTTGGCTGCATGGTGAATTGTTCAGAAACAAGTTTAGAGCAAAGTTATTGGTCATTCAAATCACCTCCGCAGAGGTGATTTAAAGGAGTTGAGAAAACAAGTGATGCTAGTTAAGATATAGTAGTGGATTCACCACAGCCTGTAGTAAAAGTTTGCTGCCAGTCAAAAGATGCTCTGTGTTAAAAGGGTGGACTTTACTTCTCAAAGAAGTCAAAGAAACTGGACATTATTGTAGCTCCAGCAGAATTTTTGGGGGGGACTCAAGGATTTTGCATCTGAAGACTTGCAAGCGGTACTGGCGCCGGAAGATGGCCTGCCCTCCCAGGCTCTTCTTGAGCCTGCGTAGGGACCAGATCTATTTAGATTTTTAACGGAACAGTTGTTTGGTTTATTTTTATTTTATTGGCTTGTACATCCCACACAGTAGGTGGCGGGATGCACACTAAATTGTGCGAATGCCAATATACCATAGAATCATTCTAAGTGACTACTGCTTGGAAAATATGTTTTTTTTCCAACTATAAAAAAGTGTGTTTTTTTGAAGGACAAGGATTGTCCTGACTTTCAATAATGCCTTAATGGCTTCACCTTGCTTTTCTGGTTGGCTGTCAAGTTTCACCATCCAATTATTTGAGATCAATAGGAGAGCAAGTTTCACCATGGCACGACTGTAGCGATATGTTGACACATGATAATTATTAGAATATGGCAAATATTAGTCAATTATTGCATTCTATCCATGCTGGCTTTCACATGCTATCTGAGACATGAACCAGATAGGTGGGATGGCATTAGGCTTCAGGCTGTCGCCCTTTTATTAGGCCTAATGCGCAATTTGCCTAAATGGGTAATGGAAACACTTCAACCACTTATTTTGTATTAGACACTGTAGGTTCGTTTGTTTGTTTCTTTTGTTACATCTAGCCATTTATATCGACAAAAGCTAGTTAAATGGAACGACAACAAATTCACTGGACAAGTTAATGGAAACGTAGCTAGTGTCGGTTAAAAAAGAACTGGATATGTTTTCACATTAAACGAAAACAGACGATGTATGCCTCTTTGGAGGGTTTATTTTTGTTAGTTTGGCAACGTTGGTCACATTTTAATGGATAGTAGACGGCATTTGTCGATATGACTGTAGACCCATTTCTTCAGCAGTTTCGCCTCAGCCATGCTGTAGTAAAAGCTGATCTACTGTATGCCCTCCCATTAAGACGTCAATATATCTGCAGCCAACGTTTGGAACGGTTTCGAGACTAACGGCTGGAATTTTTTGGGGGGACTGCACATGATGACTTTGCCTACTGTGGCTAACCTCAATGCTCCCGACCGTTAGCACGTCTGTTCAGTGATATCACGAAGCAGTGGTAAATCAGTGTTTTCCTCGTGAGAGTTCCCCCCCCTAAAGTTAGTGTGAGTCATAGTGTATAAGCCTAGTGAACATGGTAGGGGTGAGTCTAACTATAATTTCCTGTTAATCTAACTATAATTAGCGATATTGTTGAAACCGTTTGGCTAGGGGCCAGCGTCACTGACTGGAGTCCTTCTTTTAACTTAGTCTCATCATATATGATCAGCTTCTAATCGTCAGAACAGGTTTAACATAATTAGTTCAGTTCACACTCCTAAATAGTAGGCTAACACTTCCCCTTTGGCCCCTTACACAGATACAAATGTTACTGTATTGTTGTTGAGTAAGTCTAAGTTCATGTGCTTGTGCTTTTCTGGAGCACACTAACTTCACACACTTTTGTGATGTTTCCTTCCTGTTGTAGCTGTTTGGTGACTGGGCATCTCAAATGAGCCGAGTGATGAAGATGATTGCAGGAGGAGGCCTGACCATCACTGGCTCCCACCACATGTGTGGGGACTACCTTTACAGTGGCCACACAGTCATGCTGACACTCATCTATCTCTTCATTAAAGAGTGTAAGTAGGCTACACAAAACTACTGCATAGCCTCTCTTAGTAAAAACCTGTCTATATTGTTTATTTTGGAGCAACAGAGACACCTGGTGGTATATTGTAAGAATGATTCAATCTGATATCTGACTGTTGAAAAAACACATGTTTGATTGATCGCATGAAATAAAAGGTATTTTCTGTTTCTCACAGATTCCCCCAAAAAGTTATGGTGGTACCACTGGATCTGTTGGCTGCTCTGTGCTGTGGGACTCTTCTGCATTCTCCTGGCTCATGACCACTACTCTATAGACGTGGCGGTGGCTTACTTCATCACTACACGCCTATTCTGGTGGTACCACACCATGGCCAACCAGCAAGTAAGTCTATATTTGGTCACACTTACTAGTGGAATAACCAATGTGATTACCCTATAATGGACCAATGTTACTTGTATGTTGAACAATTATGGAATGGTGTTATTCATGAACATTTTTATTTGTTTCACAGAAGCTAAAGGAATCATCGCAGAGCAACTTTTTCTCAAGGGTGTGGTGGTACCGATTTTTCCAGTACCTTGAACAGAATGTCACAGGCATCGTCCCTCGGAACTACCAGATGCCGCTGTTATGGCGACCGGCCCAGTGGAGTCAAGTGAAGTACAGCCGCATCGACACTGCGTGCCCATGACAGGAGGACCTGACCCCCCCCCCCCCCCCCCAGAAGGACATGGCGTAGGACTTTTAACTACACTCCTGAAAGTGCCATATCTAATCACGAGAAGATGCTATATCAGTCAAGCTCCGTAGCTGTTCCATTTCCCTTTTCTCCTGTAACGCCCACTCCAGTCCAACTGGCTAGCACTGTGACCAACCATCGTTTCAGCCAAAACATTTCACAAGGGTTTCCAGTGAGTGGATCGCAAGCATTTTCATTGGCAGGTCCAGATCTAGTTCAGTTAACAATAGGACATGTAACTATGTTGGTCAACGCCAATATATATCTCTGTAATTGTTACAGATACTCTGTTGCTGAAATTGAACGAAACAAGCATGTTTGTCACGGCATTTGGGCTGACCCAAATATTTAGTCTTTCATGTTTTGGTTAAAAGACGTGCTGTAGCATTGAGAACTGACCAGTCATGAAGCATGAGGCGCTTTTTGTAGTGCAAATCATTTTCTAAGTATATGAACAACGTGGTCTCAGAGCATTTCATATTATTCTGTATGTAAATCCAAGACACTCCATTTCGTATGCTATTTTACATTTCATATGGTATGCATTCTTTTGTGGATGTTCGTCATCCATTTCGTATTATGTTATGAATTACAATTTGTATGATATGTTACAAATTGCAATTCGTACAATATCTTACGAATTTAAATTCGTATAATATGTTACGAATTTTCTAAATCTATGATATGTTACGAACTCCAATTAGTTGTGGATAACGTTAGCTAGGTGGCAAGGTTGCTAAAGCTACAGTTAGCTAGCTGGCTAACGTTAGCTAAGTTAGAGGTTACGGTTTGGGATAGGGTTAGGAGTTAGGTTAAAGGGTTAGGGGAAAGGTTAGCTAACATGCAAAGTAGCTAAAAAGTAGTAAGTACTTGCAAAGTTGCTAATTAACTAGAATGCTAAAGTTGTCCGTGATGAGACTAAATAAAACACGTAATGCTAGATGTTCAGCAACCACTAATTTCAGTGTCCCAGATTTACGTCTAGTCAATGAGACTAGTCTAATATAACAGATTTATTTTTCAAATTAATGCTGTAGATTGCTACATTTGGGAGACAAGAGAGTGAAAAGGAGATAAGAATGAGTAACAATGTTCCTCAGTGCCTTTCTTGTTATGATTGTATAGTAAGTGTAGCAGTGTCCTCACTAATGTGTTCATGTCGAATTGAATGACCGTTTTAAAGTTATACATCAGTATTTAGACTGGAACAGATAGGACGATGCTTGAGTGATCCTGACGCTGATCACCGATATAGCACACACACACTTGAACAATTATTTATTTTTTATTTTATTTCACCTTTATTTAACCAGGTAGGCAAGTTGAGAACAAGTTCTCATTTACAATTGCGACCTGGCCAAGATAAAGCAAAGCAGTTCGACACATACAACGACACAGAGTTACACATGGAGTAAAACAAACATACAGTCAATAATACAGTATAAACAAGTCTAAATACGATGTGAGCAAATGAGGTGAGATAAGGGAGGTAAAGGCAAAAAAAGGCCATGGTGGCAAAGTAAATACAATATAGCAAGTAAAACACTGGAATGCTAGATTTGCAGTGGAAGAATGTGCAAAGTAGAAATAAAAAATAATGGGGTGCAAAGGAGCAAAATTAATTCATTAATTAAATACAGTAGGGAAAGAGGTAGTTGTTTGGGCTAAATTATAGGTGGGCTATGTACAGGTGCAGTAATCTGTGAGCTGCTTTGACAGTTGGTGACTCCATTACAATTATGACTCCATTACATTTCTGAATGTAAAGAATCATGTAATTATTTGAATCCTGTCAGTGTCTTTCCAAGGCAGTCATGGTTTGAAAAAATAAATCACATTTTACATTTACATTTAAGTCATTTAGCAGACGCTCTTATCCAGAGCGACTTACAAATTGGTGCATTCACCTTATGACATCCAGTGGAACATCCAGTGGAACAGTCACTTTACAATAGTGCATCTAAATCTTAAAGGGGGGGGTGAGAAGGATTACTTATCCTATCCTAGGTATTCCTTAAAGAGGTGGCGTTTCAGGTGTCTGAAATCCTGACTCACTTCTTATTTTCTGTTGATTTATTTATTACATTGATAATTGCTCTTGTTTTTCTCTGTTAGGGGAATATTAGACTCTATGTCATGTAATTTCTTGCCTATTATGCCAAATAGCTGCGTTGTGTGGGCTGTCCCTTGACCAAATTGTAGGTCAGTATGATGGAGAGAGAGGTTAACACAGTGATGTTTTATTGAGGGGTCATGACAATGTCTCTGCTTACTGATGAAGGCTGAACCAAATGCCCCTCTCCTCAAATTAAATGTATACCTCAGAACTGTCCTGTTTAACCACCCAATGGGAAGAGCTGATTGTGGTGTAACCATGGGAAAAATGTATCGAGAGGAAATAAATCATATTTTGCACACTTAATCTGTGATTGTTGTATTTATGTATGGAAGAAGTGATCTTTCTCTGCTCAGTTTGGTCACGTGTATAATATTATAGCTCTCTGTAATCAACCATACACATCTATGACCTTTTGGAGTGAAAATACTATGTGAAATCTAATAGTTATGTAACAAAAGCCACCTTTGGACAAGGCGGAGATTTATTTTATTGTACTGTTGGGTTGTTTTCAATACAGGCTGTAAAAAAAAATATATCAGTCAAGTCATATTACCTCTGTTTCAGGACTGTACACTATATATAACCTTGTCGGTCTATTAGACACAATTCCATCCGTGTTGTCTTTTTCTCCTGACGATATTGATCCGTCGGTCAAGGAGCTTGTAAACAATACGTGAGTATGACATGCTTTTACCTTGTTACTTTGCTACATTGAAATGGAATTCTTATGTATGGGTAATGGCATTTTCTACTCCATGACAAACACCCGCTATGCTCTCGTGGTGTGCTATGACGTGTCGTTCTGCAGTGAACTAGAAATTATTCTGCTATTGACCGTTGTTATCTTGGAATGTCATTCAATATTAGAAAGAATTGGAGCTTCAACAGTTGTGATTGCTTGTGGAATATAGTCAACTTAGACAGGTTACACTTTTCTGTCCAGTTGCAAAATAAATCCATGCAAAAAACGGAATGAAACGATGCAGCATAAACAGTTTTTCAATAACCGTTTTGCTCTTCTATTTGCAATCATTTTCTAATACATTTCGTATCATTAGTGTGCTTATATCAAGATTTAAGCTGAATGACTTTCTTTCATGAAACACTTCTCGCATTTTTAAGAAGTGCCTCTATTAACATTCTTACCACCATGTCTGTTATGCTTAGCGTTGGGCCATGGCTCGGGGGAAAACAGTGTGCTGTGGCCTGAGCACCCTCGAAGTCACCCTCATGGTCCTGTTTGTGGTCATGACCGCAGTGTCTGTGGGGCTCATCTCAGTCATGGCCGTCCACTGGGAAGACCGATTGCGTAAGAGTTCATGTCCGCTTGCCTGCTTTTGCTCATGTGGGCAGTTTGTTATTTCAGTGCGAGATAGCAGGGGTTTATCATGTTGTTTATTTACGAATACGAGTAAACGTTCCTTGACCACATGACTGTCAAAAATTGAAATCTTAATTCCTTTTATTTCTAAAAGTCTAATTCAGAAACGTGTTTATTTTTGATGGTATGAAAAACTGATGTGTAATGTTTTTTGACTACAGAGGAACCAGAGCCTACAGTAAATCCTACTGCAGGACCACATGAGAACCCATACCTCATAGGGGTGGGCAGAGCAGACTGCACAGGACCCCCTGGGGATGTCCCCCTGGTGAGTGGCAGCGGTCCTTCAGGACTCCGAAACTGAAGTTTTATTTATTTGGGTATTTTCTTGACTATTTCACAAAACGTCACGCATGCTTCTTGCACTACACTAGTGGCGTCTCTTGTATGCTGACAAATCATTGTCATGGAGATGTGGCCCGAGATTGACCCACCCACATTGAGAAGTACCTGATAAGAATCTGTGATAGCATTTATGACTAGACAACGAGATAAGATCTGTGATAAGAAGTCCTCATTTTTTATTTGTTTACAGTTTGCACTTACAATGCCATAAACCAGGGAAGTTAATGGTATATCTTCATTCCAGATGGGCTATGCGAACTTGGAGCAGACTGCTGCGGGTATCCACACACGCCTCTTCAGCAGGGCCTTTATTGTGGATAATGGGAGCAAGAGGGTGGTGTTTGTGACAGTTGACATCGGCATGGTCTCTCAGAGGCTACGGCTGGAGGTGAGCCACAGTATACCGAACCACACACACACACACACACACACACACACACACACACACACACACACACACACACACACACACACACACACACACACACACACACACACACACACACACACACACACACACGTTAAGATCTATCAACTTTCAGAATCAAGGAGGAGGCTGACGGAAATGGAGAATGCAAATGCACTATAAAACACACTCAAAAAATGCATACGTTTGAATTAGTAGTCAGTGTTGTCTCATCCAATGCAATGCGTTTTAGGTGCTGAAGGAACTTGAGGTGAAATATGGTATCCTGTATAGACAGGACAACGTGATTCTGAGCGGCACCCACACACACTCTGGTCTGGGTGGGTACTTCCAATACACCCTCTTCATGATCACTAGTAAAGGTTACATCAAACCCTCCATCAAAGCCATCGTCAATGGAATTGTCAAGGTGCCTGTCCCTATGTCACTCCTGACTGCAATATATAAATCCATTTATCTTACTGCCTCAAGTTGACTATTGATCATGTTTTATGCATTACAGTGCTTGAGTTGCATTACTTCACTATATACGGTATCTAATACAATAAAATGGATGAACTAGTGAAAATGCTGTTGGAGTTTGCGGTTTGACAATAAAACCTTGTGTCCACTTAGAGCATTGATATAGCACACAGGAGTATAAAACCTGGGAGAATCTACATGAGCAAAGGAGAGCTTGAGGAGAGCAACCTAAACAGAAGTCCTCACTCCTACCTCAACAACCCTGCAGAGGAGAGGAACAAGTATGTTTGTACCATTTTTGTTCATACAGTAGCTCACAAAGTATAAATACAGGATATAGCTTGTAGACCAGGCTTGTTCATATTAATGAATGTTTCAGAAATTGATTTGTATTGTAGACTCTCCATCATACACCCTTTTACAGGTATAAATCCAACACAGACAAGCAGGTCACACTTCTGAAGTTCACAGACCTGGATGGAGATGGTATGGGCATGCTCAGGTAAAAAAGAAACACGTTTCCACCTCTTATGTGCATCATACAAACCCAACCTGTAGCCTGTTGTGGTCAAAATCTGGCTATAATGACTTATGAGAATGTCAGTGAGATGTCTTTGAGGCCCTCTGAGCCGCTGGTTCACGTTTATCAGACCCATTGACATATGGCACTGTCACTTTCAGCTGGTTCGCTGTCCATGCCGTCAGTATGAACTACACCAATCAGATGGTCAGCAGTGATAACATGGGCTATGCCTCTTACCTACTGGAGCAGGAGAAAAACATTGGCTTCTTGCCTGGGGAGGTGAGGTTTCATTATCCTTGTCCAGTCAACATTTTCATATTTAGTATAACAGAGGCGTGGTGGCTGTTGGCCGTTTCCCCATTGCAACTACAGAATGATTGAATGTGTGTGTTGGGAGAGTGACTCGAGTCTGTTGAGAGCCTGTGTGGAACAAATAAACAGAGACAATCTAAATGTTATTTTTCTGCACTTTTGGGCTGAATGTGTAATAAACTTAACTTCTGTAATTAAATCATGTAAATGCAGTTCTCCGTTAAGCAAGTTGACTAAACCTAGCTCTCCACAATCATTCGAGAGCTGAGCTTTGATTTCTTTCTTACTTTAACAAAATCAAAACTTTCAGACTGTTTACATACAGTGGGGCAAAAAAGTATTTAGTCAGCCACCAATTGTGCAAGTTCTCCCACTTAAAAATATGAGAGCGGCCTGTAATGTTCATCACAGGTACACTTCAACTATGACAGACAAAGTGAGAAGAAAAAGAAATCCAGAAAATCACATTGTAGGATTTTTTAAATGAATTTATTTGCTAATTATGGTGGAAAATAAGTATTTGATCACCTTCAAACAAGCAAGATTTATGGCTCTCACAGACCTGTAACTTCTTCTTTAAGAGGCTCCTCTGTCCTCCACTCGTTACCTGTATTAATGGCACCTGTTTGAACTTGTTATCAGTATAAAAGACACCTGTCCACAACCTCAAACAGTCACACTCCAAATTCCACTATGGCCATGACCTAAGAGCTGTCAAAGGACACCAAAATCCAAATTGTAGACCTGCACCAGGCTGGGAAGACTGAATCTTCAGTAGGTAAGCAGCTTGGTTTGAAGAAATCAACTGTGGGAGCAATTATTAGGAAATGGAAGACATACAAGACCACTGATAATCTCCCTCGATCTGGTGCTCCACACAAGATCTCACCCCGTGGGGTCAAAATGATCACAAGAACGCTGAGCAAAAATCACAGGACCACACAGGGGGACCTAGTGAATGACAGAGAGCAGAGAGCTGGGACCAACGTAACAAAGCCTACCATCAGTAACACACTACGCTGCCAGGGACTCAAATCCTGCAGTGCCAGACGTGTCCCCCTGCTTAAGCCATTACATGTCCAGGCCCGTCTGATGTTTGCTAGAGAGCATTTGGATGATCCAGAAGAAGATTGGGAGAATGTTATATGGTCAGATGAAACCAAAATATAACTTTTTGGTAAAAACTCAACTCGTCGTGTTTGGAGGACAAAGAATGCTGAGTTGCATCCAAAGAACACCATACCTACTGTGAAGCATGGGGGTGGAAATATTATGCTTTGGGGCTGTTTTTCTGCAAAGGGACCAGGACGACTGATCCATGTAAAGGAAAGAATGAATGAGGCCATGTATCGTGAGATTTTGAGTGAAAACCTCCTTCCATCAGCAAGGGCATTGAAGATGAAACGTTGCTGGGTCTTTCAGCATGACAATGATCCCAAACACACCACCCGGTCAACGAAGGAGTGGCTTCGTAAGAAGCATTTCAAGGTCCTGGAGTGGCCTAGCCAGTCTCCAGATCTCAACCCCATAGAAAATCTTTGGAGGGAGCTGAAAGTCCGTGTTGCCCAGCAACAGCCCCAAAACATCACTGCTCTAGAGGAGATCTGCATGGAGGAATGGGCCAAGATACCAGCAACAGTGTGTGAAAACCTTGTGAAGACTTACAGAAAACGTTTGACCTCTGTCATTGCCAACAAAGGGTATATAACAAAGTATTGAGATAAACTTTAGTTATTGACCAAATACTTATTTTCCACCATAATTTGCAAATAAATTCATTAAAAATCCTACAATATGATTTTCTGGATTTTTAAGTATGAGAACTTGCACAATTGGTGGCTGACTAAATACTTTTTTGCCCCACTGTATGTGGGAACTCCTTCAAGACTGTTGGAAAAGCATTTCAGGTGAAGCTGATTTAGATAATGTCAAAAGTGTGCAAAGCTGTCATCAAGACAAAGGGTGGCTACTTTGAAAAATCAAAAATATATTTGGATTTGTTTAACACTTTTCTGGTTACTACATGATTCCATATGTGATTATTTCATAGTTTTGATGTCTTCACTAATATTCTACAATGTCGAAAATAGTTTTTTTTTTAAACCTTGAATAGGTGTGAGTAGGTGTGTCCAAACTTTTGATTGGTACTGTATGTGAAGGACGCCTTACTCCATTTGTATGTGTGACACTGTGTCTTGTTCCAGGGGCCGTTTGTGGCAGCCTTTGCCTCTTCTAACCTGGGAGACGCCAGCCCAAACATCAGAGGGCCATTCTGTGCCAACACTGGACTCCCCTGTGATTACCTCAACAGCTCCTGTCCCATCGGAGGGGGTGTGTACGGCAGACACAAAACAATAGAAGTACTCCATGGAATACTGTATCAGACGTTTACTGAACAGCATCAGCATGTTTATGTTCAGTGTAAATTCAGAGTTTATGTTCGCATAGAATCCATAGCAAAAAAAAACACTACCGCTCCAACCTGTGTACACCACCTCTTGTGTGATTTTTTTTCCAGCTAAAAATGTGTGTTGCGCTGGGTCCGGCAGGATCTGACATGTTCAACAACACCAAGATCATAGGAGAGAACATTTTCAAAAGGGCAAAGGTAAGACATCTTACCGGTCACTATGAGTGATATGCCCATTTTAAGTCCATGATCTGTGAAACAACTTTGCCTTGCTGAGAAACCAATTACGTTATCTTCTCCATCATGGGATTAGTTGAGTTGGTGATTCATATCTAGGTAATCTAAGGGTCAAGAACGTTGGCCAGTAACCCGAAAGGTTGCTGGTTCGAATCCCCGAGCAGACTAGGCGAAACATGTCGATCAGCCCTTCAGCAAGGCACTTAATGCTAATTCGGTTAGCATTAATTAGCTCTGGATAAGAGTGTCTGCTAAATGACTAAACTGTAAATGCTTGTTATATTGTTGTCTGCCCCCTAAAGGATCTGTATGGTAAGGCCAGACAGGAGGTTCGTGGGCCCCTCCATGCAGCCCATCAGTGGGTGAATATGACTGACGTGACCGTCCAGCTAAACTCTACACACACAGTGAGAAACCCTAACCTTAACTCTAAACCTAACCTCTAAACCTGTAAGAGCACACAGGGAGCCAACCCAAAAAGAGTGTCGCAAGTAACAAAGAATGCCCTCGATTCAACTTCTCACCTCTGCCTCACTCTTTATCTTGAAACACTAAGAGGATGTTCTAGGTATTGACTTTTATGGTGCCTTGTTTTATCAACATCAGAGATAATGCTGGAAGTACTTTCAAGGATAATATAATTCCCTGATGTCGACTGCAGTGTGATATAACTGAAAGATCTGCCAACGTGACCTTGAGCAAGACACTTAATCCTAATTGCTCCAGGGTCGCCGTCGATTATGGCAGACACTGGCCGTAATCTCACTCTCTAAGGGTGTCTCAGGAAGAGTTGGGATGTGCAAAAAAAACACATTTTCAATTCACACATGCATATTAATACACTCTTGTACATGTATGAAATAGGATAAATATAAGCACCCACCTTATTATTATTATTCTAATTATTATAGCTACAGAAGTTTGACCCAGTTTATTTTGATACAATATGTATTGAATTGTGTGATTCTGACCACGCTTGTCTCTCACAATCAGGGCAGAACCTGTAAACCAGCCCTGGGCCACAGCTTCGCCGCAGGGACTACAGACGGAGGAGGCGACCTCAATTTCACACAAGGTTAGAAACCCTTCTCTGCTTTTTATTGTCCATTATACACTGAGTGTACAAAACATTAGTAACACATGCGCCTCCCATGACATAGACTAACCAGGTAAATCCAGGTGAAAGATATGATCCCTTATTGATGTCACTTGTTAAATCAATTTCAATCAGTGTAGATTGGTATTTGGTATTGGCATTTGGTATTGGAATTTAAGTGTAGTTTGAGTGTCAAGAACTGCAACGCTACTGGGTTTTTCACGCTCAACAGTTTCCCGTGTGTATCAAGAATGGTCCACCACCCAAAGGACATCCAGCCAACTTGACACGACTGTGGCATTGGAGTCATCATGGGCCAGCATCCCTGTGGAATGCCCCCACGTTATTGAGGTGCAACTCAATATTTGGAAGGTGTTCCTAATGTTTTGAACACTCAATGTATATTATTGTACTATATTAAAATAATTGTCACTGAGATACTCACCCCTCAATGTACTGAATTGTTCTGAAATGTATGTATCCAGGGGCTGTTGAGGGTGACCCATTTTGGGACGGAATTAGAGATGCACTGCTTGGAGTTCCCTCCAATGAGACGCAGGACTGCCACCAACCCAAACCTATTCTCTTCAACACTGGAGAGGTGGGCACTGTTCTCTTTCTGCCTTTTTCCATTGCGGTCCAAGTGCGGCCAGAGACACTCCATGGGCTTGAACTGTGGCGGTACAGTAGGGAAATTGGGTTTCCATAGCCAGAGCCGTGTGTCAGTGTACGGTACATGATGTCACCATCGGTGAGATGTGACGGTAACCGTGTCGTTCTCTGCCTTAGATGACCTGGCCCCTCCCCTGGCACCCAAGCATTGTGGACGTTCAGATCATCACCATAGGACCTGTGGCCATTGTGGCTATCCCTGGAGAAATGACGTGAGTTTCCACTACAGTCTGTAGTTTTTTACTTTTTATTACCCTAATAGACCCTAATTAGATTCTCCTCACAATGCTTCCATGGAAAATGTGATTAAGCAACAATGAGTTAGAGTTGGACTTGAGATGGAACAGGTTGTGACTCTGTGGTTGCTGGTCACGCATTCAGGCGCACATTGAAAGAACAATGCAAGTCAACCGTTAGAGAGAACACACAACACAAAACAGACAGTGTTTGTTTAGCTGACGTGTTAAAAGACATTGCTTGAATTCTGTTGACCCGTTGTGTTGCAGCACGATGTCAGGAAGGAGGATAAGAGAGGCAGTCAAGCAGGTGAGAATCAAATATCACACACATACAAATGTAGGCACACACACACATGCACGCGCACACACACACCACATGCATGCACACCCACTCATTAAGGCAAATATTCTGTTAGCATTCTTTATGTTTGAAATATGAATGTATGTCACACAAATCACATTTTGTCAAATCAAATGCTTTGTATACAACAGGTTTGGACTGACAGTGAATTGTTTACTTAAGGCCCTCCCCAACAATGCAGAGAGAAACAAAATAGAGAAATAATAGAAAAGTAAAACATGTAATAATAGATACACACTGAGTGACAATAACTTGGCTATAGACAAGGGGTACCAGTACCGGGTCCATGTGCAGGGGTACGGGGTTATTGAGGTGGATGTGTACATATACAGTGCATTCGGAAATTATTCAGACCCCTTGACTTTTTGAACCCGATTTAACATCACTGGAAATAGCAGTGCAGTGGCACTCTCCATCCAACCTGACAGAGCTTGAGAAGATCTGCAGAAAAGCATGGGAGAAACTCTCCAAATACAAGTGTGCCAAGCTTGTAGCATCATCCCGAAAAGACTTGAGGCTGTAATTGCTCCCAAAGGTGCTTCAATAAAGTACTGAGTAAAGGGTCTGAATACTTATGTAAATATTATATTTCATTTTTTTGCTTTGTCATTATGGGGTATTTTGTGTAGATTGATGAGGGGTTGGGAAATCTAATCAATTTTAGAATAAGTAAGAATGTGGAAGAAGTCAAGGGGTCTAAGTACTTTCAGAATGCACTATAACTAGGATGGTAAACAGCATGGGTGGACAGGGCCGTTCAAGATTAGGGAGGCCAATATTTTTTAAATTTTATTACAGCATATTGGATGACTGTCATTCATATTCCATTCACCCAGCTCAATGTAACATCGATAGGTTTCGGCTACTACATGATACTCTAATGTTCCCGATACCCATCATGAGATTTCTACAACCTAGCATATGAATGAAAGTTTGCAACATACAGTTGAAGTCGGAAGTTTACAAACACTTAGGTTGGAGTCATTAAAACTCGTTTTTCAACCACTCCACAAATTTCTTGTTCACAAACTATGCTTTTGGCAAGTCGGTTAGGACATCTACTTTGTTCATGACAAACATCCTTTTTCCAACAATTGTTTACAGAAATATTATTTCACTTATAATTCACTGTATCACAATTCCAGTGGGGCGGCAGGGTAGCCTAGTGGTTAGAGCGTTGGACTAGTAACCGGAAGGTTGCAAGCTGACAAGGTACAAATCTGTCGTTCAGATTCAGGGGCAGAAGTTTCCGCTGTTCCTAGGCCGTCATTGAAAATAAGAATTTGTTCTTAACTGACTTGCCTGGTTAAATAAAGGTAGAAAATAAATAAATACATAAAATGGGTCAGAAGTTTACATACACTAAGTTGATTGTGCCTTTAAACAGCTTGGAAAATTCAAGAAAATGATGTCATGGCTGTAGAAGCTTCTGATAGGCTAATTGACATGTCAATTGGAGGTGTGGATGTATTTCTGTCTCCTAGAGATGAATGTACTTTTGTGCGAAAAGTGAAAATCAATCCCAGAACAACAGCAAAGGACCTTGTGAAGATGATGGAGGAAACAGGTACAAAAGTATCTATATCCACAGTAAAACGAGTCCTA
Source organism: Oncorhynchus gorbuscha (assembly GCF_021184085.1). NCBI lineage: Eukaryota > Metazoa > Chordata > Actinopteri > Salmoniformes > Salmonidae > Oncorhynchus > Oncorhynchus gorbuscha. Next base: position 54,317,800 of record NC_060179.1, read on the forward strand.
TATCAACATAACCTGAAAGGCCTCTCAGCAAGGAAGAAGCCACTGCCCCAAAACCGCCATAAAAAAGCCAGACTATGGTTTGCAACTGCACATGGGGACAAAGGTCGTACTTTTTGGAGAAATGTCCTCTGTCTCATGAAACAAAAATAGAACAGTTTGGTCATAATGACCATTGTTATGTTTGGAGGAAAAAGGGGGAGGCTTGCAAGCCGAAGAACACCATCCCAACCGTAAAGCACGGGGTTGGCAGCATCATGTTGTGGGGGTGCTTTGCTGCAGGAGATACTGGTGCACTTCACAAAGATGGCTCCATGAGGAAGTAAATTATATGGATATATTGAAGCACATCTCAAGACATCAGTCAGGAAGTTAAAGCTTGGTCACAAATGGGTCTTCCAAATGGACAATGACCCCAAGCATGCTTCCAAAGTTGTGGCAAAATGGCTTAAGGACAACAAAGTCAAGGTATTGGAGTGGCCATCACAAAGCCCTGACCTCAACCCTATAGAAAATGTGTGGGCAGAACTGAAAAAGCATGTGCGAGCAAGGAGGCCTACAACTTGACTCAGTTACACCGGCTCTGTCAGGAGGAATGGGCCAAAATTTACCCAACTCATTGTGGGAAGCTTTTGGAAGGCTACCCGCAATGTTTGACCCAAGTTAAACAATTTAAAGGCAATGCTACCAAATACTAATTGAATGTATGTATACTTCTGACCCACTGGGAATGTGATGAAAGAAATAAAAGCTTAAATAAATCATTCTCTACTATTATTCTGAAATTGAACATTCTTTAAATAAAGTGGTGATCCTAACTAACCTATTACAGGGAATTTTTACTCTGATTAAATGTCAGGAATTGTGAAAAGTTTAAATGTACTTGGCTAAGGTGTATGTAAACTTCCGACTTGAAATGTCAGAATAATAGTAGAGAGAATGATTTATTTAAGCTTTTAGCTACAGCTACTGGCTGTAGCTTATTCTTTCTGTACTAGATTAATTTTCTTATACTTTGATTGGGTGGACAACATGTCAGTTCATGCTGTAAGAGCTCTGATAGGTTGGAGGACGTCCTCTGGAAGTTGTCATAATTACTGTGTAAGTCTATGGAATGGGGTGAGAACAATGTGTCTCCTAGGTTTCATATTGAAGCCAATGTAGCCAGAGGAGGACGGAAGCTAGCTGTCTTCTGGCTACACCATGGTGCTACGCTACAGAGGGCTGTTGAGGCTACTGTATGCCATTGCAAAACAGTGTGTTTTAATCAATTATTTGGTGACATGAATGTATTTACTATAGTTTTATCTAAAAATTATCACTTTTTTAATGTTTTCAATCATTTTAATTTGTATTAAAATCACAGAGGAGGATGGTCCTCCCCTTGCTCCTCTGAGGAGCCTCCACAGGTAAACAGTAGCAGCAGTGTATGTGACACTGATGAGTCCAAAAAGGTGGTGCAAAAAGGATCAATGCAGATAGTCCAAGTATCTATTTGGTTAACTATTTAACTGACTATTTAACAGTCTTATGGCTTGGGGGTAGAAGCTGTTCAGGGTCCTGTTGGTACTGCTTGCCATGTGATAGCAGACAGAACATTCTATGACTTGGATGGCTGGAGTCTTTGACAATTTTTAGGGCCATACTCTGACACCGCCTGGTATAGAGGTCCTAAAGATCGGAGGGCCCTTGACAAATCTTTTCAGCCTCCCGAGGGGGAGAGGCGTTGTCGTACCCTCGTCACAATTGTGTTGCTGTGTTTGGACCATGTCAAATCCTTAGTGATGTGGACACCGAGGAACTTGAAGCTCTCAACCTACTCCACTTCAGCCCCATCGTTGTGAACTACATGATCCTTGTGTCTGTTGATCAGGAATTGGAGGCCCAGGGAACATTCAGTAACGCTGAGGTGGTCGTCGCTGGCCTGTGCAACATCTACACGCATTACATCACCACCTATGAGGAGTACCAGGTACGAGAGAACAAGCGATTTTGAGCGGTATCAAATCACTGATCACAAAAGGGCCCATAGACACTGAGGAGTATTGTTTTCTACAGATCCAGCGTTATGAAGGAGCTTCCACCATCTACGGGCCTCATACACTTTCTGCATACATTCAGAAGTTTAGGGGCCTGGCCAAGGCCATTGCAGAGGTGAGGACCACATACTGTACATTATACGTACCGGCTCCTGTTACAGTGAATGTCCTATTCCAGCCTACTGTATTTCAACTTCTCCTATGCTCACAGGGTAAAGAGCAGGAGCTGCCCAAGGGTCCCGAGCCCCCTTTCTTCAAGGACAGTCAGCTGTTCAGCTTGCTTCCTGCTGCGGCTGTAGACAAAAAGCCAATCAACACCACGTTTGGAGAGGTTTTAGAGCGAGTGGACCCAGAGTACACGGTTGTAAGTCTGACTTGGTCAAAATGCTATGAGCTGATGTTTAAAAAAAATGTGTTTACAACATCAATACTGAATCTCCTCAGCATATGAATGCAGTTCAAGCGATGTTAATGTATTCCTGTAGGGGGATGTTGCTTCTGTCACATTTGTTGCAGGGAATCCAAGACACTCAGGAGACATTGTGAGGCCGCAATCTTACACTTAACTAGTATCATTGATGGCATTATGCTTCTTTAGATACCTTGGTTGTATAGTGTGTAGCACATCACTGATACCATGTAATTTCAGAGGGATAAGACTTTTGTTACCGTGGAAAAGTATCATAACAGCACAGCACACTGGGACGTCGTTCATACAGATGCCTCTTGGGAGACAAGGTAGAGCACTGTTCATTCAAATTCCTTATTTCATAAACACTCTCAGACCCAATCCATTTTTAATGGCCTCTGTAATAATTAACGGCACCTGCAAAACTATCTGTTCGATTTGATTATTTTGTCTTGGGCATTATTCACATCGGGCCTTATCTTTCAAGGACCACTCGTTGATAATGGTGTGCTGAGTCAGCACCTTGTATCCGATTATCACCACAGCTTAACACACAGGCTATTCTACTTACCCAGTCAGATGAACTTGAGCAGTATGAAGGAAGTTGGCGGTAGTTTCCGAGCCAATGCTAACTAGTGTTAGCGCAACGACTGGAAGTCTACTGGTACGCTGGCATTGCTACTGTACCTGTAGACTTCCAGTCATTGTGCTAATGCTAGTTAGCGTTGGCTTAGTTGTCTCGCAAAACTACCACTATCTTCCTCCATACTGCACTCAGAGAGTTCATCTGACTCTGGGTAATCTCACAGTATCCCTTTAAACACAGGCTCAAACCCAGGTTCACAATGACGCACAAGATATGTCTAAAGAAGTCATAAGGATGTAGTGTATTTTGATTGTTGATGGCCGAGTTGGTCGTTCATTGGCAGAGTTCGGCTGTGACGTTAATTGCAAGCATAACAGGTATTTTGAGAGGAGCATTGGTAGGTTGGGCAGGATGATTGCTTGGGGGTGGTCTTTAGAGGTGGTATAGCCCAATTAGGGTTAGATTCAACCCTAGTTTAATGGGGTCTGCATTGCTCCGCCGACCTCCATGGTGTGGTCATGATGAGTCTAAAGCCTGATATATATCTGTGTGACAGTAACGAGGTCACAGTCTCTTTGAGCAGCTCAGACAACATAATCCGGACGACATCAGGGGTGGAGGTGGGGGGGGGTTCGAATGGAGGGTGTGAATGGAGGGTGTGAATGGAGGGTGTGAATGGAGGGTGACACTGACCCCTCATGTCCCCCGTGTTCTTGTTTTCTCTTGTATTGTCTCCTCTCCTTTCCCAATAGGTTTCACTGGGTGAAGAATGGAGCAGAGAGCAATGCTACCATTGAGTGGCACATCCCTCTGTCAGCCCAGGCTGGCTCCTACAGGATTCGACACTTTGGACACTACAAACAGCGGAAGGGATTCCTAGAGACTGTGATCATGGCCTATGAGGGTGTGTCGGATGTCTTCAGAGTCTCCAAAATAAAGTCGAATTACTAACCACTGATCATTTGAATACGACTAGACCAGCAGTGGAAATAAGGCAGACGATAGTGTACACGTCTAGTGGCCCTGATATGATAAATATTGTATGTTCTCTATTTCAATGTAACAATGCATGTACAGTACTAAAGCTTTAATTAAACGAGACCCATGCTAAAGCATTTACATGAGACCCATGCTAAAGCATTACACGAGACCCATGCTTCAAAAACAAAACCGGCCTTTGGGTTGACGTGCAAATAGCCCATGTACCAAACGGGGACGACACTCTACGAGGTGTGAGGGGAAAATACGTGTGGTTTTGAATGAGAGCAGCTTCAGTGCTCGTCTATATTTCATCTCCAATGGAAGTTTAAGATAATTTGTCTATGATCCGTTTATTCACATGTTTTTAGTATGTCATTATGTGCAGTCCTGATTCTTTAATAGAATGAAAGGATTTGAAGTACTGTGACGCATTTCTTAGTCATATGTAGAGAGAAAAGGTTGTAGTAAAGTGAAGAAAGCAGTTCGCAAAATGCAGTTGGTTTATTCATCATGGGCAATTGCAGTTCATGACACTTTCTAATTACCCAAGCAGTACCACATGTAGTTTCGCAAAATTTCTCCTTAAATTTCAGATTTGCATTTCAACCCTTTATCATTTGCTTTTATGGGATTTCAGATAAATTATTGAGGCACAGAGAATTTTGAAATATCCAAAAACAATATAACTATACAAATAGTGTTGGATTTCTGGTATAAAAATACGTTCTAAGTGCTATACACACACTTTAATACTGTCACTGCTTCGGCATTATCATATTTATCAGTGTCGTTTCGTTCCCTGATAAGTGTGTTAACACTCCCAACGTCCATGTTCACAAGCCTGGGTCGGGTGTAAGGTAATAAGGGAAATAAGCCAAACAGAATGACGTCCATCTCTGTTCAAGATGATCGTCCATAGCTAACACTCCAATGTAAAATCAGACATTTTGACAATAAATATCCCATGCACAGACTTCCACAGACAACAAAACCTTCAAAAATTAAAATAGGCAGTTCAGCTTCACAGCTTGTGGATGGTTTTCGCTTTCTGCACACTATAACATTGGAAAAGAGAGGGAAACACATGCTGTGTATGCATTTGGAAATACTGAGACACAAATAGCAGGAAAGAAAAAAAAAAAACCTTGTTCACACATCTCACCATCAAAAGTGGCTGAACTACACCAGTGTTTTCAGTCTAACAATGTACAACTGTGCAACAACATCAAAAGGCACCCGCAGGAGATTTAGGTAGAAAGTAAAGGTCACCATTGAAACCATGGCAGAAATGGTATCCCTGACATTTGCAAACTCTACTTCTATCAATGAATTTATGAGGAACTATAAAGACTTTTAGGGACAATTGAACAAACTTGGAAGGGACACTACAACCTCTATGGGGTCAAAGGAAGTCACTAGTCCGTCACTATGAACCAGCAACTGTGTCATATAAAAGGTGATTTGGGAAAAAAATAATTGGCTGTCAAAATAATGATCAAATGCATCATAAACAATCTACTTCTGACAATTTGCTAACTCTACAACATCTAATTCTGGTCCTCTACCACTAAATAGATCAACACAATCAAATGAAATTGACATAATGGATACTACATAAGTTTTACACAGACTGAGAATGTATATACTTAGAATTTAGAACACTCCATAACCATCTCCACGGGTTGCCACGGCGAAGGCCGGATAGCCCTCGTAGGTAGCGTATGCTGTCAGGTCCTGGCCCAAGGAGACAGCCTGTTTGAGCTGGGAGGCAGCTACTGAGGCTGAGCTGTTCGCTATTGTGTAACCTGCAGATCAGGAGAAATGACATACATTTAAATGGTTTAATCTCATATCTTACTGTTATTGTGTCTGTATGATACATTTTTTTCTAGAACCTATCACAAACTAGCACTTGCCAGAATATGCCATTAATGAGGTTCCAGGATGGCACTAGAACTTAGAACACTCCATAACCGTCTCCACGGGTTGCCACAGTGAAGGCCGGAGAGCCTTTTGGTTTGGTTAGTATTTGTAGTGTATACCATGTATTGTAGTGTATACCATTATGTGGTTCTAGGCTAGCGACCTATTCTAGAGAGAGGGTTGGATGATGGTTAGTCTTACTGACCTTTGGGGGAGGCAGGTAGCCTAGTGGTTAGAGTGTTGGGCCTGTAACCGAAAGGTTTCTATATGGAATCCCCGAGCTGACAAGGTAAAAATTGGTCCTTCTGCCCCTGAACAAGGCAATTATCCCACTGTTCCTAGGCCGTCATTGTAAATAAGAATTTGTTCTTAACTGACTTGGCTTGTTAAATAAAGGTAAAAAAAATAAAAATGTAAATGACAACATACCTGGGAATGCAGCTACTGCTGCAGATGAGGCCTCGGCGCCCTCTGTCTGCAGCCCCAGGGTCTGCAGGGCATGCTCCGCAGCATGAACCTTGGCCTCATCCACAGCAATACACAGTTTGGCTGGGGTGAACGGATGCCTGGATGAAAGAAGGGAGAGACGGTTAAAAGAAGTTGATGTTGTATGTATGTGAATGGTATGTAATAGAAGAGCCCAGACACTTGCTCTTTTTGCGATTTCACTTGGCTTTAGAAATTGACCCCACTAGCAATAGACTTCCTCATGCTTATTCAGCGGGTGTGTCATTACAATCTTTATCTTCAACGTTATATTACATGTCGTGTGTCTCGAGCTATAGCAGGGGTGGGCAATTCCAGTCCTTCGAGGGCCTGATATGGTGTCACAGTTTTACCCCAGCTCCAGCTAACACACCTCACTCCAATAATCACCTAATCGTGATCTTCAATTTAGAATGCAATCTGATTAATCAGCTGTGTTTGCTAGGGATGGAGAAAAAGTGTGACACCAATCAGGCCCTGGAGGACTGGAGTTGCCCTCCCAGGAGTTAGAGCCTACCTTTCTGTGTGCTCATGCGGGAGCTACACGGAAGAAGTATCGCTCGAGTCGCACGCGCCACATGCCTGACATGGAATATAACGTTGCGGATAATGTTGGGAATGACACAATTTCATGTGTACGACATCTAAAGACCTGCATCGCTATACTGAGAGCGTTGCCGTTTCTAAAATGACAACGTTTGGGTGTTTTTGGAGTCTTTGCTCATGTTTTATCGGTGCCCTTGCAACTTCTTAACGAGCACGAAGAGTTTTATTGCTGTTGGATTACGTTTCTCAAAACCAAGTGGTATTGCAAAGAAAGTGTTTGGGCACTTCTGTAACATGCCATTTACATCCAAAACAGATTTGGTAAATGTTTTTTTTTTTTACTTTATAAGGTTATGTTATCCAAAGGGGTCCTTCGATATAGGAAGCCACTACTGAAAACATAGCTGGTGTACAGTAGACTCCAAAGTATGGCTGTGTTCCTTACACATTAGGGTATTGGGTGGCCAGAGCCGGAATGGTGACTTTGTAGAGGAACAGTTGCCTTTGATCAAGTCCAATGGCAGAGTGAAGCTGATAAACTGGCTGCCCCCAGTTGTTCTTCTGACACACATCCTCCAAGATCTGGAAGATGGTATACGAATCAACACATATCCATAGATCAATCAATGATATGACATTGTTTTTCTGCAACATTCAATTATTGAGTGAGCAGAATTCTGAATACCTTATTTAGGGCTAATAAGTTAAGTGTGTGGGTGCATGTGTGTGTTTGTTGTTGTTCCTCATCATGCAGTTCATTGCCTCGTCCGGGAGGTGTGTACCTGTGGCGCATGTTTGATACCGGGAGGCTTCATAGACACAGGGTTCATGGGCGTGAGCTCCATGCCCGGCAGCAGGTCAAAGAGCTTGTCGTCGGGGTGCTTGTCTGTCTTTAGTTGGTAGGTGGCACAGCCTCGGCCTACACCTGCGTAGGCAAGGTATCCGCGACCACCCATTCCGCGCACCCCCGCTGCCCCTACAGGTACATTCATGTAAATTTCTAGGAATGCAAGAAGGCATTAAATCCAATCAAAATCACCAGAAATCACCTGGGGGCCATTAAGACGATGTAAACACTGATTATGGTGTTATCCAGGCCGGCACAGTACAGCGATTTTAATTTTCACCGCTTAAAGCTGTGGCGTTATTTCAATTTTTTGGGGGGGTTGGTCGTCATTCATTTCAATGATTCCATTTTCAACATGTTCAATTCCCCCAAATCCAACTTAATTGAATGATCGCACTTGTCACACTAGACTGTAATATGCAGCCATGGAGAGCACATTTTGAATGACAGTCAGACATCCCAAATCTCTTACTACTATAAATAAAGCAGTACAGCAAAGTGCTAAATGCATGAAAATGGGTAACTTCTCTCTATTAGGAGACCAAACATAGACATAAATGAAAGAAAATATACTGTATCATTGCAAAATGTGTATTTGGCTCCAGCCTTGTTTAACATTTGAATGAAGTATTTTAGAACATGCTGTTGATTAAAACCATTCATTGCAATTTAGACCAAAGCCATTCCAGTTGAATCTTTCAGTGAAGTGCTGATGTTGGACTCTACCCATCGAGGCTGGATGGATTTGGATCTCTCAAGTGATTATAGCAGATACCATTGATCAAGTCAGGTACTCAAAGACAAAAGATTGGTAGATAAATTGCCACATATATTTGTGTCTCACTGATTGTCTGTGGAGAAGAAGCAGAGAGAGGGTACCCACCTCTAACCGAGGGTGTGCGCACCAGGCCACGGCCACCCACATGCCCCTTGGCACTGGGGAAGCGGAACTGATTAGGAATAGCAGCATATGCCTGTGGGGCGTAGAACACTGGGGCACCCAGGTAGGCTGCTGAGGGATCATACACCTGGCCAAGTGTGTAGGTGTAGTCCCCCTGGAGCAGGGCCCCCCCGCGGCCACCTGTACCCCGGGTGTAGCGCACGTAGTTGTCCTTATCCACCGGCTTGGCCAGGGTCACCTCCACGGGAGAGCCATCGACAAGCTAGAGGAGGAGTTGACATTTAGGAACTGTTCAGTGTAGAGGATGGTTGTGTGGCTGGATCGTGCATTGTTGTGTGATACTGCTTGGTTCTGGTGGCTGCAGCCTGATTGAGTTTGATTCCCACATGTGTTGCATGTAGTGATATTGCGCGTATGGTTAACTGGGAGTCACTTTAGATAAAAGCACGTGTCGTTATAACATTACATGTCCTGGGATGGACCAGTGCGAGAGAGAGAGAGGCCCGCAAGAGAGAAAGTGTGAGAGATTATACCTTTCCGTTCACTGCGTCCATGGCGCTTATCGCGTCCTCTCTCTGGGTGAAATGGACAAAGGCGTAGTCTCTGATCTTCTTCACTCTCTCTACAGCACCTGTGGATCGTTAACATGCCTCCGCTTATCAACCCCATTACAACACACAGTCACATACAGAAACTCGTTGTTGAACGTGACACACTCCGGCTGTACTGTAACTGAACCTGCCTGGTTTGATACTGTTGAACTCCTTCTCAATGGTCTCTTCTGTAGTAGCCAGCATCAAGTTCCTCACATAGAGAATCTTCACCGTTGCCATGGTGTCCTCGTCCACTTCCACTTCAGGCTCCGCCCAGTCCACGGCAATGGCGTGTCCCCACAGCTGGATCCTCCCTGGGGGAAGATCAGGAAGTTCAACATTTCAGCCAATCAGACCACCCAGAGTCATAAGACCCAAATTGGTTTTCACAGTCAAAAGTCTCAAAGTTATCATGATCCAATATGATACACTATATCCTTCCATAGGATTATGTGACAATGATGCTGTTTTTAGACTGACTGACCGATTAGACTGACTGACTGATTCTCAGTACTATGACTTTTAATTGTATGAAATAAGGGTCCAGTACCTGGTAATAGTTTCCTTCTGGCCATGGCTGCAGCGCGGTGACTGTCATACTCCACAAAAGCGAAGCCCCTGTTCTTGGTCTTGTCCGCAGCACTGGGGTAAACAATCACCTCCATCACCCCATCTGTCACTTTCTTCATCTCCATCAGGATCTCCTCTCTCTTCTTGGATTTGGGGATACCCCCCACAAACAGACGACAGTTGTCCACACTGGCACACACTCCTAGGAGTCTTCCGTTCCTGTAGAGTAAACGGATTGAATTAAATGGGAAGATTGATTCAGTTTTTCAACGATGTACACAATGAAATCCGATATCGTTGCTGTATGCTGATGAAGAGAGTGTTCGTAGTCCTGCAATGAGTTTTCCATGACTCAGGCATATGTTTCTGGTAGCTGACCATTAGGCGACACAGGGCTTTTTCTCCATTTAATTTCCTTGTGTCATGTGATTGCTTACCTGATTTCATAGTTATTGAGCTGTTTCATGGCGGTCTTAGCTTCATTTTTGGTGGTGAAGGTAACAAATGCATATCCCCTATTATTGCCGTTGAAGTCCATCATCATCCGAACCTCATAGATCTTCCCAAACTGAATAGAAAGGGGATTAATTTTTTAAAACAAGGACATACAACAGGTTACACTTTGGCAACTGTTTTAAGTGGGCAAACATCTCTTACTTTCTCACACAGGGGGACCAGCTCATCCTCGAAGAGGTCCCTGGGTAGCTTCCCCACAAAGATCTCACTGCCCCTCTCTGGGGGAGGGCCTTCCCAGCCTGGAGGGGGCCCGCCGTACCTCCTCTGACCATTCTCCTGTGAACACAACTGGAATGAGTAACCAATAGCACAGGGTTTGTGAGGATTTCCTACCACTTCAAAGCCCTTTTGTAAACCAGGTTTCATTCCAAATGAGATATTTGAGCATTCATATAGAAATCTCCCTGATATCTTCATTTGGTATGATCTTGTAGTTGTGCACAATTTGCACAGACAATCCACATAGCAATAAAGTACGAGCTGTAGAAGCACCAATCAAATTCAATTGCCAGGGGCCAGACTGCAGCAATAACTGCCAAAGGGATCCAGTCGTTTGTCTCTTCCACCACAGGGTGGTGCCCCATTATCACTTGTCATGACCGAGGCCTAGCGAAAATAGGTTTGAAGCTGATGGATAGGCGACGGATTTGATCAGAGCCCCACTTCCTCACATTACACACAAACTCCATAAAGAAGGATGACTTTTGTGCGGGGGCCATATGATAGTATCCAACACTGTGCATTGGTCATATACTGGGTGAAAGCCCTAAACGATTGGGGTCTGGTTCCTACCTGCAATAACTGGTATCCCGTGCGCTGAATGAGTGCACGCAGCGGCACCTCTTTCTGCATGCCCGTCAGTCCATCCCCGGATTTTTGATTAGATTCCATTGAGAGCGATTGTCAGCGATTAATCAGCAAAATTAGGGGTGCTCACTGAAATTAAATCACAATGCAGAACACATCAGTGACATCGCTGAACAACCCATACAGTTACCCGACTGAACTGGAGCTCAGTAGGTCACCAAATCACACTGTTACCATGCCTGAGCCTTCTTTTGTTACTATTTTCACTTTTTAGGCATAAACTCTTGAACTGGTTCAGACCTTCGGTAATGTATTCCATATATAGCAAGACAATTGTGCTCTGTATTGTGAGATACATTTGTTCATAAATACACTTTAGCCTTTACAGAATGATTGCATTTACAGAATGATTGCCTTTACAGAATGATCAAGTCTGATTTTGGCCGAATAGCACCTCCAATATGTACTCAGCTGTTGTGCACTAATGCCATTGCTCCATGTCATGACGACATGTAAAGAGAAGCCTATTTCATTCAGTTCCCTGTCAAGGACAGCTATGTAATTATTAACGAAACTCAGCCAAACGCAGGAACAGCAGACCCCCACTGAGCCCCCTTTTGTCTCAATCTATTCCACCCCACTCTCTCACACTCATGTACTGACACATAAGACATACATGACGTATTTATGCAACAGCTTTGAATAAGGGTCCCTTAATCAAGCCTTTTGATTTTCAATGGCCAATCACAAGACACAAGACGCCCAACACTAGCATACTATAGGCTACTTCAAGATAATCCCCTTTTGTTGGTAAGAGGTTGATTAACTCATCAGGAAGATACAGTAAACAGGCAACTCTGAGTGTTGCAATCATTTCCATCCTGATTGTCTCTGTTTCTTTCTACACGTATGGATCAAAGAGAGGCCTGCTAGTGACGACAAGGCTCCACTCAGAAGGGGTCAAAGGGTACGTGAGGGGTGACGGCCACTCAAACGATCTTCAAACGTTCTCAAGTGCCAATCGTGATGGAAATTATGATATCATGCACACACTGTCTTTTTCACCTTGAAATGTTTCCAAATACAGTCAAGCCAATCTCTCCTTTAAGAAAGTGAATTCTGCCAACACACACAAGCCCACAGATGTCTTTGTTTTCCCAGTTCACTCCTCATCACTCTCCTCAACGGCTGTCTGGAAAGCTTTGTTGTAAATGTCAAGACACCAGGCAAAATATGAAATACTGGAGTAGACCTGCTCTTGAGTCGAGCACCGTCATTCACGACAGTCAAGCCAGAGGTGATATGGTTTCACTCTCTCATTTCAGATTTTAGATTGTTTGTTCACACTGTCATCAGTAACAATACTGGGACCCAGGTCATTTATTTGAATCTGTGAATTCAGTATTAGCTGCCATTATGATACTCTCCAGGCCGGTGTCTAGAGAGATGAGTTATTGCCTAATCATTCACTAGCACAACATTAGCGTAGGCAGCCAGCCATGGCAACATCACTCTTCTATTCCCTGACCAAGAAACACCTTCAATGAATCTCTACTGTCAAATATGAGGTATTGGGTTACGCGGGTGCCACTTTAAGCCTAGGTAAACACCTGGGGAGGAAAACGGTCTTTAGGTTCTATTTCTGTTCTGGGTGGCATGGAGAGAAGGCGTTGTTATGAGGGTAGGCCCTGAGTGGACATAATACCACAGAACTCCATTATAATCTCTCTCTCTCTCTCTCTCTCTCTCTCTCTCTCTCTCTCTCTCTCTCTCTCTCTCTCTCTCTCATTCTCACTCTGTCTGGGGTTCTCTTCACGATAGCCTGGTTACCGTTTGCGTAAACAAGATAACTAGACGGAGGCTTATCTGGCAGTGATCAGTACCTGCTTTTAGTAGCTTTGTTGACTAAGACTAAATACACACAGGGCTGAAGGCCACTGGGTTGGCCGCTGTTGCTGCTGGAGAAATGAGTCCAAAAAGATTTATAATACAAATGATATCAAATAGTTCAGACTCATTTCCCTTTTGGAGTCATTAGTCACACGTTTTATGAATTATCTTTCCTTTTGAGATAAGTCTCCTTTAATGTTTACTGGGTTATTATGTGTTGTTTCTACTGGACGTCAAATTTAAAATGGAGCTATGACTAAGGTCCCATATGTTCATTGGAATCTGGCCTACATACCATACCTTATGTATGTGGTAGGAAGTGGTAGGTGTATTTAATAGGATTACATTTCAGTTGAAAGAGCTAATGTTAATCTGTTTGTCTTATCTGAAACTGTATATGACCTACTGTGTATACTATGCCCTTACTGTCCTAGAATCAATTGACAAATATAAATGGTAGACCGGCTACAAAAGTATAAACGACTGAATTAAAATGACTATTTCAAACGTGGCTTTTCCCCGCCAGGCATGTCACACATGTGACACCTTCAACATCAACAAGATTGACAGAAAATGACACCCCACTGGTTGAATCAAAGTTGTTTCCAAACATCTACATAAAACCATCTAACCATGCCTGCCTCCTGCTTTCTTACCTCGACCGTGTCCTCAGAACCATACGAGTCACCCAACACAACATTTGACCACAGTTGATCAGTTAGATCTGTTACATGAATAATATCCTCAGTGCTAAGAGAGCAGATCTCCAAGGGGAGCTTTTTCTTTTTTTACAAGACTCCAAAGCAGCAGACACACAACCAGGAAGAGTTAGGGAGCTAAGCTTACCTGAGCAATTCCAGAGATCAACACCCGGAAGACTCAGTCCTTCATTCTGGGGAATTTAGCAACGTGTCACTGGGGTGATTCTGTCATCACATCATATCAAACTCCAAAGGTTCACTGTCCCCCAGCTGCTTTATGAGCCTGCAGGGTTAAACTTTAACCAGCCCTATCTCTCTCTCTGCCTCTCTGCCTGCAGAGAGAGGAGCCCTTTGACCAGGGACAGACACAGACTCACTGCTCACTTAACTAAAATACTACATTATATACTCTCAATTCAACATGACTATTTTTAGTCATATTAAATCACGGTATTAACCATAACTTTTGACTCAAGAATGCAGTAGCAGTCAAAAGTTTGGACACGCCTACTCATTCAAAGGTTTTATTTTATTTGTACTATTTTCTACATTGTATAATACTAGTGAAGACATCTAAATTATGAAATAAAATATATTATGGAATCATTTAATAGCCAAAAAACATTTAAACAAATCAAAATATATTTTATATTTGAGATTCTTCAAAGATGACAACTTTGCACACTCTTGGCATTCTCTCAACCAGCTTCACCTGGAATGCTTTTCCAACAGTCTTGAAGGAGATCCCACATATGCTGAGCACTTGTTGGCTGCTTTTACTTCACTCTGCGGTCCAACTCATCCCAAACCATCTCAATTGGGTTAAAGTTGGGTGATTGTGGAGAACAGGTCATCTGATGTAGCACTTCATCACTCTCCTTATTTGTCAAATATCCCTTACATAGGCTGGAGGTGTGCTGGGTCATTGTCATGTTGAAAAACAAATGATAGTCCCAAAAAGTGCAAACCAGATGGGATGGTATATCATTACAGAATGCTGTGGTAGTCATGCTGGTTAAGTGTGCCTTGAATTCTCAATAAATCACTGACAGTGTCACCAGCAAAGCACCATCACACCTCCTCCTCCATGCTTCATGGTGGGAACCACACATGCAGAGATCTCACAAAGACACGTCAGTTGGAATCAAAAATCTCAAATTTGGACTCTTCAGACCAAAGGACAGATTTTCACTGGTCTAATGTCCATTGCTCGTGTTTCTTTGCCCAATAAAGTCTCTTCTTCTTATTGGTGTGGTAGTGGTTTCTTTGCAGCATTACAACCATGAAGGCCTGATTCACGCAGTCTCCTCTAAACAGTTGATGTTGTGATGCGTCTGTTACTTGAACTTATTTCTGATGCTGGTCACGCTAATGAACTTGGGTCTTCTTTTCCTGTGGCGGTCCTCATGAAAGCCAGTTTCATCATAGCGCTTGATGGTTTTGCGACTACACTTGAAGAAACATTCAAAGTTATTTTTTCCCATATTGACTGACCATGTTTTAAAGTAATGATGGACTGTCAATTATCTTAGCTTATTTGAGCTGTTGAGATAATATCGACTTGGTCTTTTACCAAATAGGGCTATCTTCTGTATACCACCCTTACCTTGTCACAGCACAACTTATTGGCTCAAACGCAATAACAAGGAAAGACATTCCACAAATGAGCTTTTAACAAAGCACCCCTGTTAATTGAAATGCATTCCAGGTGACTACCTCATGAAGCTGGTTGAGAGAATGCCAAGAGTGTGCAAAGCTGTCATCAAGGCAAAGGGTGGCTACTTTGAAGAATCTCAAATATAAAATATATTTTCATTTGTTTAAAACTTTTTTTCTTCTGACATGATTCCATAATATGTGTTATTTCATAGTTTTGATGTCTTCACTAATATTCTACAATGTAGAAAATAGTAATAAAAAAAACAAAGAAAAACCCTTGAATGAGTAGGTGTCCAAACTGTTGACTGGTACTGTATGTGTTTTTCTGTTTAAGAGATAGGGCCACAATTACATGGGTATAAAGTAAATTAAATGACTGTGTAGTACTTTGATAGCGAGAGCTATATATTCTGTTATTCTATTCAGCAACAATAATAACACCAAAGTCACAGTGTAACACATTATCCACCATTTGTCAGTGATAGACTGCAGGTAAACAAGCTACTGAACTGCCGTGTTGTCGTGACACAATGTTTGATGTTTCATCTTGTTTGTTTGAGTGACATATCACCTAGATTACATAGGCAGGTTCTCCCTGCTTAGTACGCTTTTACCCTCTCAGGGTTTAACCAGGTGTTTCTCTGTCTAGCTGTTCACATCCACACCCCTAATCAGAGTTGACCTCCTAGCTGGGATGAATAAGAGGTAGGTGAGACCGGGGATGACTGTAACACGGGATAGTTGTAACACTCTCAAAATCTCCAGTCAAGTAACAAGCTAAACTCATGTGACTCACTGCACATGCTCAGTTTAGTCCGCAACCCTCGTGTGACGAAGCAATACCCTGTGATAAACTTTGCAAATTTGATTGACAAAAATAACATTTTGAAGTAACAAAGTATTTTTTGTGTGTGATGGCATCACCTGCTTTGTAGTTAGATTCACCAAACTTATTTCAGGTATATAACCAGTTTGTGTAGATATACAGTACTTGGTGTAAGTTAGCAATGCTAAAGTTTGAACCGCTCAAATGATTATTTCTGCCACACAAAATGTTTAACATGGCAATGTTGTTCTTATGTTCTCAATAAAGGCTTTCAATATCTTGTTTCATGTCATGATTCAAGCATTTTTTCAGTGTTACATTTCACCCAAGCCCTGTTACAATTGAACTCTCCTTGCATTTGAGACAAAGTCAAACCTTGTCTGTTGGATTTAGTGTTAATACCAACACCAATTTGTAGCAGACAGATGGAAGTTGTTCCTATCACATTTTGAGTAGCTCAAACAATCTCTGAGGAATTGACAAATATTGTATTGCAACCAACCCCGGTCTCCCCTAATATCATGTCACATAACCCAGGTTTTGGTAAACAATATGTAATTATAAGAAACCTATTATTCGTGCCAAACATTGGTATCCATATTTGGCCTCAACAATTGTGAATATAATGAAACATTGGCAGTGTCTTTGATCTTTGTTTTGTGCATAATTGCTTTTGCCTATTTCTTTCCACTGGCAGACATTTTTCAATTTTTTCATTTCCGCACAAATAATTGGTTTGTGTCTCCCAAGGCTGTGTGCCACTCATTCCATTACTGATGCATTCAATAAATTGTGCATGTCAGTGTTATCCTGTAGACATGGAAAAACATTGCATGTCACATTGTTTGTCCAGACCTCCAGCAGTCTGTCACGTCTTATTGACTCTCTAGCGCCCCCGTGCGGCTGAACAGATACGCCCATAAGTAGTGAGTGGAGGTACCTTTACTGGTGGCTCACTTGAACCAAAAAGTGAGAAAACTGCCTTAAAAATGTCCTCAGCATTACCTCATTAATCTGAATGACGTAATAATGAGGAAGCCGTGCGAGAAATTCGGCCCCTTCTGTAGATCCCAGATCCCATCTGTCCTTTGGAGTGTCTGTTGTTTTCCACTTGGTGTTACTGAGCATTCGTCTCTGTAGGGTTGTGGTATTATTATTCTGGGTGACCTCCTCTGGCACCATGCTCATTCAAACAGAAGACCACCACAAGGACATCCCTGACCAGGCGTTGTTTATCAACTCAACCGTGTAGTTAGACATGTAACATCCACGAATGCTGTGTACATCTCAACATTTCAGACACTCAGGAAAACATTGACATTGAGCTACTATGAATTCTGCATACAGTAATTGTTAAAGTCCTCAGAAAAAAAGGCCATGTATGTTTCATCCATATTTTGTTTGATGTTACCAAACGATATATACCAAAATGGAGACATCCATCACAGGGCAGAGCTGATATCAAAAGGAAGTGGCATGGGAGGAAGTCAACAGGATGGTAGATGACAGCTTCCTGTTTATTAAGGTACTGTGTGCCAGATGGCTATAATGGTTCCCTCATGGCCTGTCACAATACATCAGAACACTTCGTGTCTGTATGTCCCAGTAAAGAAAATCTACTGGGCATCTCGGCACTGACACATGGAAAATGCTAAAGAAACAAATCAGTCATCCTAGAATGTCTCTACCTTGGAAAATGTTGTCCTGCATATGAACATTATAGATAAGAAACTGGGTTGTCTTGCAGTGTGACTCTCTGGCAGTATTAGCCAATCACTTATCTGATGGACACTTCATCACTGTTATCTGATTTAGGGCGTGAGGATCCCAGGTCACATTAATCAACCTGAGAGGAAACTCTGAGACAAAAAAGGGTAAGGTGTATTTAATAAAGTTTGTCCAGCATGTGCTCAGACCTTAGTTTTTTAATTTTTAATTTTTAACTTTCATTCATCACTTATCTCATAACATAAAGCACTGCTGTGTTGTTGCACTTTGTGCGACAGTTAAATGCATTTTGACATGTTGCATTCACAAGGTAAACCATTTGTGGTGTCCAGTCTGAGGGAGTTGTTGTAGGGTGTCCCTCGACTGGTCTCAGCTGCTCTGGGTGATAGCTGGAAGGACAACCTAGCGCTCAAACACTGACATGGAGAAACCCACCGTGGCCGAATGGAGCAATTTGCCACATTCTCTCAGTCAGCTCTATCCTCTTTGGCCAAAGACCGCTTGTTAAATGAGGTTTTTAAAGCCAAGCCCATGCTGTGTGGAACATACTGATGACTTTGGGTCAGAAAGCAGACCGACGGGATTAAATAACTCAGGATGAACATTTGTTATGATGTGGTGGAGCATCTTTGTTGTAATTTGGTAAAATAATGAGGTTAGTTTGAGACAATTACATTCGTTTGAACTCAACTCAGCTTCTATCTCAAGGCCATCAGACTGTTAAACAGCCACCACTAACACTGAGTGGCTGCTGCCAACACACTGTCATTGACACTGACCCAACTCCAGCCATTTTAATAATGGGAATTGATGGGAAATTATGTAAATATATCACTAGCCACTTTAAACAATGCTACCTTATATAATGTTACTTACCCTACATTATTAATCTCATATGCATATGTATATACTGTACTCTACATCATCGACTGCATCCTTATGTAACACATGTATCACTAGCCACTTTAACTATGCCACTTTGTTTACTTTGTCTACACACTCATCTCATATGTATATACTGTACTCGATACCATCTACTGTATGCTGCTCTGTACCATCACTCATTCATATATCCTTATGTACATGTTCCTTATCCCCTTACACTGTGTATAAGACAGTAGTTTTGGAATTGTTAGTTAGATTACTTGTTGGTTATCACTGCATTGTCGGAACTAGAAGCACAAGCATTTCGCTACACTCGCATTAACATCTGCTAACCATGTGTATGTGACAAATAAAATTTGATTTGATAGGTAGAGGAAATGTGTATTTATTAGGGATAACCATTAGCTGCTACCAAGGCAGCAGCTACTCTTCCTGGGGTCCAAACACATTAAGGCACTTACAGTACATCACACATAAAACAAAAGCTAAAACAGCACATCGTATAACATAATTACACCACTACATATCTACAATACAACATGTGTAATGCCACTATACAACAATATTACAATGTACGTGGGTGTAGCGTGCATGTACTAGCATTTGTGTGTGTATGCGAGTGTCTGTACAGAGCAGACGTAATCAAGACTTACACTTATTTCATTTTTCATACAAGGTTTCAATCTCACGGACATGCGTTATAATCTTGCTACCTATTTATGCTAGATAATGCCTACAAAACATCTAGAATTCTATTCAAAATGTAACAGAGTGCCATGCTTGGTACAGTGCTTCGAGTGTAGGTTCAAGGCATCAAATGTCACAACAACTTGTCTAAAAGTATCAGCCACCAATCAGTCCCCCGCTGCGCTCAGCAATATAGGGATACTGAGGTAGCTTTCCTGTATTGATCTTCCTCCACGTCTTTCGATTTCTGCACCTTGAGGCATCTCTGAATATTAATGTGCTCTTCTGAAAAGGCAGTGAGAGGAAGGCTGGTCTTTTATCTGATGTTTATTGACTGAAGGAGGCCCCTGTAGTGATGTGAAGCAGTTCTCCTCTCTCTCTGTCATCCCTGTCCTCTGAGAAAGAGGAGACAAGCATACTGTAAGCTACAAAACAACTCTTTTGATTTATTGGGGTGAATCTGCCAAAGGAAACTTCATATCCTATGCCTGCCTCTCAGAGTGAGTCAGTGAAATAGGAGGATGATGAAATGTGTTTGCTGCCTTAGGCAGTATCTCACTGGTGAGCAGCTGAAGCAGTGGTAGAGGAGGGGATGGTGGCTAATTGCACCAGAAGTCTGGTTCTCAATTACTGCAGTAAAACAACATGAGTATTAATGGGTCATAGGTGATAGTGTGTGAGTACATTGCACACCAGAAGGGCTGTCATTTAAGTAAATAAATTATACATGACATAATGGCTGGCTGCTACTTATCCTATAATGGTTCTTTGACGGGGGTGAGACAAACCGTGTGCTTGGAAATCTGTCTAACTCAATTGATATTATCATACCTACTGGTAGAGAGCTCTACGCAGACATAAACATGAGATATTATATAATCATAAGATATTATCTACAAACACTAATATTTTGTGCTGAAGACCTATCAATGCAGTTAAAACCAATAACGAAAAAACAAGTGACTCAAAAGCAGACTGAAAAAAGCAGCATGATCAAAAATATAGAAAGCAAGGTAGGTAGTAGCCTATAAGTAGTATGGAAAAAGTGTCGAGCATCTCTCCTCAAAAAGCCTTAATGCGTACAGTACAAACTATGGGGTTGTTTTTTCT
This sequence comes from Oncorhynchus gorbuscha, assembly GCF_021184085.1. Lineage (NCBI taxonomy): Eukaryota > Metazoa > Chordata > Actinopteri > Salmoniformes > Salmonidae > Oncorhynchus > Oncorhynchus gorbuscha. The sequence goes on from NC_060179.1 coordinate 54,338,487, forward strand.
TGATGCACTTCTCAGACAAAAAGTCAATTGTAGGCTGAGTAGGGTCCTAATGACTTCAAAGTAGCTGCAGCGCTGTTGAATGGGCCGTAGTGGAATAGATCACATGGCAGGCCGCCCAGCCCTTCCTCTCAATGTGTGGTATATTATAGGAAGGCAAGACAGGGTGGCACCATTATTGAGCTCTGCCTGACTGAACACTGTGATGTGAGTCTGGGCTCAGGGTGGCACACCCTTCCTTATCACACACACAGATGGACAATGTATTACTATTACTGTATGCAACAATGCAAATACAATATGTATTGCACATATTGTGTCAGTTTTGTGATTCATGTCTTCCCGTTGATAATTCAACAGGGACGCCGTACATAATATAGAATAGAGCTGAATTTTTATAAGGTTGGTGGGTGCTAAAATTAAAGTCATAATAATAATTTATGCATACAATTACGATTACCAATATTGAAAGGGAAAACATGACTCTGCATAATAACACTGTATTACATGAATCAGCAAGGATATCAGGAACCTATATTCAAGTATTCAATATCTATATATTTTATTATTAAAAAAATAATCTGAAAACACTCCTGATTCACAGCTTCTCCAAGAGCTGTTCTCTATTTTCCAAGCGATAATCATTTCTCCCTCTGAATTTCTCCAAATTCATCTTACATTTTATGGCTGCCTGCCCACTATTCTTATTTTATTCGCCCCTCCCCCACCCCTCTCCTAGAGAGCTACACACTGCAGCTTATCCTCCCTGACAGTTTCTTATGGCCACATCTAAAATAATATGATACAAGTGCTCTGACCTTTTCAGCTGTGCCCTACTCCTTACCCGCAGACAGAAAGAGTGAGAGGGACAAAGAAAAGAGAGAGTGAGAGAGACAGGGACACAGAAAGAGGTAGAGAGAATGAGAGACAGAGAGGAGAGAGAGAGTGAGAAGGGTATAAGACACAAGAAAGAGAAAGATGGAGGGTGAGAGAGGTAAGAGCCAGATAAGGAAGGGAAAAATAAACGGAGATTGAGAAATTGAGGCAGAAAGACAGTGGTAGATGGAGAACTAAGGGAGGGAGGATCTAATTTGATCCACAAACCCATCAACGGGATAGGTTGCTGAGGGTTTCAGGCACAGTTTGTCGTCAAAAACGTGATTTTCCTGTGTTTAAGATATATTTCCACATTGTGAGGTTGGAATAATACTGTAAAAATGCAAGAGCTGTTTGAAAAGTCTGCCTGTTTTGGTGTGATGGAGTTTTGGCCTGCCTGGGGAAATCATCAGACGGTAAAATAGTGCATTGACCAATAAGAAAGAGAGTTCCAAACCTCTTTGCCAATACCAACTCATCTTCATTTCCCCCCTCCCCACTCAGACCACAACCAGACAGTCATAGCAATTTTTTTTGACCATTTTAATTGAAAACAATCACAGTAAGGTACTTAATTGTTACCCAGAACTGATTTGATATTGAGATAAAAATGGCTGCATTGGACCTTTAAGCATTTGCCTTGAGAGATCTCCTTCAGTGCCCATCAGTCACTGCACAGCGTTGACAGAGAATAATTCTTCTCATAATCTAAAGAAGGTCAAGCTACTCTAACAGTTATGCTTGAAATGTCTAGAAAAATGTTTAGAAATGTACGCCAAGTTGAGTTAAAAAGGCATTAGAGCCACATTTCAGTAATCTGGACAATGTCTGGCTGTGGCTTTGAATCTCCAGGCTTCTGTCTCTACTCTCTTCAAAGCCTTGTGAGAATAGCAGACATCCAGGCATGAATAACATCAAGTTTTTCAAGAGCTTTAGCAATATGGGGAGCTGTGATGAAGGGGCATCTGTTTCATCCCTTAGTCCTGTAATTATACCAGGTAAATCTGTTACAGCTCAGAGGACAAAGTGAGAGAACAGTCCTAAAAATAAACACCTTCCAATAACCTCTGACCAATTTCCTCAAAATGTGTAAAGTGAATTGTGTATGTACCGATAATATGTGGGTTATTCCACATAGTGCCTTTCCGTCCCTTTGACCACTATGTCTGCAAGTTTTCAGCATCATTGTAAAGCCCTAATTATGCTATTGCCTTAACATAGTCATTTCTGGAGATTTTTATTTATTTTATTCATGTGCTACATTTTTGTCTGTCCCTCATTTTAAGGTCAACCCTGTACCTGAACTGAACTCTTGTTTTAATATGGTGAAACTATTCCCATGTTACAAGGGGATTTATGGCTGATTTAAGATGAAATCGTCAACCTTGTTAGGGTCAACCTTGGTACTTAATTGGCAGATAGACACAAGTTTTTTTATGAAGTTGAACATGTTCTCTTTATGACAGAATGTAAACATTTTGTGAAATAAAAGAAGAAATAATAATTACACTTCCCAAAAGACACTTAATTGGTGGAATGATCCATGTGTCCATCACTTTACTTTATTGGTGGAATGATCCATGTGTGTCCATCACTTTACTCTATTGTCTCTGTATGTACTGTACTGTATTGGTGTCCATTGCTTTGTCCTGTATTGTGTGTATACTTTATTTTGGTCCTGTCCATTGCTCCCTTAAAACAATTGACCTGTACCACAACTTTAACCTCTTTGCCCCATTGTCTGTCCAACAGTATGGGGCCTTGGCGCGAGTGCTCTGCTCTGCTCTGCAGTCCATCGGTCCATAATTTCTGCTGGCCAGGCGATTGAGGCAAACAATATTGATTTTGAAACATCCTGTGTTCCCTTAGAGACCATCTCTGGTTTCAATGAGAGAATCTGTATGCATTACAGGAAGGAGGTGACTAATGTCTGCCCTGCCTGACTCCTCTGAAACACAATACTCCCAGTGGAGATAAGGATGGACCAGATGATCTATTCTGGAGTGATAACTGCCTTATGCTCCCATTTTGTCAATCATAGTAGGATCCCCTTTGTTAGATGTGCTGAATGACAAAGTCAGGTTGACCGGTGAATGAAATTTTCTTTAGCAGGATACCCAGAGGAAAAGTCATTATTATCCTTCAGGTGATTGGGGGCACGGCATCCTTCTGAACACTTCAAAACACAAAACAATGACAGCCTATTTCTCTCCCCTCGGATCTAAAACCAGTAGTAACTACCAACTTCAATGACAGTTATCTTAAAATGAAAAGACATAATATTCCCGCACCCCAATAACATTGTTGCAGAGGAGGGTTTGTTAGCTAGCTACAGGAATCTAGGCACCTCAGACGTTTTCTTATAAAACAGCTCAGCTAGCAAGCTAGCGTTAGCTAGACTGCATCTAGATTCGGAGGCTCATGGGCACATACATAGACATATAACATAGGCTTCAGGATACAGCTGGTGAGATACATTTCTACCATAGGCAACAACAATTGGCTACTAGTTTGTTTTTACCAAAATATTTTCAACTCATAGCTAGTTTATCCAGTGACCACCGCATTATTTAGAAAGATAGCCACTGACTGAAATGTAGCTAGCCAGCATGCTGTCTCACACTGGCCAGGCAGTAGCCAACTAGCAAGCTAACAGTTAGCTAACTGTGGACGCCAAATGACGCCGCTAGCTAGACTCTGGGCAAAAATAGCCATGTGCAACAATAACTGGCAACTAGTTCATTTTCAGATAAATATGTTCAACTAATAGTTCATTTATCCACTGACTACCGCATTTATAAGGCTAGCTAAATTACTTAAATGTAGCGTGGCCATGACTAGTGCTGCATGATTAACCAAAATGTGTTTTTTTAGAAACAACCAATTGACTGAAATCGGTTCAATAATTTGAATTCAATTTAGTTAATTTTCTTCTGAGCTCAATGCGCAGTTTCTCTAGAGATAAATCAGATCAAGCCCAAATTGTGCAATGTTTTAGGGATATTTAGTTTAGCGCAGAAAACGTGCTAATTAACTTCAATTACCATATTCCATTGCTCGCCTACTTGTCTGGTCTATGCAGAGCACACAGACACGGAGAGGAAGAGACATAAAAATGCAGGACCGAGAGTGATAGTGAGTAGTTGCATCACGAGGTATCTCTATCTGAAAATACATGATCTAAGTGATTGATAGTTCATATTCAACAGTCATAAAAGTATTCCTTATTTACTTTGAAGAACTACTAAAATAGTGATTTTGTCACACAACATAGGCAGCAGCTCGGTTGATATGAGTAGAGATGATGTCTTGGAATGAAATAAAAAAGTAATCAAATAAAACAAATGTAATATACACAACAACTTAAATATTTTATTGAAGTAAAGTGAATAAATTATGCTTGATAAGTAATAAGCAGTATGGGCAGTCATTACCATAATGGGAATTTTATTACTTATTTTATTCCGTGTTGTTACATCAGTCAACCCACATAATGCATTGTGCATTTAATGTAAAAAATAAATACAATTGAAATAGAAAACCGTGATTATTAAAAAAATAATCGAACCTAAATTGAACCGCTCAGCACTTGCCACTACTAGCTAACTAATCGTGAATTTCCTGTTCTTTGATACATTTGTTTCAACTTGCTCATATCAAGCAACAGATTTGTGGAAAGGTAAAAATAAGAATTAGAGACTCGTTTTCTGAATGATTGGACAGTGAAGCTAAATAGATTGGTAGCGAGCTGGTGAGGCTTTAACTTATTTCACAATGAATTAAGCCTAAGTGACCTCTCTAACAATGGAAATACGCCCTCAAAGATGGAAGTCAGGCAGCAGGAAGCGAGATCAGGTGGGACCATGCTAGCCAATGAGAGTGCAGATGCACATGTGAACAACTCTGATATAAAGTAAAACATTTGAAGTTGCCAAAATGTGTGTCCACTTATATCAGTGCATTCGTAACAACCTAACTACTACGAAACTTCTATTAGATCAAATAAGCCTCATGTAGCAAATGAGCAGTTCTATTTTTGTTAATCAAATTCGGCACGCTCTCATTGACCTCTCCAAAAAATGATTTACTTCGTGGTCTTATTTTCGTGGACAGATTTTGGGTGGAGTAAATAAACCCTTTCGCTTCGACTTTTCCTCTCTGATTAAGCTGAAACTGGGTTTCCCAAGTCGTTCCGTGCTTTCTGCTCATGCCAGCGAGCAAGCTAAACAGACAGCTGTGCAGCACGTCTGTCTGATGTCACACACCCAAAAAGGCTTAACCAATCACCCAATGTAACTTATGAATATTAATGACTTTGCCTCCGGATATCCTATGAAAGGACATTTTGCAACCAGTGATGGCACTGTTAGCAGTGGATATTTACATTTGAGCAATGTTGGGGAGATAATGTGTGTTTCAATCCTAAAATCAAATATACTGAACAAAAATATAAACGCAACATGTAAAGTGCTGGTCTCATGTTTAATGAGCTGGGGGAAAAAAATCCAGAGATGTTCCATATGCGCAAAAAGCTTATTTCTCTCAGATTTTCCGCACAAATTTGTTTACATTACTGTTAGTAAGCATTTCTCCTTTGCCAAGATAATCCATCCACCTGACAGGTGTGACATATCATCAATCTGATTAAATGGCATGATCATTACACAGGTGCACCTCGTGCCAGGGACAATAAAAGGCCACTCTAAAATGTGCAGTTTTGTCACATAACACAATGCCACAGATGTCTCATGGTTTGAGGGAGCATGCAATTGGCATGCTGACTGCAGGAATGTCGACCAGACCAACGTCATTTTAGAGAATTTGGCAGTACGTCCAACAACCTCAGACCACATGTAGCCACGCCAGCCCACGACCTCCTCATCCGGCTTCTTCACCTCCGGGATCGTCTGAGACCAGCCACCCGGACAGCTGATGAAACTGAGGAGTATTTCTGTGTGTAATAAAGCCCTTTTGTGAGGACAAAACTAATTCTGATTGTCTGGGTCTGGCTCCCTAGTGGGTGGGCCTGGCTCCCAAGTGGGTGCAGCAATGCCCTTCCAGGCCCACCCATGGCTGAGCCCCTGCCCAGTCACGTGAGATCCATATATAAGGGCCTAATGAATTTATTACAATTGACTGATTCCTTCTATGAACTGTAACTCTGTAAAGTCCTTGAAATTGTTGCATTTATATGTTTGCTCAGTATACATGTGTATTTGGATATTTCTATTTGAAATACATATTTTCTGTGTATGTGAGTATTTTAAAAATGTCAGAATCCACTACTTCTATTTAAAGAATATGGAAGTATTTTCAAACAATTTATTATAAACATAGCCTCCTATTTGACACTATTTTCAAATAGTTTTTTTCCAAAAACATTATTTCAAATACCCCTTGGACCAAACAGACCTGGGTTCAAATGCATGGAGTATTCAATTACTTCTATTTAAAAATACACTTCTGTGTATTTGAGTATCAAATAACCAAAATTATTTTCATCAGTTAATCTCTCTCTCTTTTCTCTCTCTCTCTCACACACTCACACACAAATCCATTTCAATGTTCAACCACTTGTATTTTCAAAGAAGCAATATCCAAATACTTACTTGTCAATGTCTTTGAAAGTAAATGAAATACCCTAAATAGCCTTTGAACTCCGGTTGGGTGTGTGTGCGCGTGCATCCGTGCGCACACCTCTTTATATATATAGTAGGCCTATACAAAGTTTTACGGATCACTGTGTTACAAAATGCTACAGGCTCTGCATCTGTTGTTTTGCAAATAAAATATTAACTTTTGGTCATGCTGAGATGCTACTGGACATTCCTGCACATTCAAAAGGTGCCTCAAAGTGAAATCGTCTGGTGGTGCAATTTGACAGAAAACAGTGACATTTATGTCCTTTGCTAAATAACAACACAAGGTGATAATTGATAGAAGTGATGGATCAATAAACCATAAACACAGTGGGGTAGAGAAATAATCACTACCCTGTGACTCACCACCCATATCACATGGCACCTCCTTTTTTTGCAATTATTTTGGCTCCACAGTGTGTGGATTGGAATATATTAAATATAAGTGCATTTTAAAGAGAGTAAAACGATTGAATCATTTCAGCAAATGGAGTTTGAGAAATCACGTCTCTGATCCAATGACCATTTTCATCAGTTCATCTCTATTTGTCTCCTTATTTTTCTCTCTCTCACACACAGACATTGGGGCTACTTACATTGGCTCTATGGTTTCAAGCAGTCAATCAGACTGAGGGGTAAATAATAGCCTCAGACAATTTTGCATATAAGATCTCCAGGAAACGTAACTTATTGCACTTGCTCTATTGTTTTCAAGTGCTGGATCAAGTTACATGAAACTACGTCATCCACCGGCTCGTATGGTAATTTGTGCTACTTCAGGCAAATAGTTTAGGGTTGAGAGTGAGCATGATTTTGGAAATATTGTCCTGTGTTTAGTTGCTGTTGTTCAACGTTGGCCGGCTGTTTCCTCTGCATACCGCAAACTCTCTGGAGAGAAAGGGCAGCAGACCCTAATTGGTTTCTCAATGAAATATAACCATTAGTCCCACCACGGGAGGGACTGAGGAAAAGCAGCACCCAGCATTCCCAATCGCCGTTACTCAACTGTCCACCATCTACTGTGAACAGAACCTTTTGGAGTGCAAAGGAGCCTCGACACGATTTGATCTCCATATTTCTACCAAATATTTTTTTTCGTTTTAGTAGCGGATCGCATTGGACCGTAAAACATCTTTCATTCCCGCCTAGAGAAAGTTTGTGCAGATTCAAACATGAGTGATTTGGAAGAAGACTTCAAAAAGATCCTATTGATAAAAGAGGAGAGAATTAAGGACATGGAGAGGCGTCTCGTCGAGAAGGAAGAAGAGATACACGAATTAAGACGAAAACTGCACAAATGTCAATCCGTTCTTCCCAGCGCGCAGATAATTGGACCTAGAACCAGGCGTGCTCAAGGCATCTCAGCAGAACCTCAAGCTTACCGAACCTTCCAGGAGTTGAACAGTGAAGCATTTCGGAAACATTCCAAGTCTGACAGGTACCCACATAGCTTATTATTGTTAATTCAACATAATTCATGTATTTCCTGTTCCTTCATTTCCTGTTTCCAATTACTGTTTATCCACTGGGCACCAGGTTTGGGTAGGGTACTTTACGTTAGTCCTAAATGTAATCCGGTACAGTTACCTGTCCAAAAATGTTATCAGTAACGAAACATTTGGATTACACAAACTCAGTAACGTAATCTGATTACATTCCGTTACTTTTAAGATTACTTTCCCCTTTAGAGGCATTAGAAGAAGACAAAAATGTATGTCACCAATTGAACGACGTCTATTGCAGGATAAATACATGTTAAAGTTCATAAAGCTGGCCATATATGGATGTAAAATGTTACTATATGGGTTGGTTATGTAGGCTTCTTCCAAACCATCGCTTTCGACTACATATAATAATATGATTAAATTATATCTTTACATTAAAAACCAAAGTCTATCAGAATTCCAGTCATTCCAATACATGTTATACTCCTTGATCTTCAAGAATAGGACTTATAAATATGGAAGTATAGATTAGCCAAATTGATTTACCTGAGCATGACCCCACAACTAAGGATTTATAAGCCAGCCCTACTCTGTTGTTTATGATTTTGTTGTCATGGAGGACTGATTGGGCTCATTGATTTGAGTAAAAATAAATAAATGCTGTGCTCATGGAATGGGATGCTTTGAACACTCCTGAAAAGTGCTAAATGCATGTGAAAAATGAATGCCATATACTGCATTTGCAATAGGCCTATTGTTTGCCTTTTTGTTGGCGACACTTTGCTATCTTGATATCAAACATGATATGCAGCTGTTTTAAAGGGCAAGTACACAGAAGAAACAATAACAAAATGGTTGCCTCTGTTTTGGTAAAAAGCTGAGGGAGGGGCCTGAAGAAATGTAACCACTCTCAGATTAATAGATAGAGCTATGGATGCCAGGACTGACCATCCATGATATCACAATTATAGTTTTAGCCATGTTATGAGGCCATACAGTGTTTGTTTACATTTACAATGTTTACAAACATTGGAGAAAAACAAGCTTATATTTTGAGTGTGACAGTTGAACTAAGCTCATGAGGCATTTGTAAGTTATATTAATTAAGAATCAATGGATATACAGTACCAGTCAAAAGTTTGGACAAATCTACTCATTCCAGAGTTTCTCTTTATTTTTTACTATTTTCTACATTTAGAATAATAGTGAAGACATCAAAACTATGAAAAACACATATGGAACCATGTAGTAACCAAAAAAAGATTTAAACAAATCAAAATATATTTTATATTTGAGATTCTTCAAAGTAGCCACCCTTTGCATTGATGACATCTTTGCACACTCTGGGCATTCTCTCAACCAGCTTCATGAGGAATGCTTTTCCAACAGTCTTGAAGCAGTTCCCACATATGCTTAGCACTTGTAGGCTGCTTTTCCATCACTCTGCGGTCCAACTCATCCCAAACCATCTCAATTGGGTTGAGGTCGGGTGATTGTGTTACTATTTGTGTTTTTATTTATTTGTGTTAACCATATTTTTCAGGGACATTGTCACTGCCAGTATACAATAAATCCCAAGCTCTTTTCTGCTGTTGCTATAAAGAACTCCCTCCCCAGTAGTCGCAAACACCTTTGGTCGACATATCAAAATGTGTTGGGAATATGTAGTGTGGAGAGCGTTTGCACATTGGGAAGATGTCACCGAGACATCAGAATAGAATGCTGATGCCTGGCCGATGTAGAACTGTAGCATTTAGAATAGGTATTCGTTACACCTCTGTAAGACGTCTGGCCAATTAGCAAACAATGTCTAAACTTCATCCTCCTGACGCATCATGTATACATCCGTTGGACAGAGGTATCTGTGCTATCTGGGTTTGTTGCCTCTCTCTCACACATTTTTTCGGTCATACATAAAATGCTGAATTTTGTTACAAATATCGTGCAACCACAAGCACACGCGAAAACGTACTCGAAATGTCAGTGTTGTTTTCAAGGCATAAAATGCTGAATTTTGTTACAAATATCGTTCAATCAATATTAAGCGTGGCTATTTCTAAGACTGTATGCTATTAGGACTGGGACCACACCAGTGTCGCAAAGCAAATTTAACGCTTTATTTTTTTCTTTACCCCCTTTTTCGTGGTATCCAATTGTTAGTTGTTACTGTCTTATCTCATTTCTACAACTTCCGTACGGGCTCGGGAGAGACGAAGGTTGAGAGCCATGCGTCCTCCGAAACACAACCCCACCAAGCCGCCCTGCTTCTTAACACAGCGTGCATCCAACTAGGAAGCCAGCCGCATCAATGTGTCGGAGGAAACACCGTACACCTAGTGACCTGGTCAGCATTCGCTGCGCCCGGCCCGCCACAGGAGTTGCTAGTGCGCGATGAGACAAGGATATCCCTACCGGCCAAACCCTCCCCTAACCCGGATGACACTGGGCCAATTGTGCCTTAGACCACTGTGCCACCCGGGAGGCCCAAATGTAACTTCTTTAGCACACAATATTTTACATATTGAGGATTTTAAAGGACCAAAGAGTTTGGTCTGCTTGTGTTTTCATTTTTGCCGTGGAAAAAATATTGCGATACTGGTATTGTCCCGGCCCTACACACTTAGAATAAAAGGTACTATCTAGACCGGTAGAATAAAATGTATTATCTAGAACCTTAAACGGTTCTTTGGTTGTCCACATAGGAGAACCCTTAGAAGAACCCTTTTTGGTTCCAGGTAGAACCATTTTCGATTCCATGTAAAACCCTTTCCACAGAGGGTTCTACCTGGAACCAAAAAGGGTTCACCTATGTTGACACCCGAACAATCCTTTCAGAACACTTTTTTTCGAAGAGTGTATATGCCATATTGCTTAATTTCCTTTTTACAAAAGGAATAAGCTACTATCAAACATTGTGACAACCAACCCTGCATTGGGGCTAGTTGTGACAAAAAGGCTTATGACTCCATGTCGGAATAAGATATGAGGATATGTGCCCTATTTCAACCCAACACCTTGGTCTTTCTATATCTTGTAAGATATACTGGTGCTGAGAAACAGTTAAAAAGTGTGACAAAAAACCCCAGTCTCCCCTACGTTTAGCCTAACAAATAATGCATTTGGTTAACTAATTATATTGTGCGTAGTTCCTGGATGTGGGATAAGCCAATAAACCAGACATCCAAAAAAGAAAGAAGGATGTGGTCATAAATCAATTAGCAATTTCATCATGGAGGGATGTGGCTACTTTTAGATGGAAGGATAGCAGTCTAGTGATTTTCATTGATTGGCTCCATCTTCAAACTCCAAAGGATGTCCATAACACCAGCAGATTTTTACAAATGCAAATACTGTTTTATGTAAAGAGTCCAATGCATAGGCCTATTTATGCATATTTAGCCAAATACAGGCAACTCCATAAAACATCAAATCTGTGCTTTGCTTTTCAGATGTCACTTTTCATGTCCCTCAATTGCTTCAGAGCAATTTCCACTGGGTACTGCTAATAGCCCGTTACTCTAGCCTCATTCAGGGCTGTTCAGCTAAAAGCTGTTGGTTGTCATTTTATGCAGACAGTCACCATGGGGATGTAACCTGGAGAGAAGTGAGGGGATACTGTTATGTCTGCTGTGATCTGTAACTTATTCATTAGACATGTTCACCTAACTGTGTTGTGCAACAATGATTGTGCAACAATGATTGGTTTATTCATATAATTTTAGTTACACTGTTTGTAAACACTGCGTATTTATATACTGGATTCTTATTTATATAATTGATTATATACCGGATTCTTATTCATATACTGTATTCTTCACATAGCTCTTTTGAATATATCCACTACTGCATTGCATTTTTGTTGCACTGTTTATATTCACTGCCTGTATGTACACTACCATTCAAAAGTTTGTGATCGCTTAGAAATGTCCTTGTTTTTGAAAGAACAATGTCTGCATTGTATTTCTGATCAATTTGATGTTATTTTAATGGACAAAAAATGTGCTTTTCTTAAAAACAATAACATTTAAGTGACCCCAAACTTTTGAATGATAGTGTATATACACTGGAACATCTCATTCCAAAATGATGGGTAATATTGGAATGAGATGTTAGATGTTCGAACATTACTGCAGGGACTTGCTTCCATTCAGCCACAAGAACAATAGTGAGGTCGGGTACTGATGTTGGGCAATTAGTCCTGGCTCGCAGTCGGCATTTCAATTCATCCCAAAGATGTTCGATGGGTTTAAGGTTAGGGCTTTGTGCAGGCCAGTCAAGTTCTTTCACAATGATCTCGACAAACAATTTCTGTATGGACCTTGCTTTGTGCACGGGGGCATTGCCATGCTGAAACAGGAAAGGGCTTTCCCCAAACTCTTGCCACAAAGTTGGAAGCACAGAATCATCTTGAATGTCATTGTATGCTGTAGCGTTAAGCATTCCCTTCACTGGAACTAAGGGGCCTAGCCCGAACCATGAAAACAGCCCCAAACTATTATTCCTCCTCCACCAAACTTTACAGTTGGCACTATGCATTCAGGCAGGTAGCGTTCTCTTGGAATGATGCCAAACCCAGATTCATCCGTTGGCCTGCCAGATGGTAAAGTGGGATTCATCACTCCAGAGAACCCATTTCCACTTCTCCAGAGTCCAATAGCAGTGAGCTTTACACCACTCTAGCCAAAACTTGGCATTGCACATGGTGATCTAAGGCTTGTGTGAGGCTTCTTGGCCATGGAAACCCATTTCATGAAGCTCCCGACGAACAGTTCTTGTGCGGATGTTGCTTCCGGAGGCAGTTTGGAACACGGTAGTTGCATCCGAGGATAGACGCGTTTCAGCACTCAGCGGTCCCGTTCTGTGAGCTGGTGTGGCCTACCACTTCGCGGCTGAGCTGTTGTTGCACTAAGACATTTCCAATTCACAATAACAGAACTTACAGTTGACTGGGGCAGCTCTAGTAGGGAAAGGTTGCATTCTATGACGGTGCTACGTTGAAAGTCACTGAGATGTTCAGTATGGGCCATTCTACTGCCAATATTTGTAGAAGGAGAATGCATGGCTGCGTGCTCGATTTTATACACCTCTCGCTGAAATAGCTGAATGCACTCATTTGAAGGGGTGTCCACATACTAAGAAAGTGTGTATTTTTGGTATATATACGCATAGATTGCTTTTGGATTACTGATACAGTGTTATTTGGGTAGTTAACTGGATACGTTCCTGACCTTTATGATTTCTTGTTTTTGATTATTATTTGTGAGCTTGTTTGACATTTGTACGGCATTGTTAGAAGATAGTGACACAAGCATTTCACTGCAGCCGCTATTACATCTGCTAAACTGTGATTTGATTTGATAGAATGTTCACAATTCCTGACGTTTAATCTTAGTAAAAATTCCCTGTTTTAGGTCAGTTAGGAACACCACTTTATTTTAAGAATGTGAAATGTCAGAATAATAGTAGAGTAGATAAGAGCGTCTGCTAAATGACTTAAATGTAAATGTAAATTTCAGCTTTTATTTATTTCATCACATTCTCAGTGGGTCAGAAGTTTACATATGCTCAATTAGTATTTGGTAGCATTGTCTTTAAATTGTTTAACTTGGGTCAAACGTTTCAGGTAGCCTTCCACAAGCTTCCCACAATAAGTTGGGTGAATTTTGTCCCATTCCTCCTGACAGAGCTGGTCCGATTTGTAGGCCTCCTTGCTCGCACACACTTTTTCAGTTCTGCTCAAAAATGTTCTATAGGTCAGGGCTTTGTGATGGCCACTCCAATACCTTGACTTTGTTGTCCTTAAGCCATTTGGCCACAACTTTGGAAGTATGCTTGGGGTCATTGTCCATTTGGAAGACGCATTTGTGACCAAGCTTTAACTTCCTGACTGATGTCTTGAGATGTTGCTTCAATATATCCACAGAATTTTTCTTCCTCGTGATGCAATCTATTTTGTGAAGTGCACCAGTCCCTCCTGCAGCAAAGCACCCCCACAACATGATGCTGCCACCCCCGTGCTTCACTGTTGAGATGGTGTTCTTCGGCTTGCAAGCCTCCCCCTTTTTCCTCCAAACACAATGATGGTCATTATGGCCAGAACAGTTCTATATTTGTTTCATCAGACCAGAGGACATTTTGGACATATTGGTTTTGGAGCAGTTGCTTCTTCTTTGCGGAGCGGCCTTTCAGGTTATGTCAATATAGGACTTGTTTTACTGTGGATATAGATACTTTTGTACCTGTTTTCCTCCAGCATCTTCACAAGGTCCTTTGCTGTTGTTCTGGGATTGATTTGCACTTTTCGCACCAAAGTACGTTCAGGCAGAACGCGTCTCCTTCCTGAGTAGTATGATGGCTGCGTGGTCCCATGGTGATTATACTTGCGTACTATTGTTTGTACAGATGAACGTGGTACCTTCAGGTGTTTGGAAATTGCTCCCAAGGATGAACCAGACTTGTGGAGGTCTACATTTCTTTTTCTGAGGTCTTGGCTGAATTATTTTGATTTTCCCATGATGTCAAGCAAAGAGGCACCGAGTTTGAAGGTAGGCCTTGAAATACATCCACAGGTACATCTCCAATTGACTCAAATGATGTCAATTAGCCTATCAGAAGCTTCTAAAGCCATGATATCATTTTCTGGAATTTTCCAAGCTGTTTAAAGGCACAGTCAACTTTGTGTATGTAAACTTCTGACCCACTGGAATTGTCATACAGTGAATTATAAGTGAAATAATCTTTCTGTAAACAATTGTTGGAAAAATTACTTGTGTCTTGCACAAAGTATATGTCCTGACTGACTTGCCAACACTATAGTTTGTTAACAAGAAATTTGTGGAGTGGTTGAAAAACGAGTTTTAATGACTCCAATCTAAGTGTATGTAAACTTTCAACTTCAACTGTACATAATGTCCTCTCAGCTCTTGTTGTTTTTGGCCACCATTGATGACAGATGTGTCCTGATGCATTGCTAACGAGCACCAAGGCATCGCCTGAAGTTGTAAACAAGCTTTGTGGAACTGAACCCACTTTTGATCATTACACGGCACTCACACTAACATATATGCCTGCATATATGCCTGCATTGAGTGCACTGACTGAGAGGTCCACTGATATAGACTCTTGTGAAAGTGTATTTTTATCACTGATTGATATAACGAGAGCACTGTTGGGTACTTGCACACACTCCAATACAATATTGAGTGCCCTGACTCAGAGTATACTTACTATGAGTGCGCATCGGAGCCGATACGATTCTCACTCTACAGATACTAACGTTTTGTCTGTGCTCACTGTTGGCTCAGAACGTGCCATGTTTTGATCTTCTGAGATGCAGAATTCCACGTGAGTGGGAGATGTCACAGAGGAGCTTGATTCACAGTTCTGATAAGGTGGATCGGCACCTTTCTCTGAATCGTTAATGGATTCACTGGTCTCACAGTCAGTCATCACCTTCTGCTCTCTCGCGCGCTCTCCGCCTTTTGGTTCAATGGTTTTAAAGATGCGACGCTCAAATTTGTTCACAGGATCTGCGTCTGACTAGCATGCCATTCCCTTTTATTAAACCTAGTTATCCTCAGCTCTCATTGCAAGTGTTAACACGACACAGTTTGAAACTCCTAAAGATGTCAATGTGAGCACTGTGCACTGTGAGCCATGTGTGACAATTATAAATACCGCCCCAAGGCAGTTTCTCCACAGACACGTGCAAACATAACAAAAGTGACCACTGTCCCAGATATTCTCCTTTAGTTGCAGGTAATAACCATAGCCACATGATGGCAGCAAAATGCTTTTTCATGGTTAGGATCCATTTGTGAATGGGAGTGGCTGTGTGACCGGATTCTCTTGATGCCTATTCCCAATAGGTAGACAATTGCACCTCCTGTGCAGGTGCTACTTTTTGGCGAAAGGAACGTTACACAAACGATGTCTGAGGTAACTATAACATTGACATGATTTAGCCTACAAACCTCTGTAACTGATACACGACATGATTAACACGTACGTGGCCTACAAATAAATGTCTTTGTCTGTTGTAACTATGATGACATATCTGCAGTATTACAAACGTAAGCAGGACACAGACAAGCGGTCTAAGTAGCGGTTTAATGTAACTTTCTTTTTTTCCATGTTCGGGAGTTGCATGCAGCTATATTGTCAGCCTATCTTCGAAGATTACATCATTGCAAACATAAGCACGAGGCAGACTGGGAGTCAAAAGACTAGTGTTCTTTTTTCAGCTTCTCAGTCTACGATATGCAGCATATGAATGGGGATGCTGAGAATTTAGTTTCAAGGGACTAGTCCTCTAAAGGGATGGTAAAGGCCAGGTGCACGACTTCAGTTATTTTTCCTCCTTCCCTCCTTCCTGCAGCTATGTTTGTAACCATGTTTTAGTTCACTGTGTATACACTGTGACAATCCAGAATAACAAGGCGAGTAGTTAATGGATCCACTTAAGCTGTCTCGATCCAGTATGGACACTATACTGCACATGCAAGCGCATAAGGGATGAGAGGCCCAATTCGATAGGTTGTTGTGCATGGCTTACACTGTCTGCACCCAATGTTTCTCATTTTAAAACTCCATATATATATAATCAACAAGCCCCTTCAAAAGCACTCCAGAATGGAAAGTGTGTTATCTTGCTGAGACAGACAAAAAGGCCCCTGGGTTACCAGTGACCTGTGCTCGCATGTAGATCAGAGTGACTATTCTCTGCATTTGCACCCCCCCCACACACACACACACATAATGCACATTGATCACACATTTGGTCACACATTTGGACCGCATGTACTTATGTCAGTCGCATTAAGAATAATTGGACCACTGTGTCTGTGACATACAGATGATGTAAAATGAGCAGAGGCTCAAAATGCACCCCGCTGAATGCTCTGAAGTCTGTATCCATACGGAAAAGTTAGAGAACGGGTTATCTTGCCTTGTTTCAATGCTGGAGATAATTGTCAACTGGAGTGCATTTACAGTTTTTTTTCTCACTTTGGTGCTATTTTCACAAGTATGTGGGGGATTTTCAAAACTCTTAGTGCCTTGTACAGTGCCTTGCGAAAGTATTCGGCCCCCTTGAACTTTGCGACCTTTTGCCACATTTCAGGCTTCAAACATAAAGATATAAAACTGTATTTTTTGTGAAGAATCAACAACAAGTGGGACACAATCATGAAGTGGAACAACATTTATTGGATATTTCAAACTTTTTTAACAAATCAAAAACTGAAAAATTGGGTGTGCAAAATTATTCAGCCTCTTTACTTTCAGTGCAGCAAACTCTCTCCAGAAGTTCAGTGAGGATCTCTGAATGATCCAATGTTGACCTAAATGACTAATGATGATAAATACAATCCACCTGTGTGTAATCAAGTCTTTCGTATAAATGCACCTGCACTGTGATAGTCTCAGAGGTCTGTTAAAAGCGCAGAGAGCATCATGAAGAACAAGGAACACACCAGGCAGGTCCGAGATACTGTTGTGAAGAAGTTTAAAGCCGGATTTGGATAAAAAAAATATTTCCCAAGCTTTAAACATCCCAAGGAGCACTGTGCAAGCGATAATATTGAAATGGAAGGGGTATCAGACCACTGCAAATCTACCAAGACCTGGCCGTCCCTCTAAACTTTCAGCTCATACAAGGAGAAGACTGATCAGAGATGCAGCCAAGAGGACCATGATCACTCTGGATGAACTGCAGAGATCTACAGCTGAGGTGGGAGACTCTGTCCATAGGATAACAATCAGTCGTATATTGCACAAATCTGGCCTTTATGGAAGAGTGGCAAGAAGAAAGCCATTTCTTAAAGATATCCATAAAAAGTGTCGTTTAAAGTTTGCCACAAGCCACCTGGGAGACACACCAAACATGTGGAAGAAGGTGCTCTGGTCAGATGAAACCAAAATTGAACTTTTTGGCAACAATGCAAAACGTTGTTTGGCGTAAAAGAAACACAGCTCATCACCCTGAACACACTATCCCCACTGTCAAACATGGTGGTGGCAGCATCATGGTTTGGGCTTGCTTTTCTTCAGCAGGGACAGGGAAGATGGTTCAAATTGATGGGAAGATGGATGGAGCCAAATACAGGACCATTCTGGAAGAAAACCTGATGGAGTCTGCAAAAGACCTAAGACTGGGACGGAGATTTGTCTTCCAACAAGACAATGATCCAAAACATAAAGCAAAATCTACAATGGAATGGTTCAAAAATAAACATATCCAGGTGTTAGAATGGCCAAGTCAAAGTCCAGACCTGAATCCAATCGAGAATCTGTGGAAAGAACTGAAAACTGCTGTTCACAAATGCTCTCCATCCAACCTCACTGAGCTCGAGCTGTTTTGCAAGGAGGAATGGGGAAAAAAATCATTCTCTTGATGTGCAAAACTGATAGACATACCCCAAGCAACTTACAGCTGTAATCGCAGCAAAAGGTGGCGCTACAAAGTATTAACTTAAGGGTGCTGAATAATTTTACACGCCCAATTTTTCAGGTTTTGATTTGTTAAAAAAGTTTGAAATATCTAATAAATGTCGTTCCACTTCATGATTGTGTCCCACTTGTTGTTGATTCTTCACAAAAAAATACATGTTTTATATCTTTGTTTGAAGCCTGAAATGTGGCAAAAGGTCGCAAAGTTCAAGGGGGCCGAATACTTTCGCAAGGCACTGTAGCCTAGTGGTTAGCGTGTTGGGCAAGTAACCGAAAGGTTGCTGGCTCGACTCACCAAGCTGACAAGGTAAAAATCTGTTGTTCTGCCCCTGAACAAGGCAGTTAATCAACTGTTCCCCAGTAGGCTGTCATTGTAAATAAGAATTTGTTCTTAACTGACTGCCTAGTTAAATAAAGGGTATTTGTTTTACACTTCAATGTCAAGTCTTTCATTTAATACCTTTTTGTTATTGTGCATCATTTTGTTTGGAGACACCAGAAGGGCTGGAGCCTGAGTAGCAGCGAGAAGTTGGAAGCACTGCTTGCAGGATTTGTGCAGGGTTCGTGGACGTCTTTGCCACATGAGACTGCTGGTGAACCTGTATGGTCCAGTACTCTGTGGATATTGGTAATGCAGCACCTATCTGTTTGTGGCCACATACCAGGGCTGGGCTCCCTGCCCTAATCGATAGATTAAGGCTTAATGAATATATGTAAATCGACTGATTTTCTTCTATGAACTGTAACTCGGTAAAATCTTTGAAATTGTTGCATGTTGCGTTTTATATTTTTGTTCAGTACAGTTATTTTAACAGCCAGTTAATCCAATAGCAAAAAATGCAAGATACATGTTTCAGAAGTTCCCATGGAATGTAAATTACAGTACATGACACTGTTTTCACATTAGGCCAAACACTTGCCCTACTCATCAAAATTGACCGGTCAACAATTGGAAATCATGTGTGGTAGACACCGTTTCACAATCAAAAATACTGAAACAAATTAAATGATTGAAAGAAACCTAACGTTTAGCAGGTCCTAGTTTGCATCAAGCCTGTCTTGACCATAGGTTCTCATTGACATCGCAGTAATGTCCTCATTTTTCATGCATCTGGGGAAAAACCTTTTGGCATGCTGAATCCAAGACTGACATAGGTCTGGATTGATGTAATTACAGTGTCACGCTCATGGGGATGGCCATCATACACCTTTCACCTATATTGAAATAATTTATTGTATTGTACTTATTACTGTAGTGGTCCAGTGCGGGCACAGTTTCTGAGAGCATGTCACTAGCAACACAGTTTCTGAGAGCATGTCACTAGCAACACAGTTTCTGAGAGCATGTCACTAGCAACACAGTTTCTGAGAGCATGTCACTAGCAACACAGTTTCTGAGAACATGTCATTAGCAACACAGTTTCTGAGAGCATGTCACTAGCAACACAGTTTCTGAGAGCATGTCATTAGCAAGTTGTGGGTCCGATTCATACTGGGGTCACATACAAAAATGTGTGGATACTGTTGTCACTTTGGATAAAAGCACCTGCAATTTCAGTAAAGCAGTGTAACTCCAGGAACTTCATTTTGGATACATGTTGACTTTACAAAGGATGCATTTGTTGTATACAGTATTTGTTATATAGAGTACTTTACTTTTTTATATAAAGTACTATACTTTTCATAATAGTCCTCATCAAACCAGTTTAACATCTATAGGGATACCAAACGGTTAACTGATTATTAATTTAGAGCAGTCGGATCAAGTAATAGTAAAATGTATTTTAACAGATGAGAAGACAATCATGTCTAAAGTACTGTGACAATTGCATTGTGAAAAGCAATGACTTTATATGAACATGTATTGCAAAGTGAAACACTCATTAAGTTTGGTGAACAAGTGACTGTAGGATTTTGTGTTATACTTAGTCAATAAAAAATGTGCTTGGAGTTTTGAAACTGCCTTTTTGATGATCTGTTTTGAGGTTTGTACTAAGTGGGATGAAAATGTACCACATACTGTACTGTTGCAATTTTCAACAAAGTGATTGGGGGGTGTAAATCCCAAATGTATATACATTTGAAACATTTGTTAATGATCTATTACTGCTGCTTGTCTGGCTTTGTAGTAAGGCCTAAGTAGGATTCTGGGCTGTGTGTGCTATGAGTTGGTCACAGGATGGAGCTGTAGACCCTAGTCAGAATCGTGTCCTTATTTGGCATCACCATTTACATTACATTTAAGTCATTTAGCAGACGCTCTTATCCAGAGCGACTTACAACCATTTCAATAAGTAAGATAAGCTACCAAATGAAGCTTGGGTTAAAAGCGATTAGGAAAAATATCATCCTAAACTCAAGGGAACAATGATAACACGGAAAGAATGGTCTCATTGATGTCAAATAGAGCCATAAGAGAGATTGTTATTTTGATTTGTACTTTCTCAGTTTCCGGGACTTGTCACAGACATTAGCTCAAACGCAATGATCTATCCAAACTATTAATCAGTGTTTGCAATACCATTATTCCGTTATACTGCCAGCCTTGGTCTGCGTTCAATAATTCCATGATGATACATACCATCCCTTACAACAACAAAAAAGATTGCAGTTTTGAAACTGCAGTAAAAATGCAGTAACTGCAGTCGACTGTTGTCACATGGAATGACACTGGAGAGACGAAGCAGGTACGGGGAGTCAAACATTTGAATATAGAACGGACATGGAACGAAATACCAGCTGTGGTATTTTGGACCCAGTAAGTGTAGCATACTGCAATGTACTGCAGTTATACTGCACTCTAACAGCAATCTTTTTTCGTAAGGGATGAAGTGGGCTACATGTCCCAAATGATTGAACTTGTAATATGTTAAATATTATCCACTTACTAGCGACCCTCAGGATCAACCACATGGATGTGACAGAGGAAAGATAAGGAAACTAATAATGGAATGGAAGGATGCCAAATGTTAGCAACAAATGGAAAAAGTGACAGTTAAAGATTTGTTGTGATATTAGTGGCTTGATTGAACCATATTATGCAGTAAATGTGTGGTGATTGGTTGAAAATACGAGCCCTCTTTTTGCAATGGGTCAGTTTAATGCGATAATATTCTGATGATTTGTTTGTTTTATGTGGAAATAGTGCAGTGATTAGTCAAATTTGCAATCTCTTGTACGTATAATATGCAGGAATTGTTGATTTTAGCAAAGATTGTACGTTCGCAGAATCCCGGAGGGGGTGGTTACCGATAGTGGCTAATATTTAACATGATAAAAATAGTTTAAAAAGTCTTTGTTGAAATGAACATGTTCTAGCGTGCAGAAAGGTTATTTGTCTCGACTGTCACGCTGCATCTCCAAGATTCATCCCTGACAGTCATAAGGCCATACAATTTGTATTCTGCTTAACCACACAGCATTTCATATACTTCCCTGTGAAAAAAGGGCACTCATAGCCTATCCGTCATGTTGACATGATTCAGTTTTCCATCTCTATGACTGGTTTCACTTTAGTCTCCAGCGATCATACGGAAAAAATGAAACAAAATTATAGTTGTTATTACAGTCCCATTCTCCAAACAGATTACTCATTGACCTAGCTCTTATCAATTACACATTACAGTGCATGGATAATGGTGTTTATTTATATCGGAAATAGTAGATGTTTTTCCACTTGGAACCGACAGGTGCTCAACCTTACATCATGGTTTCCTCCAGAAGTTGAAATTGTTACTTTTTTGGCTCTGCATGAAAGTTGAAAATACCTCATTTTTGAAAAAGAACGTTTTTTTTCGAATTTCTGGATGTTGAAAATACTTATTTTCCGGGTGTTGGAAAGACGTCTTTATGGACATCATTGTTTCTATGGCCAAATTGCAACCATACATGCATTCACTTCCACTGAGCATACCAAACATTAGGAACACCTTAACATTGAGTTGCACCCCTCAGAACAGCCTCAATTCTTCGGGGGGTGGACTCTACAAGGTATCGAAAACGTTCCACATGGATGCTGGCCCCTGTTGACTCCAATGCTTCTGTCAATTATGTCAAGTTGGCATGGGTGATGGACCGTTCTTGATACACACGGAAAGTTGTTGAGCATGAAAAAACCAGCAGCGTTGGTTGCAGTTCTTGACACAAACCAGTGCGCCTGGCACCTACTACCATACCCAGTTCAAAGGCACTTAAATACTTTGACTTGCCAATTCACCATCTGAATGGCACACATACACAATCCAGGACTCAATTGTCTCGAGGCTTAAAAATCCTTATTTAACTGTCTCCTCCCCTTCATCTAAACTGATTTTGAAGTGGATTTAACATGTTATGTCACTAAGGGATCATAACTTTCACCTGGATTCACCTGGTCAGTCTATGTTCATGTCAAAGACCAGGTGTTCTTAATGTTTTGTATACTCTGTGTATATCGACATGTCAATGAAGAAAGCATGATATCACATTCAATATTATGAAATTAAAATCAAATTTAAAAAATGGAGCAAACTAAAGTTCGCAGTAAGGAATATTTTATTATCCAGACCTATAGAATAAAATTACAGAAACATTCTCAATAACGGTTACAAAACGTTTTTCTTGCTATGACTGTGATGTGTGGTTGTTTATCTACCTTACCTGAATGTACTGACTGTAAGTCACTCAGGGTAAGAGCACCTGTTGAGTAAAAATAATGTAAATATAAAACAAACACTTACAAAGCATGCTGGAAACTTTTCTAATGTTCCCAGGCCCAAACGAGTACAATTTTGATCGGTCTGGAACAGACCAAATCTGAACAATTCATAGATGTCTGAACTGCATGAACTGCATAGTACAGTACGGCACAGTTCAGTACAGTAAAGCAGGGCTTCCCAAACTTGGTCCTGGGGCTCCCCCATGGGTGCGCGTTTTGTTTTTTACCCTAGCACTTCACAGCTAATCCAAATAACCAACTCATCATCAAGCTTTGAGTATTTGAATCAGTTTTGTAGTTCTAGGGCAAAAAACAAAACGTGCACCCAGGTGGGGCCCTAGGACCGAGTTTGGGAAACACTGTTCAACAAAGCTGTGGTATAAAATACATTATTATGTATTATACAGCAGATGGGTCTAATCTTGAATATTGATTGGTTAAAACCATGTTCCAGCTGGCCTCTATTCCACAAGTTACCACCGGCTACATTTATTACATTAAAATGACTATTAACCCTGTTCCATCTGACTGCACAATCCACTGTCTCATTAGCCCAGCCAGGCAATTTATAAACTTGATCTCCACTATATTATCTTGTATTTCTTTTAGACTAACATGTAGTTTCAAACCAAAGCTAATTTGCAGTCTTAGCAGCATCAGTTTGAAGTTATTGTGTTAGCTGTGTTGTTGGCTAGCTCATCGAAACAACAGTGTCCTTACGAGAGAGCACATTTTCTATGCCAGCTGAAATTACGCATCATTAGCTCATTGTTATGGATGTATCCACATAAATGTCACTAGAAAACGGCTTAAACAAATGAAAATACTTTGTTCTTATTCTGGCTGCACTGTTTGATGTGACTGTAAGTTAGCCGTAGTTGGCTAGCTAGCAAGCAAGGGATAAGAACGTTTCCATCCAGTATGCCAATAGAACATTTAGAATGAAGGAACGTCCATAGATACAGAACAAAGAGACTTGGGTTGCGTCTCTGGCAACTGAACCGATAGAACCCTAGATTTGTGTGGTGACTATATCTTGTGAAAGGATGACGTAGTATGAATAAATTCATCAAAATAACGTTTTTAATTGAAATGTTTAAATCATTATTTTAATATGTTGGTAACCTATTGTAGAAAAGTGATAATGCCTTCGAAGCCGGTGTTTGGTGGATATATTGACACAGTTTTCTGGCCCTCGACTTCATTTTGCAAACACTGCTTCTCCGGCATTATCACTTAACTATACTGTGCTGTATGTACTCTACTGTACTGAACTATACTTTACTCTACTGTGCTCTTACTGTACTTTTCTTTACTGTACTGTAATGTACTGTACTCTGCTGTTTTAAACTGTACAGTGCTGGCCAAACTTGTGAAACACAGATGTGCATGATTGATTAAAATCTGAAACAGGCTGGTCGGACCAGAAACAATCTGAACCATTTACAGACGTTGAACTCAAGGCCGGTCTGGACTGCACCAAAAAAATATTGAAAAAAAGACATCCAGTCTGGATAGGACAAAAAAAAAACGTCCAAAAGACATCTGCGTCGGTCCGTGCATACTGGGTTATTACACTCGTGGGATGGATGATTGTGCTTCGGCATCCTGCGAGCGCTGACGCTCACTCTGGGTACTGACGTATGTGAGCAATAAAATGAAACGTATTGCTCGTCACATTTGACCAACCTTTAATTTGAAACTCACCTGAGAGCTTCAAATCAAGCGCAAGAATTGTTCTGCCCAAAATCTGGAGCAAGTATTCAATTTGTGTAGTGGCACTGAACCGGGAGGTTGCCTTCCATATCTGTGCATCATTCATATCATTCGCAAAGTTTGCTGCGCTCTTGTGATCCTGACTTCTCTGGAAACTATGGGGACTCTACGCGATCTCCAATACGCACTACAAGAGAAGATTGAGGAGTTGCGACAACGAGACGCGCTAATTGACGAACTGGAGCTGGAATTGGATCAAAAGGACGAATTGATACAAAAGCTTCAAAATGAACTGGATAAATACCGATCCGTTATCAAACCGGCGACGCAACAAGTCCACAAGGCAAGCGTACTACAGGAGCAGCACAGGACCAAGAGACAGGCGATATCAGGAGAGCCCACTGCCTTTGACATTCATGAACTCAGTCACGTCACTCTTCCATTCTACCCCAAGAGTCCACAGTAGGTGTCATATGTCCATCTTTGTTCATTGTTCATTCGTCTCTTACTTGTGTGCTTACGACTGTGCGTCATAATTTATATCACCATGTCCCTGTTAGAGTAAGAGTCAACTGGTACCAAAAGTGAATCCCATGAAAGCAACATTGATGTCTAGTAAGCTAATTGAATGTCAACACCATGGCTTTAGATTTGCCTGTGTTTGCATTTGCAATGAGGTACGTGTGTGTGTGTGTCTTATGGCAATATGATATCAGGTAGCCACTAAATATTTGCATAATGGATGCTAGTTGTGCAGTGACAAGCATGGTTTGTGCATACACCTAGCTGAGTATATACGATAAAACTAGCCTTCCCTCAAGCCTCAACATAAACATTTGTTTTACTTGAGTTTGACACCATTATGGAGAGTCAGTAAACCCCAATCATTCACATCCATTCAACATTTTACATGTTGCAGTAATAATCAGCCTGTGACAGCATACACCTGACATTTCTAATTTACTTGTTGCTCAAACCCACATTAATCCAGAAGTGTTTAGAAACATAAACTATTCTTATTTACAATAAAAGTGACTCCAAAATGACACAATACATTATTAATTATGATTCATTTTTTTGGGGAACAAAATAATCTGAAACAACTAAAACAAACTGCAAATGTATCCAACAAGTTTGTAGTCACAAACATGATGTAGTCATTACTTGCTAAGACTATGGTACCAAACACTAAACTTTCTACTTTAATAATAAAGAGGAGTGGGGGGCCCGGTGCACAACTGAGCAAAAGGACAAGTATTTGGAAACAGAAACAGACGCCTCACAAGTCCTCAACTTGCAGCTTCATGAAATAGTACCCGCAAAACACCAATCTCAACGTCAACCGTGAAGAAGTGACTCCGGGATGCTGGCCTTCTAGGCAGAGTTGCAAAGAAAAAGCCATATCTGAGACTGGCCAATAAAAAAAGATTAAGATGGGCAAAAGAACAAAGACACTGGACTGAGGAACTCTCCCTAGAAGGCCAGCATCCCGGAGTCGCCTCTTCCCTGTTGATGTTGAGAATAGTGTTTTGCCGGTACTATTTAATGAAGCTGCCAGTTGAGGACTTGTGAGGTGTCTGTTTCTGAATCTAGACACTAATGTACTTGTCCTCTTGCTCAGATGTGCACTGTGGCCTCCCACTCCTCTTTCTATTCTGGTTAGAGCCCGTTTGCGCTGTTCTGTGAAGGGAGTAGTACACGGCGTTGTATGAGATCTTCAGTTTCTTGGCAATTTATCACATGGAATAGCCTTCATTTCTCAGAACAAGAACAGACTGACGAGTTTCAGAAAAAAAGTTATTTGTTTCTGGCCACTTTGAGCCTGTAATCAAACCCAGAAATACTGATGCTCCAGAGGCCAGTTTTATTGCTTCTTTAATCAGGACAACAGTTTCCAGCTGTGCTAACATGAGTCTAAAAGGGTTTTCTAATGATCAATTAGCTTTTTAAAATGATACACTTGGATTAGCTAACACAACGTGTCATTGGAACACAGGAGTGATGGTTGCTGATAATGGGCCTCTGTAGATATTCCATAAAAAATCTGCCGTTTCCAGCTACAATCTGCCGTTTCCAGCTACAATTTTTAACAATGTCTACACTGTACTTCTGATCAATTTGATGTTATTTTAAAAGACAAATGTGCTTTTCTTTCAAAAACAAGGACATTTCTAAGTGACTCCAAACTTTTGAACGGTTGTGAGTGTGTAAGTGATATATATATATATATATATATTATATATATTTTTTTTCTTCCATTTTTTTTAAAATATATTTTTTATTATTCTTTATTTATTCAGGGTCAACCCATTGAGACCAGGGTTTCATTCTCAAGGGTGCCCTGATCACAGTAATACAGCAATCAATGCAATGTAAAAATAAAAATTCAGCACAACACAACATTAAAGAAAAATAGTTACATTCCTCCGCTACTAGGTCCTCAATCAACACTTTAAATTCCCCGAGTGGCACCAGAACATCCCATTGCAATTCCTTTTGCACAGTTTCAGTGTAAGAGATACAATATCTGCATAAAACGAAAACATGTGGAAACAATTAGGTTAGGAAGTAGAGTATTGTGAAAATATATATATTTAAAAAAATACATGTATTTGTTAATCCCTTCAGAGTACAGAACATAACTTTCTATTACAGCACTTTGTTTGTCAAAGCTCAAAGGAGAAAGATTTCTTATGTGGAGTCAGTCATTTTGTGTCTCCCAGCTGGCTTTGCATTTTGATACAATCTAAGGCCTATGTAATCCACTGTCAAGATAGACGGTTTGTTTCAGCAAAACGAATAGGTTCTCTCCCTCTCGCCAATATTGTATGTGTGTGTGTGTGTGTGTGTGGGTGGTAGGGGGATATTCCCATGGAATGGATTTCTGTGAGGATGTTCATATCTATGAAACAATGTTGTGTTATTTTACCGCCTCTAAAAGCTTTATCTCACTAGTGGATCTACGGTCATACTTCTTCCATCACCACTTTTATCCAGTGTTTTGATCACAGCAGCAATATTATAATAATTGTTAGGAACTCCATGTGGGCACTGATGTGACATTATTTCAATTACATCTCATGCATGCCTTGGAAACTATATTTCTGAAACTAAAACCCCAAAACTAGCCATTAGAACGAGCTACTTCTGACTAATTCCACAATAATGGAATTACGCTAAGACTTCTACTTTTCACTTCAAAATGTATGCCAAACAAAAACAAACTATACAAATCTATGCTCATGGACTACTTTTAATGACTTACACAGAACATTTGACCCAAAAACTTTTACTGGAAGAAATGTGCAGATGAAAAGTTTGGTAGCAGAATTAAGGTCAAATCTCCCTCAGCTTTTTTATGCGGCCATATTTTCCAAAAACTCTGTTAAATATATGCTCCGAATTAAGATTCAAAGATGACTGCACTGCAGAAAGGATCAAATCAAATGTTATTGGTCACACATACATGGTTAGCAATGTTATTGCGAGTGTAGCGAAATGCTTTTAGTGTAGCGAAATGCTTGTGCAAAGTTTCCTAAGGACTAGAAGCGAGGCAGCCCTCTGTCAGCACCATCTTGTTCTCATAGGGGGTGTCAGTTTGATATGACATCTTTAGTTTAAAAAAATCTAATTTGGTTATTTAACTTCAGTAAGTTAAGTGGATTTACACCCGGTAACAAAATTACATCATGGGTCCCTACACAGAAATGAATAATTATAGATATGTCATTCTCTTAATTTTATTTGTCACATGCGCCAATTACAACAGTTGTAGACTTTACCGTGAAATTCTTACTTATGAGCCCTTCCCAACAATGCATGTATCCTGAATCGGTAGACAAAGGTAGAAATATGCAATATCATTCTTTGCATATGGGTATTATTCTACATGCTGGCTATTATTCTAATGATCTCCGCCCCAAACAAGACCACATTTGGTCAGTCCGGACCAAATCTGAACCAATCATAGATGTCTATGTTTCACAAGTTTGGACATCACAGTAGAGCATAGTATAGTTCAGTACAGTACAGAAGAGTAAAGTATAGTTCAGTATAGTAGAGTACAATACATTGTAATGTACTCTAGAGTGCTCTACTGTACTGTACTCTACTGCAGTGGTTCCCAACCTTTTTCGGTTAATGTACTACCAAGTACATTTTGCTCTGCCCAGAGTACCCCCTCATGTGCATTTTACCAGTAAGTCTATGGTCTCTTCTCAAGTACCCCCTGTGGATAGGCCAAGTACCCCTGGTTGGGAAACACTGCGCTACTGTGCTTCACTGCACTGTACTGTGCTGTCCAATCTTGAGAAACAGACGTCTATGATTGGTTCAGATTTGGTCTGGTCACCAATCATGGACGTTTATGCTTAGGCCAAATCAATGCCCCCAATAATCTAAGTTGCTAGACATTAAGTCCGGTCTGAACCAGCCAAGAAAACGACGTCTGTGGACGTTGAAATCAAGGCCATGGTGGACTGACCACATTTCAACATCTATGGACGTCCGACGTCCAATGTTGGTTGGTGCTCAGTGGGTGCGGATGCTGGTTACAGTAAATGGAAAGAGAGTGGGCTCTTCGGGAGTTGTCAGTAAGAGCCGGGAGAGGTATCTCTGGAGAGAGAGAAGAGAAAGGCAGAGAGCGAGAGAGAGAGGGGTTGTCCAGACTAGTGTCGTCACGATACCAGAATTTTTACTTCGATACCAGGTTTAGTATTACTTAACTCGATACCATCATGATACTCAATACCAAATCGATGCCAAAACGATACCATTGGGGATAAAAGGATACTGTGCCTATTGGCATTGTCTCTGGTGGTAATGGGGCTACTTTGGCAAACATGTCAGAGTGGTCATACCTTCCTGTGTGGTGTCCCGTATACAACAGGAGTTCCCTGATCCTGTTGCAAAAAACACAGATTTTCTCCCTCCCCATATTGACTAATAGCATTCAATTCAATAATTGACAGCACAAGTCAAAGTTGTGTCTAGTAAAATGTTTATGCTGAGTGCCAGGTCTCTCCATTCACAGGCATCTGTATCAAGCCATTCTGTCATTCTGGACTTCATCACATCATCTTGCAAGTCTCCATCTGCTGGCTCCATAGATGCATCTGTGAACACATACACACATAGTCACTGTTCTATAACCAATGGCAGTTAGGATAGGTGATATCTGACACACAAACAGCTACCTATGTTGAAGTTTGAACAAGTCAGACTGAACCTACCTAATTCTATTCTCCCCATCGACGCTGTTGGTGAGCAGGCAAGAGGTGAGGTCTTTGTCAGAGCCCCATTGATGGCATGGCTGCGTAGATCAGATCCTGGCCCCTCATCAAAGACACTGGTCTGTCTCACACACACACACACACACACACACACACACACACACACACACACACACACACACACACACACACACACACACACACACACACACACACACACACACACACCCAAGTATAAACGCACAAGAGTGTTAGCCATCCATGGTGTTTATGATTAGCATGGTGGAACCAAGCTGATCGCTGCGTTCACCTTTTGATTTCACTTCAGATATCATGATATGTGAAGTGAAATAGAATGTCGATCAGGCTGGTTCCACCAGGCTACATTATGTTCAGGCTGGTTCCACCAGGCTACATTATGTTCAGGCTGGTTCCACCAGGCTACATTATGTTCAGGCTGGTTCCACCAGGCTACATTATGTTCAGGCTGGTTCCACCAGGCTACATTATGTTCAGGCTGGTTCCACCAGGCTACATTATGTTCAGGCTGGTTCCACCAGGCTGGTTCCACCAGGCTACATTATGTTCAGGCTGGTTCCACCAGGCTACATTATGTTCAGGCTGGTTCCACCAGGCTACATTATGTTCAGGCTGGTTCCACCAGGCTACATTATGTTCAGGCTGGTTCCACCAGGCTACATTATGTTCAGGCTGGTTCCACCAGGCTACATTATGTTCAGGCTGGTTCCACCAGGCTACATTATGTTCAGGCTGGTTCCACCAGGCTACATTATGTTCAGGCTGGTTCCACCAGGCTACATTATGTTCAGGCTGGTTCCACCAGGCTACATTATGTTCAGGCTGGTTCCACCAGGCTACATTATGTTCAGGCTGGTTCCACCAGGCTACATTATGTTCAGGCTGGTTCCACCAGGCTACATTATGTTCAGGCTGGTTCCACCAGGACTACATTATGTCCTGGACTTTCAATGCATCTAATAGGTAGAAAATAAGCAACGAATAATGTCAGTTTACATAAACAATGTTTCACAATTGGGTTACGAAATGTATCAAAGTAACGAAGTGGGTTACCTTCTGTATTGGTACATGTAATGAGACTGTGACGGGTGAAGGTTGCTGGCCGAATACTTGCCAACATGTGGCTGACTGTTCCATTCATAGTAATGCTCACGGCGAAGGTATGTCTGCACGATTCTGATGAGCGCCCCCTTGCTGGTCCTCTCTATGCTGCATGTTTGGCTGCAAACGGGACATCTTGAACAACTGCAGCAGGTCATCTTATGAGGTGGTGTTGACTGGAAGGGCCTGTAGTAGGGGTATGTACAGTGTAATAGACAGAAAAGTGGTCATTTCCATTTTGCACTTCACAACCACTTCAAACATTTCTGCACTTCACAACCAAAACGACTCTATTTGTTGTATCTGCATGGCTGGGGAATTAGCCTACTATTTATCAAGCCAGGTATTTTTAATACAACTTTTCACATAAAACATTGCTGAACATGTTATGATACCCACCTTTTCTCCTTGTGGTAGGTCCTGGCATCCGTTTAAGGGGATCAGTCTGGCACCCAACTGTGCACTTTGTCTAACAGAAAAACAGGGTCAAGGATTGTCATCATCCCTCAATTATAAACATAGCTTTTAGAGAACGTAATCTTGTTTGGAAGCGAAATTTGATTCTTTACAGATGTTGACTGACTGACTCTAGATTCAGGCCGGTGACGAAGTTACACTATGCAACATGTTATGCTACGGCCCTGGGTTGGTTTGAGTTTGTTGCCACTACTTAGTACACTGTTTGTAGTCAGACATGCGTTAGCTCGTACCACCATATCTGCATCCAACATATATTTGCGCCCTAGACATGGGTTGCATCTCGGAGGCTAATGTGACTGTTTCATCTAAATGACACTAACTTAGTGGCATGGGAATACGATGACATTGCTAAAGTAGGCAAATAATTAGAAGGAAACAACTTTGACATATTATGATGTTGTCAAATATACTTAAGTGAGATGGCAATGTTGCCATTACTGTTACTAACACAGTTCTAAAATATAGCTAGCAATGCTAATGTTAGCTAGCTAAAATATGGTGGTCCCCCTCTTAGTTAGCTGGCTAAAGTTGCATTTAAAGTCAAGCAATCCAAATCTGAGTTGTATTAAGGTAGACTAACATTATCCAGCTGGCTAGGTAGCTAGTTAGGTAGCTAGCTAGCATCAGCTATGCTAGCGATGATAATGATGATCAAAATATACATAACCAGATACATAACTAGCAATCTATGGTCTAGCTACCGGTATACGCACAACCACTGGGGACCAATGAACTCCAACCACTTATTCTGCATGATAGGGTCATTTGGCAGGGCATGCAAACCATAGTTGTTGGTTGTGCATCGTGTTGGAAGCATGCATTGCATGGTCAATCGGTATATGGCTTTTCAATCTCAAATAGCCATGATCCTTTGAACGCGTTGGTGGGGGCGATGAAACAATGGAGTAGTGATGGGTCATTCGCGAACGAGTTGTAGGTGAACGTTGGAAGCCGGCTCACATATCAGAAGAGCTAAATCTATTTATTAAAATATACAAAAGTGTTAAGATATGAAAAATCTAAAGATTTAAATGAATAGAATTAACTATTTCAAAGAACGAAAAAAGAAATAAAAGAATATAGGCCTAAATGCTCAAGCACACACACATTCTTTCTGACTGTCTCTCACACCAGAGAGAAGCAAATGTAACCGCAGGACATGTGACAGAGTTGATGGAAACCCTATGTTCATCAATGGACAGAAAGTTCCACAGAATGGAATATAATCACATGCTATCAGAAACCGCTGCACTTGACCCCAGGTTTAAGAAGTTAGCCTTCAGTAATGCCAGAGCGATTGATGAGGCTTTTCAAAGAATAACCTCAGCAGCAGGGAGGGACAGACCCAGCAGTTAGCTGGCTCAGGCACCAGGGCAACAAGAAGAAGAGGGATCAAATGGAGCAGAAACATCTGCTGTTTGGATGCTGTTTGAGGAGAGAGCAACTGGGGATGTAACACGAAGGAATCCCTCAGCAGATGCCATAATGGAGGACCGATCCTGCAGATCCTCTGAGCTGGTGGAAGAACAAGGCCTCTGTCTATCCATGACTTACTAAAGTCATGATCGAGAGACCTTACATAGTGGCCACATCCGTTCCCTCTGAGAGGGTCTTCTCGAAAACGGGACAAATAATTACCGAGAGAAGAAATCGCATCAGCCCCTCAAGTGAGGCAGCTTGCATTTCTGAATGCAAATCTCTCATAAAAGCAAAATATGGTCAGCATTGCTGTGTGCTGCTGGTTATAACATGGCAATAAAGAAGAGAGAGAAAAGAAGGACCAGGTTCATGTTTTAAGTGGGATGCTGCAGTTTTGCACATTGTGATTTATTTTTCTTTGATATGCTATTCAGATGGTATTCATTTTGAATGATTATATTCATATGCACTTTGTTTATGTACATTAAAAAGTTCTACTTTAAATGCAAATGTTTTAATAGCATTCTTTTTCATAACAAACCAATGTATTTTTAATACATTGGAATGCCCATCACTACAATGGAGCACCATTCAATGAAGGGAAGCGAAGTGGGCAGAGGGGTGATTTGCACGTGGTCTTTGGCAAAAGTGGGCATGATTTGTAGACATAATTGTAATCCAAACCCAACCTTCATTTACTTGTTGTGACGTACTCCGGTTCAAAACTCTGTTTTAGAGGAGACTGACTTTAGACCAAAATGATCTTATTTACAATTTTTGCAGTTCATTTTGACACTAGAATAAATGTTTCTGACTCCTATTAATGCCACACAGGCCTTTTCAAGGGGATTAGTTGGTTTTTAGGGCAGTCACTATTTAATGAATCAATTTGACTTTGGTAAAAACAATCTAACTACATAACAACGTAATGTTAATCATTTATTTAAATGGTAAATCTATTTAGAAACTAGGTTACTCAATATGTAGCCTAGGCCTATTCACAATACAGGTGGATGCATCTTCAATAGGAGTGTGTGCGTGCATTGAGTTATTGAGCTTGTTTTGGCTGATTTCACAGGGCTACAGATGACAGACAAATCCCTTCCATTTGGGACTTATTTTACGGATCAACAACATTTGCATAGAAGTGGCTTATTTTTATAAAGGTACGTGCTTTAACCAGTAATGACGTTATTCACAAGGCAAGAGGGGGGCAGCCCATTGGAGCCCTATTCACACACACACAGTCAGTTCACTGAGGTAATAGATCATCATTGTGAGAGGTGTAATAGAAAGACTGTTTTGTTGGCCATCAGCTTTGAAATCAGCATATTTTGCGCTATGGTTTGCATGTTACCACAAACAAAGTACTAGACTAGTGAATTGATGTTAGCTTCAGCTGTAAACTGAAGCTAACGCTCTAACCGGGGCGGCAGGTAGCCTAGTGGTAAGAGCGTTGGGCCAGTAACCGAAAGGTTGCTAGATCAAATCCCTAAACTGACAAGGTAAAAATCTGTTGTTCTGCTCCTGAACAAGGCAGTTAACCCACTGTTCCTAGGCCGTCATTATAATGTCACGTTTGTCAAAAGGAGCGGACCAAGTTCCACATACTTTATTACAAAGTGAAACTTCACAAAAACAACAAAGGATAAAGAAACGTCCAGTACAGAGCGCACTTAGGTACGAACTGAAAACAATATCCCACAATGCCAGCACCAAGCAGCGTACCATGGAGGTAAAGGAGAGCTGGACATGGGAGGAAATAATGGGTGGATGCAAGACCCTTTCTTGACGGGAGTCGCCAAGGAGCATAGGAGGACAGCAACAACACCGGGATCCGCGGCCACAGAAACCCCAAGATTTATTTTGGAGTGGGGCACAAGGGGCTGTCGGTCGAGCCGAGGAGAGAGCCAGAGACCGTCGGGGAGTCGATGGAGCTGTTGGAGGAGGGAGATCGGAGAGAGATGTTGGTTAGGTGTATTCTGCAGCGCATTCGCCCTGAAGAGCGTCTTCCCAGCCCGGTACGTCCTGTGCCGGCTCACCGCACTCGCCCTGAAGAGCGTGTCATCAGTCCGGTGCCATCTGTGCCGGCTCCATGCACCAGGCCTCCAGTGCGCCTCCCCAGCCCGGTACGTCCTGTGCCGGCTCCCCACACTCGTCCACCAGTGTGTGTGTACAGGCCAGAGTCTCCAGTGACGGTTCACAGTCCAGAGTCACACCCGTGTTTTAGGTCAGGGTGTGACTAGGGGGTGTTCTAGTCTTTACATTTCTATGTTGGTGTATTTTGTATGGTTCCCAATTAGAGGCAGCTGATTATCGTTGTCTCTAATTGGGGATCATACTTAAGTTGTCCATTGTTCCCACCTGCATTGTGGGATATTGTTTTCAGTTAGTGCCTAAGTGCGCTCTCTACTGGGCTTTAGTTTTTTATTTGTTGTTTTTGTGAAGTTTCACTTTGTAATAAAGTATGTGGAACCTTGGTCCGCTCCTTTCGACGATGTGACAGAGAAATAAGAATTTGTTCTTAACTGACTTACTTAGTTAAACAAAGGTCCAATAATTGTTTTAAACTAGCAAGGAAAGGTAGCCTAACAAAGCTGGAAGCTACCAGTATCCTCTTGCATTGTAAAGTTTAAAAAAAATCATTCATGGACAGTGTTTTGTAAACAGTAATTAACGGTAAAAAAGAATATCTACATGCTGTGTTGCATTATTCAAGTGTGTTAACTTATGTGCAGCATGATGCAGCCCAGACTCCCAGTGCAGGCTGAGTGGAGCAGGCACACTGCACTCGCGCTATAAGGGGGACATCGGCTGCACTGATAGACAGACTTGATGATATGTAAGACATTTTACAGAAGTACCAAAAGAAACAAAAATTCCAGTACCGAACCTTGTTTTATGTTCTAGTATCAAAAAAGTACAGAAGTTTGGGTATACCGTGCAACACTAGGGCAGACTGTTTTCACACTCACTTTGACCACCAGACAACAGAAAGAGAAAGAAAACTGTTATGAGCTGAACATAACAGTATGCCAGTGGGAGGTCCTTTGTTGCTGCTATGTTTTCCCATTGTAGCCAATTCAATTGCAGTAATTCTTTTTACCAACTTTTATTGATGTTTTTTTGTATTTCTGTTACCGATTTAGTAACAGATTTACAAGTTTTTATCACTTAATAATGAATAAACTAAATTGGTAGGTCTACCTTTTCTTGTTACTTCTATGAGCTTTCATTGTTCTCCCTCATGGAGTGATTAGAACAATATTTTACAGAACTTCTCCAAAACTAAATGTAAGTGTTGATATTGGTTGGCAGACATCTTTACTTCAACATTTATTATGTTTTGATGTATTTCTAATACCTTTTAAGACTGTTTATGGGAAATGTTTTCTAAGACCCCTTTTCCATCCGTTTAACCAGAGATCAAAGCCTGTAATTTATGCCTAATTTCTAAGATTTAAAATGGTTCAAATGTTTCCCCAAAATATAGACTCTTAGCTTTCCTTTGACACCCAGTTTGATTTGCTCTTATGAACCTCATGTTGCTGGTCATGCGTCCTTTTACATGGAATTGTCCTGCTTCAGTCTGGAGAAACATGCTATCCACTGTGGAAACACCTTTCTGTCCGAGCTCCTAAATGAAACTACGGTTGGACGGCATGGTACAGGGGGGGCATTGAGGACAAGAGTTTGATGCACCCGCTGTCCTTGGGTCCTATAAAGTCTGTAGTAATGCTGTCTATCCACCTGGCTGTGCTCCTAAAGGAGCATACTTGATCCTTTTATGGGAACCGCTATGTTTACCTCTGGGCTCTGACAGGGACACGCTTTCTGAAGCAAAGGAAATGAAAAGCAAAATGAAGACACACAAACTGGAATCTATTGACTTTCAGTTCAAATATTACATGTGACACCAGTTACCATAGTCCTGTAATTTTATGTTTTAATTTAACTAGGCAAGGCAGTTAAGAACAAATTTGTATTTACAATGATGTCTAAACCTGGACGACGCTGGGCCAATTGTGCTCCACCCTATGCGACTCCCAATCACAGCCGGACGTGATACAGCCTGGAATCGAACCAGGGACTGTAGTGACACCTGTTGCATGGAGATGCAGTGGCTTAGACCACTGGACCACTCCGAAGCCCTGTAATGTCCATCCAAGATTGTCTAAGTTATGTTATTTAAAAGACTTCAACCAAAGCCCCTCTTGTCTCCATCTGGCAATATATCGCATCAGTATTCCCCTGAAAAGCATGCCAGGACACCCTATTAATGCAGGATATCAAAGGCTCTGATTAATTTGAAGCAGTGAGTGGTATTTCTGTCCCTTCTCCCCAAACCCTCTTCAAAAGGACAGGCTGGCAGGCCACCAAGGGGGGTCGGTCCTCTGACACTAGCGACCACCTGGAGTTCAATACCTCCAAAGGAACTAATGGTTTCGCTCTCTCCTTTTATGCTTTTTCTCCGAATAATTTTTTGACTTGTTGGAGATGAGTCATTGTAGTTGAAAGGAGTATACTCCATGGATTTGCTGGGTCTATTTGGTTTCTTCAAGAAACATTTGACTTTTGATAGAAAAGATTTGTTCATGAAAGAAAGTTGTTGTAGAGACTTCGAATTTTGACATTCCTTGATGATTTGAGGAAGGATATACCGTGGGGTCCAGAATGATTGGATCCCTTGATAAAGATAAGGAAAAAAGACAAAAATAAATGACTAATACAATTGCTGAGCTTATATTTATATTGTATGCAACATTATTTTATACTAATATAGATTTAGTTTAACAAGTAATACACCCCCATCTTTTTGAGATATTGTATCTCCTATTTTCAATAATCCGTCACTTTCTCCTTGC
Source organism: Oncorhynchus gorbuscha (assembly GCF_021184085.1). Taxonomy (NCBI): domain Eukaryota; kingdom Metazoa; phylum Chordata; class Actinopteri; order Salmoniformes; family Salmonidae; genus Oncorhynchus; species Oncorhynchus gorbuscha. The sequence continues at coordinate 54,376,440 of NC_060179.1, forward strand.
GAGGATAACGACACTGAGACTTTTTCTAAAATGTTTTATGATATTGGAGAACACATTGGCAGGGATCTTTGACCATTCCACCATACAGAATCTTTCCAGATCCTTGATGTCCTTGGTCTGTGCTTATGGACTGCCCTCTTCCATTCAAACCCCAGCTTTTCAATGGGGTTCAAATCTAGAGACAGAGATGGCCGTTGCAAAATGTTGATTTTTCTGGCAATTAACCACTTTCCTGGCAAAGGCAACCAGGCTTTTGTCTAAAATGTCCTTGTACTTGCTTCATGATGCCATTGACCACTGGCATACCACATGTGGGGGGGGGGGGGGGGGGCTTTTGTGGGCCCTCTCAAGGTCAGCCCCTTCCCCAGATAGCATATGAACACATCACCGAATGCATCCCCCCGGGGCAAAATGAGTTCAACACCCTGTCACAAGACATGGTGAAAATGTTTAGAATTACCAGAAATTAGCTTTCAAAATCGATAATTCTCTCAGACTCATTACAAAATGTGTCAAATGGCATGAGAATAACTATATAACTGCATATGTTTCTCTCTGCCCCATGGCAATATGTGTAGAATTGCATGGATTTTTGCTTTAAAATGGCAGCATTTTCTCTCAGCCCCATGGTAAAATGTGTAGAATAGCATGAGATAGCTTAGACGTTTATTGTCATGACTCTTGTCCTGGAGACAGAACTGAACGGAGTCCGCTAGATAGGCCAGCTGCAAAGTCAAAATTGGCTATATCGTAAAAATTAATTTACGGTTAGGGTTAGGCATTAGGATTAGCAGTGTGGTTAGGGTTAAAATAACGATTGTATTACTTTGTGGCTGTGCGAGCTAGTGACCACTGCAGAGCTGCCTACAGTACACAAGTCAATGCAATTAATGCCAACCTGCATTTCAGAGCCAGATTTGACAGGTACAGAGCTAGGTGGATTTTGGTTGATGTATCCACCACCCACCTCCACTTCTAGCTCAAATCTACGCATGTGAATGTATACAGTATGCTACTGCAGAATCATAGAATTTAAAAATAATACATTTAAACTCTCAGTGCCCTGAATGTCCTATCTGACTGACACTGTGCTGTGTATCTCTCTCGTCTGGGCTTCGTAGAAAAACAAAGCTATCAAAAGTGAATAGGAATTCAGAACCGGCTATGAACTTGTTATATCATTGTTAGGACAGACTGAGTACAGGGGGGCTTATTTTGAATCACAATACCCGTGTTCAAGTGGTGCCAGTGGCACAGTGCTAATGCCTTGTATCTGAGTGTCATCTCTCAGCTCTCTGTACCTCCGAAGGGCAACAGCACCAATCTACCAGCTCCGCTAGGATTCGCTGGAAACGATGCCCTATCGCGAACCATCCTCCCACATGAGACAACATAATATAATTTCCAATCCCAAAGAATAAGGCCATATGATTTTTAAAGTGCCCACTCTCTCTATGATCAGCACAATACGATGCATATGGTATAGTGAAGCCAAAGTACTTCTGAAGCTGGTCTTTTACAGCAAATTGTTGGATGAGGCACTTCTGGGTAGTCATAACAAGGCCTCTGAAGTAAAAATGCAGGGTAGTAGAAAGGCCTTATAATCCAGCCTCCCAGCCTATAAAGGAGGGCTGGCTGGTGTGACAGATAACAACTGATTCTATTCACAGGCCGTAAGGTGGGGAGAAACAGTATGGTGATTTTTGCCTCAAATTACTGGTTATGCAGCACTTCTCTCCAATCTGGCCTTTAAGTGCCTTTCTTTTCCAACCCGTTGACTGGATGCTCACATAGCGTTATTTATTGATTGAAGTTTGTGGGCCTTTTTTTTCTCAAATGGAAATCTAGAAAAAGCTTCAACACGTGAAAGCAGTCCGTCGAAACAGAACAGACGTTGAGCCGCTCATTCTTGACGAGATTAGTTCATGTGAACGGTTCCATTTGCTAATCGTTCTCAATTCAGTGACCCCCCCCCACACACACACACAGACTTCATTCTAGCTTCAGGGACAGAACGTTAAACTTTGCTTACACATCTCTCTCCATTCAATTCACAGGTCCAAGGACTTAATCAAGGAGGCCATTCTTGACAACGACTTCATGAAGAACCTCGAGCTTTCTCAGATCCAGGAGATCGTTGACTCCATGTACCCAGTAGAATATGGCAAAGACAGCTGTATTATCAAAGAAGGAGATGTGGGCTCCTTGGTGTACGTGATGGAAGGTAAGGCATTTGTGCAAATGTCATGTTAACCTCTCGTGTTGTAGACAATTCGAGCATGTAGAGTTGGAGTCCTCTCACATCTCGCAGAGGAAAACGTTTTGTGTGCTCATGACTTCACTCGCTTAACAATAGACGTGACCCCTTGTTCTGTAGTTCTGCACTTCCCCCCTATGTATCGACCCTCTGTTGTACCTGATGTCTAGTTAAAGAAAGAGCGAAATTAACCCGACAGGAAAGCCATGTGGTGTGTCTACTGTGGGATCTTCATGGTTAAGACCCTTCTGTTCTCATCCCTGTTATTCATCACCGGTTTAGTTAGGAGCAGATCTGGAAACAGTGATCGCCCGGCTTGACCCATAGATGCATTTCCAGGAACGTGAATAAATTTTCCTCTGCTGGGCTGTTGTCCACAACTTTGACTCCCTATGAGAAATAAGACATTCATGAAGGAATGGAGTGAATCCGTTGATGCCAGATGGAATAGAGTAGCATTTTCCACGATTGATGTCAGCTGTTCCTGTCCTGTTTGTTGCAACACAGTCTCATAACCACTCTGAAATGTGATGTTATCTTATGTGGTGCTAGTTCCGCAGAAAAAGAACAAAACATGGAGAATGGAGAGGGATTTGTGAAGTGTGTTATTGAAAGCTTATTTTTCCGTGTCCATGTCTATGTATAGCCAAATGTCTAAACTGAACTGAAACAGTTATTAAGAGCAACTTCCGTTTGCACTTCTGGTCAATGTTGACTTTAGCCACAAGCAGTGTGTGTGTTTTTGTTCCAAATTGCTTTTGTCCCAATATTAAAGGGTTCAGTAGTTATAGAACATTGTCAGGAACTTGGCTGAAAGATCCTGTTCTCAGAAGACCTGGATAATTTTTTTTGGCAGGACATGCTGTCACTGTCTTGCCGTTGAAGACAAGACTTAAAAAGCCTGTTTACACCAGTTTCTTCCCAGCTCCTTGTCATTTCCTTGTAGCCTAACTTGATACCACAAGGAGCACTCCACTTTTATTTTAATCTGATAACATGCTTTATGTACTTGACAGAAATGACTGAAAATTCATCTCCAGGTCTACTGACTGCCATGAGTGGTTCTGTGTCACTCTGTTACTGTGGCTCTGTATTCTACTGTTGTGTGGTCCTGAGGAAGAGGCTCAAGCTGATTTCAGTCTTGGCTTGAGCTGTCATTGAGCCACACTCTGCCATTGATTATGAGTAAGCAAGACAAATTCCCTAATCTGAGCACAGGTGCCCACCACAGCCGAGCGAGAGATTAGCACGTAGGAATGCTGCCTCGATGTGGTTCAAGGTGTCCTCGTCGATGGAGCTTTGAAGGATCTGGTAATGGGAGGAACATTTTATTCTTAGAGAAGTTATTCTCCCGTCTGATGGCATCCACCTTGAATGTGCCCCTTACCTCTACTCTATTCTGAATGTACACAATGGTAAAGTCTGAGGACAAGTTCGCTGACAAAAGTGAATTTCTTAAAAGTTTAATTAAAATGATAAAAAAACAAATTTGTAGGAATATTGCATTCGTGTGAGGGTTCGGTGTAGGCGTTGACTTGTTGCGAGTGTCTTGCTGTGTTAGCAGACTGGTTCATTTACTACTGATGGACTTACTTGTTTCCCACCAGGCGGTCTGTCTCTGCATGAGATGTGTTTTGTATCGACAGGCTCCGTACAGAAGACCCACTTCACTGTGAGATACCTTCTGGCAACATACTGTATTTATAGTTTGTAAGGGCCTATATAAGTTGAATACACGTTAAGTAATAACTATATTCATCCACAAGTAGAGCTTTTCTAGTTTGTGCATTTTTACTTCTCTTGTCTGGTTGTTTATGAGTCAATTGCAACCATCAAAAGCCAACAGATTATCGCCAGCTGATCTCTCATTAAACCATCAATACATGATAAAATCACAGGCACAGCTGATCTCAATTGCAACAACCATTAGCCAGCAATTTACCACTCCCTTACGCAGATGTCGAGGCTATCTTTTTGTCTTGATTGCAGCCAACCAGGGGTTGGAACAGAAATCATTTTCCAATCGTTTTGTTCTGAACAGAACCTTTATTTTTTTTTTGTTGTCCCGTTTCACTGTTCCGACCAGCAAAATGAAGTTCTGAACCGGTTTGAACCCCCAAAAAGTACTGGTTTATATCGTTCTTTCTGTTCCTTCTTAAACCTCTGAAATCCATTTTTTTCCCCCTTCATTTAGCTCAACATTAAATTACTTCACCAATCAGTGTGAATAGAGCAGCTCGCTATGGAGCGGGAAAGCGATTTAATCTGTATAAGAAAGTCATTAAGAACAAATTCAATTTTGTCGTAACAACATGGGTTAATCATAATGCCAGACAAAGTGTAGGGAGCGAGATGCAACTGAACTTTTGCGGGTGATAAGATAGCGAGAGAAGATGGAGGACACTTGGCTTTTAGCACTGGGCAGCTTGTTATGACATGCATTATCTGAATTGGGCCCACTGAATTATATTTAGAAAGAGCGACTTCTGTAAATCCAATGTGAAACGTGACAGCTGTAATATCCTAACTAGCATTGCAAAAGTGAATCCATTCTTTTAAACATCTCTCCCTAATTTCTGAATCATGCGTGTAACTTCGTCAGTAAGCTACAGTAACCTATGCTTCAGAGGGGAGGGGCAGGTAGCCTAAACACACACACACACACACACACACACACACACACACACACACACACACACACACACACACACACACACACACACACACACACACACACACACACACACACACACACACACACACACACACACACACACACACACACACACACACACACACACACACACACACACACACACACACTGGCTAAGATTTCCAGCTGTCAGGCAGACACTGGAATAGGTTTCTGAGTGACAAGAGTGAGGGCTTTGTATATGCACTTTGTTAGGATTTTGTGGGACTGGAAAAAAATATGCCTGGAATGTAAAATAACGTTATTATCTGGTTCCTATGTTTTAAAATAATGGTTCTGTCCCAGAACAGTATAGATCACTTAGTTTCCGGTTCTGTTCCTCAAATATTGTTTTCTGTTCTGTTCCCTGAACCGGTTCCAACAATTTTTCAAGACTATTTCACCCTCTGGTTGGTATTATCATCGGAGCAACTTAGTCTGCTCATAAAGGAGGACTATCTATTTATCTATTTGACAATCGTTCCGTACAACTGAAACAAAGTATTTCCGTTTTCTGTGGCAATTACCAGACAAAACTCATTTAGATGTGTGTGTGTGTGTGTGTGTGTTTAGGCTACCTGCCCCTCTTATTATTTTCTTCGGTTCCAATTGATGTAGTCCATTAAATACAACTGTCTTTAAAATAAAATGGTCTGAGATGTGTGTGGTATCCAATTGGTAGTTACAGTCTTGTCTCATCGCTGCAACTCCCGTATGGACTCAGGAGAGGCAAAGGTTGAGAGCTGTGCGACCCCCAAAACACAATCCAACCAAGCTGCACTGCTTCTTGACACAATGCCCACTTAACCGAGAAGCCAGCCACACCAATGTGTCGGAGGAAACACCTGGCGACCATGTCTTGCGTGCGCTGCGCCCTGCCCGCCACAGGAGTCTCTAGTGCTCGATGGGACAAGGACATCCCTGCTGGCCAAACTCTCCCCTAACCCGGGCGACACAGGGCCAATTGTGCATCGCCCCATGGGTCTCCCAGTCACAGCCAGCTGCGACAGAGCCTGGACTCGAACCCAGAATGCTTATGGCACAGCTAGCACTCCAGTGCCTTAGACCACTGTGCCACCCTGGAGGCCTGAAGATTACATATTAAGTCTAGGTAGGTAAGTGACTAAAAACAAGCATAATAAACTAGCAATGAGAGCATGTCGAATTCGGTGAACAAAACATAGAATTGCTAATTTTCCACATGAGGTTTATTTGATCGAATATAGGTTTCGTAATGGTTAGGTCGATACGAATGCACTGACATGTAGTAAGTGGGTGCACGTGGCATTTCGGCAACTTGTCATACAGGACTCATCACGGATATAACTTGTTTTAGCATGGACGTTGCCATTGAGGCCTTCCACTATTTTAAAGTAGTCAACTGGTGGGGATACCTATGACTTGGGAGCAATCAGCCAATGAAGAAGAAGAAAATGTACTACTTTAAAATGGAGATTGCGTCAATGGCGCTGCGCATGCTGTCACAGACACCAATGGCACAGATACAAAGTTGAGTCCTCTGTCTCTATGGCCTGTTGTTCACACGTGTATCTCTCAGTTCCTAGAATGGTCCCACCTGATCTCGGCTCCTCCCACCTGCCTTCCATCTTTGAGGACATGTATTTCTATTGTTAGAGTGGTCACTTGACTGTCAATATAATTGATCATCTTTGGTGTTTCTTATTATTGTTGACGATGTTGCCCCAATGCTTGCTCTGGCGTTTAAAGCCCCATGGTTTACACATAGACCTACAGCATCCTAGTGTTAAGATGTGATACGATTGTGTCTGTAGTACAAAACAATCAACTCAGACTTTATTTGTCCCATGCGCCGAATACAACAAGTGTAGACCTTTACCGTGAAATGCTTACTTACAAGCCCTTGAACAACAGCGCAGTTCAAGAAGAGTTGAGAACATATTTACCAAATAAACAAAAGTTTAAAAAAAAGTTATACTTTTTTAAAATAAAAAGTAACACAATAACAGCGAGGCTATATACAGGGGGTACCGGTACCGAGTCAGTGTGTGAGGGGGGGGGGGGGGGGGTACAGGTTAGTCGAGGTAAGTTGTACATGTAGGTAGGGGTGACGTGATGATAATAAAGTTAATAAACAGCGGTGTACAAAACAAATGGAGTGTGGTCAATGTAATAGGGGCCATTTGATGAATTGTTCAGCAGATTTATGGCTTGGGAGTAGAAGCTGTTAAGGAGCCTTTGAGATAATATAGGTTTAGTGACAACACTAGAAAGTCATTTTCTGTGTCTCCTCTCACACAGCACAGTCACCAACCTAACATGATCTCATTGACATCTGCATAGTGTCAAAACCCTAATTCGCTTTCCATCATTTATTGAACTCGTTAATGAGGTTAATGTTGTATAACTCATTGTGTGGGGATTGAAGGGTCTCTCTGAATACTCAACCGATCACATACATCCTTGATTAATGATGTATTTACCATGGACACACACCACCTCTGGCATCTTCCTAGAGATGACATGGGTCAAGGTTTAACGCATGCGGTCTCTTCATTAGACTCTATGGAGCAGAGAACAAGATTCAGCATCACTGCTGCTGTCAATTAATAATGACCTTGTCGCTATTGCTGAACGTTAATGGGAAGAAATACCCTGGCTAATGTGCCTGCTCTCCCAACAACTGCTATCTGGCTCTGGACACAAATAAATAACCAGGAAGAATTGAGAAACCCATTGATATTCTAACACAGCACAGATAGCTAAGTACGTGATTGCTTCACTGAGGAGCGAAATGTGAATAGAGAGAATTTATGTGTGAGTGTTTGACACTTTTGGGCAGGGATAAACATTCTCAGCCTTTTCCAACATTTCCCAGTCTTCTCCGTGGCCCTGTTAAACCCACAGATGGACTCCAAATATAATGTGAGATGTAAACGGGAAGAGAAAATGACCCGAATGAGATTCTGATGATGACAGAGCGCTATACTGTACTTGGGTGTTTTTTAAAAAAAAGACCGTGAAAAACTCATCAATTCTGTTTTTGAAATGGGCACAGATGGAAATGGGCTCCGTCAGCCAACAAGTTACACTTTACAGTCATAAACCAAAATGCACCCAAGCTGTCTCAACATGGATTTGGTTGCATAGCAACCTGCTGGATTCTCACCCTTTGGCAACCCACATGAAATACTATACTACATACTGTAGTATCCCTTAATTATGAGTAGAAGCTACTATAGAATGTTGTCGTATACTGTACAATACTCTAGTAAATACTACAGTAATATACGCAAAAACAATACAGTCCGCAAAAAACACTACACTTTTTAAATTATAGAAATGACTATATTTTCAATACTACAGTCTGCGAAAACACTACAGTAAATCCTACAGCGTAGTACAGTCCACAGAAAGACGACAGTGTACTGTGGACTGTAGTAGTATATGATAGCCTTTCCTTTTAGTATAGCATTTTTACTATAGTTAACTGTAAATACTACAGTATGCACTACATTAAATACTATAGTGAATACAACAGTAAAGTCTGCAACAACACTACAGTGCGTATGTTGTTTATATACATCTACATTAATATACAAGATTCCAGATTCCAGGTCTCAGACCTGGGATTTCGTGCTATAGATCCAATGATCTGAGAGGGTTTGAGGTAAACAACTAAGGCTAATGCAATGAATGAATATATTGTATGGGCAACTGACAAATGTAACATTTATATAACTAGGCAAGTCAGTTAAGAACAAATTCTTATTTACAATGACAGCCTACGCCGGCCAAACCGAGATGACGCTGGGCCATTGTGCGCTGCCCTATGGGACTCCCAATCACGGGTTTTGAAGAGTGAAAAAGTTAATTAATTAACATTGACTGTTTAAAAGTGAAATTATGTGTTTAATTTAAGATCCCCATGTAAAGTCCTGGAAATGCCATGTGGTGTGACCACTATAATTTTCTATATTTATTATTTCTCTAAACGTCTCACAAAATATATTGTTATATTATAATTGAGAAACTATTTCAGAATAAATGCTAATTAATGATATATTGCAAGCAGCCATATTGTGATTCTCACTTGGCAACACTCCTTTTTGGAACTGTCTATATTTTCTGTTAAAAAAATAATAACACAAAAATAAATGAGATCGTTATTGTATTTTTTGTGGGACAAAACTATATTGCATTTGGGAATAGATAATTAAGCAATAAGGCACGAGGGGTGTGGTATATGCCCAATATACCACAGCCAAGGGCTGTTCTTATGCACAACGACGCATCACGGATTGCCTGGACACAGCCCTTCGCCGTGGTATATTGGCCATATACCACAAACCCGAGGTGCCTTATTGCTATTATTAAATGGTTACCAATGTTCGTAGAGCAATAAAAATAAATGTTTTGTCATAACCTTGGTATATACCATGGCAGTCAGCCAATCAGCATTAAGGAACCACCCAGTTTATAATAGAAGTTATATGTTGACTGAAATGCCATGAAACGAGGTTTAAAGAGAGAATCTAGGATTCAACAACAAAGCAGACCCTCCGCCACCTTTTTCTGGTCAACAGCTATGGGCTGGAGCTGGAGAAAGGTAACCACTCTCAAATTCATCAACAGAACTATGGACACAATGATTGATCATCCGTGAAATCATGATATCATGTTTTGTACCAATCTCAGATGACCTTTTTAATTCCAGAGGGCAAACTTTGAAAACCATTGAAGCAGATCTTAAGGCAATGTTTTCAACTCCAGGCCTTGAGTACCTTCAACAGTACGCATTTGTATTGGAGCCCCAGACAAGCATACCTGATTGAACTTGTCAACTAATGGCCATGTTAGTAGAATGACGTTGGAGGGGATGGCTGACGTTTTATGTGCTCCTAACTAACTGCAATTTTGTTAGTTCTTTCACGTTTTTTGTAACTTTTTTTTTGTTTGTAATTTCTCTTGTGACCGAAAATAATTTCTGGACTTCAGAACAGTGATTACCCACCTTGAACTGGAAGAATACTTTTTCTTTAACGAGTCCGATGTGAAGGATATACTGCTTTCTCGGGAACGGGCCCAAATACCTGTCATTTGCGTGAAAAAGAGATGGAGAAAAAAGGGGGCGAAGGTCGGACTGCCTTCTGAGAATTCGTAGGCGAGTGAGTAAACTCCTACTACCGTGCAATCATTGGAAAATAAAATAGATGACCTACAATCAAGGTTATACTATCAACGGGACATTAAAAACTGTAATATCTTATGTTTCACTGAGTCGTGGGTTAACGCCGACATGGATAATATAGAGCTGGAATGATTTTCCATGCATCGGCAGGACAGAAAAGCTACGTCCTGTAACACGGGGGGTGGGTTGTGTGTCTATTTGTCAATAACAGCTGGTGCACGATGTCTAATATTAAAGAAGTCTCGCGGTATTGCTCGCCTGAGGTAGAGTACCATATGATAAGCTGTAGAGCACACTATCTACCAAAAGAGTTCTCATCTATATTATTTGTAGCCATCTATTTACAACCACAAACCGATGCAGGCACTAAGACCTCACTCAACCAGCTGTATAAGTGTCACAGATTCCCCCGGTACTGCTGTTCATTCCATGCACCAGCTCCGGAGGTATGTGTCATCATCCTCTAGATTTCACTGAACTGTTTCATTACATATACCTGGTTCCCATTCACCCTGATTAGTAATTGTATATATGTGCCCTCTGTTCACCATTGTTTGGTTGGTTATTGTTCCCATGTCCGTTGGTCTTGTGAGTACCTGTGATTTGTTTTTACAGGTCTCGTCCTGTGTATTGTTTATACGGGTCTCATCCCATGTATTTATTAGAGGTTTAACCTTGCTCTTTTGTTTGGGTTACATCCCTGTGTTTTTGTATACGTGTTTGTTTTGGGCATGTTGTATTCCTGCGCCTGTCTCCAATCCTTTATACAACATGAAAGAATAACCAACCCTAAATGGAGACAGTGGGAATGGCCCGTCCGACACCGCAACTTTGGCAGCCGCAACTGGCCTGTCCAACACCACCGCAACTTCGGCAGCTGCAACTGGCCCGTCCGACGCCGCCACAACTTCGGCAGCTGCAACTGGCCCGTCCGATGCCAACGCAACTTCGGCAACTGGTGCTGACCGACCCGCACCGCGTCCCTGTGGTCGTCCTCGAGGTTGGTGTCGTCCCGCTGCTGGTGCAGCACATCAGGGGAACGGGTACTGTCAGGGTTTCCCCCGATACTGCTGCTCATTCCGTGCACCAGCTCCGGAGGTATACGTCACTGGCCTCTTGGCGTCACTGAACTGTTTTTTACGCACACCTGGTTCCCATTCCCCCTGATTAGTAATTGTATACATGTGCCCTCTGTTCACCATTGTCTGGTCGGTTATTGTTCCCATGTCCGTTGGTCTTGTGAGTACCCATGCTTTGTGGTTTAGGCTTTCGTGCTGCGTGTATTGTGTACTCATTATTACAGGTCTCATCCCATGTATTGTTATTACGGGTCTCGTCCCGTGTATTTATTAGACGCTCTTTTGTTTGGGTTACATCCCTATGTTTTTGTATATGTGTTTGTTTTGGGCTTCGTCCCTGTGCCTTTCTTGACAAGTTGTATTTTGGGTGGAGTATTAAAACCAGCTATTAGTATTCCTGCGCCTGTCTCCAACAAAGAAAATTCCCCTCCAGAAGCGGTGCTCCTAGTGGCCAGGGACTTTAATGCAGGCAAACTTAAATCCGTTTTACCTCATTTCTACCAGCATGTCACCAGAGGAAAAAAATCTCTAGACCAACTTTACTCCACACAGAGATGCATACAAAGCTCTCCCCCATCCTCCATTTGGCAAATCTGACCATAATTCTATCCTCTATCCTGATTCCTGCCTACAAGCTAAAACTAAAGCAGGAAGTACCAGTGACTCGCTCAATATGGAAGTGGTCAGCTGCAGGACTGCTTGCACAGGCAGGAATATGTTCCAGGATTCATCAAATGGCATTGAGGAGTAAACCACCTCAGTCATCGGCTTCATCAATAAGTGCATCGACGACATCGTCCCCACAGTGACCGTATGTAGATATCCCAACCAGATGCCATGGATTACAGGCAACATCCGCATTGAGCTAAAGGCTAGAGCTGCCGCTTTCAATGAGCTGGACACTAATCCGGACGCTAATAAGAAATCCCACTATGCCATCAGACGAACCATCTAACAAGCAAAGGGTCAAAACAGGATTAAGATTGAATCCTACTACACCGGCTCTGACTGTTTTCGGATGTGGCAGGGCTTGAAAACTATTACGGACTACAAAGGAAAACCCAGCCACGAGCTGCCCAGTGACGAGAGCCTACCAGATGAGCTAAATGCCTTTTATGCTCGCTTCGAGGAATGCAACACTGAAGCATGCATGAGAGCACCAGCTGTTCCAGACGACTGTGTGATCACACTCTCCGTAGCCAATGTGAGTAAGACTTTAAACAGGTCAACATTCACAAGGCCGCAGGTCCAGACAGATTACCAGGTAGTGTACTGGCAAGTGTCATCACTGACATTTTGAAACTATCCTTGACTGAGTCTGTAATACCAACATGTTTCAAGCAGACCACCAAAGTCCCTGTGCCCAAGAACGCTAAGGAAACCTGCCTAAATGACTACCGACCTGTAGTACTCACGTCTGTAGCCATGAAGTGCTTTGAGTGGCTGGTCATGGCTCACATCTACACCATTATCCCAGAAACCCTAGACCCACTCCAATTTGCATTACTCCCCCAACAGATCCACAGATGATGCAATCTCTATTAAACTCCACACTGCCCTTTCCCATCTGGACAAAAGGAACACCTACGTGAGAATGCTATTCATTGACTAGCTCATCGCCAACAAACTAACATGGTCCAAGACAGTTGTGAAGAGGGCACAACAAAGCCTATTCCCCCTCAGGAGACTGAAAATATTTAGCATGGGTCTTCAGATCCTCAAAATGTTCTACAGCCGCACCATCGAGAGCATCCTGACTGGTTGCATCACTACCTGGTATGGCAACTGCTCGGCCTCCAGAGGGTAGTGCGTATGGCCCAGTAGATCACTGGGACCAAGCTTCCTACCATCCAGAACCTCTATACCAGAAGGTGTCAGAGGAAGGCCCTAAAAAGTGTCAAAGACTCCAGCCACCCTAGTCATAGACTAGCGCACGGCACTTTAACTCTACCTACATGTACATTTTACCTCAATTACTCAACTAACTTTTGCCCCCGTGCATTGACTCTAACGGTACCCCCTGTATATAGCTTCGCTACTGTTATTTTACTGCCGCTCTTTAATAATTTGTTATTTCAATTTTTTACTTATCTATTTTTTTACTTATTGCTTATTTTTCTTAAAACTGCATTGTTGGTTAAGGGCTCACAAGTAAGCATTTCACTGTAAGGTCTACACCTGTTGTATACGGCGCATGTGACAAATAAAATGTGATATCTTGGAAGTATAACTTTGCACTATGCTTCTCTGAGCATGCACTTCGTAGCCTATAGCCTAAAGACTATGGATCATTTTATTGTGACCATGCTAAATAGCCTATAGACACACTTGATATTGCACACCCACAGAGAATCAGAGATGAGGGGTGGCATCGGGCACACATCGATATATAGCCTAATATGAAAGTAATTCTAGAACACTGTGAAATATTGACTTTTTATCAATTACAAATGACATGAGCCTCCGCTGGACTAGATTAAACAAATACTAAACCCTCCCCTTGGCTGAAATGGAAAAATCAACCGGTTTTGACAGGTCAAAAGTGTAAAAACGTGTAATGCTTTGTGATAAATTAAAATGGTGCCAAACGGGGGGAGGACATGTAGACATGTGCTGTAAAAAGATGTTTATTGTTATTAACATGTCACATCAGTTACCCGTATAAAGTATTTGCTATTAGAGTAGTGACTACTAGGACAGCTGCCAGGTGATGCAATTTTCTAGACTGAGGACCGCACACACCTGAATTGGCCAGGTGTTATGTAGGTTGGCAGTTGCACCCATCTGCTCCAATGCAAATGATTCATTAAAAGTTTTGTTTTGGCAGTTCGCTGATAAAGAAACAGTGTGTGACAAATGCAGCTTGTCAGCTTGTCAACTGACAAAAGCAGGTTGTTACTTTTAATGAATCATTGGCATTGGAGCAGGCATGCGAGACTCGATTTATGCAATCTGATGAAAGCCAGAGAGAAACATATTTTGCCTTAAAGGGGCAATTTATTCCTGATATTTCCACACTATTAGCTCGAAATAACACTCTGAAATCGTGAAAATTATGATACTGCCCTTTTAGTGTAAGAGCTTTTTCTTTAATACTTGAATTTCAACCTGTTTTGACCTATAGCAAGACATCACAATCTGAGTTGATTATTCTGAGCAATGACCAGTCAGCTTTTATTTGCATAATGTAGTATCCTCCTACTACACGATCCTATTCGCCAATCCGATCAGGCAGAGCATTTCAATGGTAAAATGAGGCTCGGTAATAAATGGTTAAACATATATTTGGAGTTATTGTCATGAAATAAACACACACAGTGATTTATTAGACATACAGTGATGACTTAAAAATAAAAAGATTGCACAGGAGCTTAAACAAGAAAAGCACTCCTCCCTTACCCTCCACTCTACCCCTTCTCTACCTTCGCCTCTCTTCTCCTCTCCATCTCCCTCTCCTCTCCAGTCTTCATGACATGCTGCTTGACTGTCTGCTAAGTCTCATGTTGTATTCCTTGTCTTAGATGCCTGTCCTTTGTCTCTTTCGTTAAGTAGAGAGCAGCTCCTGTAGGGGGACTTTTCAGAATAATAAGGACTTGATCGATGTGTGCTGATTCCCAAAACGGGGCATGTCGCAAGAGCATGACATTGGGAGTACCATCGTATTAGCAACAGGTGACATATCAAAGGGGACATCCACCTTACTTTATCAGCTTACCATAGATGACATGTGACCTTGAATTCCGTAGAAAGACAGCTTGGATGAAGACACCCTGGTTCCCTGGCCTGTAGTACAGTCAAAATGAAAGGGGTTTTTAGAGAGGCAAAACACACTAATATGTTCTATTTGAAGTAAACAGTTCCACTCTTAAGAATTCCATCCTTGCCTAGTAATGGGCAACTATTACCATATAAATTACAATGTTCTGCTATTGCCCAACTCACACTGTACCATTGCATACAAGTTAGAATATTTTGTCATTTATGTGCAAATTAGCCCTATCCAGGAGAGAAGACAGAGAAGACTGCACACATTATGTGCGCAGATGTGAATAGCTCAGTTAATGGATATACTTTATATTTTGGGCTCCTGAGTGGCGCAGCGGTGAACTACAGACAATTACAACTACAACTACAGTTCAATTCCAGGCTGTATAGCAACCGGCCTTGATTGGGAGTCCCATAGGGCGGCACACAATTGGCCCAGCTTCATCCATGTTAGAATTTGTCCTGGGTAGGCCGTCATTGTAAATAAGAATTTGTTCTTAATTTACTTGCCTAGTTAAATAAAAAATAAAATAAATATAAAGTGCATTTGGAATGTAGTCAGACCCATTGACTTTTTCTACATTTTGTTGTTACAGCATTATTCTAAAATTGATTCAATTAATATTTTTCTACAATGGGGTATTGTCTACAAACAATACCCCATAATGACAAAGCGAACACAGGTTTTTAGAAAATTAGCAAAGGTATTAAAAATACAGAACAGAAATACTTTATTTACGTAAGTATCCAGACCCTTTGCTGTGACACTCGAAATTGAGCTCAGGTGCATCCTGTTTCCATTGATCATCATTAAGATGTCACTAAAACTTGATTGGAGTCCACCTGTGGTAAATTCAACTGTTTGGACATGATTTAGAAAGGCACACACCTATATAAGGTCCCACATTTGACAGTGCATGTCAGAGCAAAAACCAAGCCAGGAAGTCAAAGAAATTGTCTATAGAGCTCCGAGACAGTATTGTGTCGAGGCACAGATCTGTGGAAGGGTACCAAAACATTTCTGTAACATTGAAGGTCGCAAAGAACACAGTGGCCTCCGTCATTCTTAAATGGAAGAAGTTTGGAACCACCAAGACTCTTCCTAGAGCTGGCTGCCTGGCCAAACTGAGCAATCGGGGGAGAAGGGCCTTGGTCAGGGAGGTGACCAAGAACTCGATGGTCACTCTGACAGAGCTCCAGAGTTCCGCTGTGGAGATGGGAGAACCTTTCAGAAGCACAACCATCTCTGCAGCACTCCACCAATTAGGACTTTATGGTAGAGTGGCCAGACGGAAGCCACTCAGTAAAAGGCAAATTACGTTCCGCTTGGAGTTTCCCAAAAGGTACCTAAAGACTCTCAGACCATGAGAACAAAGATTGAACTCTTTAGCCTGAATGCCAAGCGTTACGTCTGGAAGAAACCTGGCACCATCCCTACGGTGAAGCATGGTGGTGGCAGTATCATGCTGTGGGGATGTTTTTCAGCAGCAGGCACTGGGAGACTAGCCAGTATCGAGGGAAAGATGAATGGAGCAAAGTACAGAGAGATCCTTGATGAAAACCTGTTCCAGAGTGCTCAGGACCTCAGACCAGGGCGAAGGTTCACCTTCCAACAGCACAGTGACCCTAAGCACACAGCCAAGACAATGCAAGAGTGGCTTCGGGACAAGTCTCTGAATGTCCTTGAGTGGCCCAGCCAGAACTTGGACTTGATCCAGATCGAACATCTCTGGAGAGACCTGAACATAGCTGTGCAGTGATGCTCCATATCCAACCTGACAGAGCTTGAGAGGAATGGGAGAAACTCGCCAAATGCAGGTTGTGCCAAGCTTGCAGCACCATACCCAAGAAGACTCCAGGCTGTAATCATTACCAAAGGTGCTTCAACAAAGTACTGAGTAAAGGGCCTGAATGCTTATGTAAATGTGTGTGTTTTTTTAACCTTTGCTAAAATGTCTCGTCATCATGGGGTATTGTGTGTAGATTGATGAGGGCTGTAACGTAACAAATTGTTGAAAAATCAAGGTGTCTGAATACTTTCCGGATGCACTGTATGCCTGTCATCGTCTCTGCTGTATTAGCATGTATTAGCATGCAAAGGATCTTTTCATTTAGATTCTCTAGTTCTTATTGATTGTTGTTCCTGCACGTTGGTTCTACCATTTGAACATCTTGCATTAGCACGTAATACATTTTTACATCCTAGTCTTTACTTCACGATATCACAATAGGTGAAAGATTGTTAGAGTCAAGGTAGCCTACAGAGCTTGGAGAAAGCTGATGTTGACGGAAGGAGAGAGTCCCACTGGGCACAGACTGGTTGAATCGATGTTGTTTCAATGTAATTTGTCAACATATTGTGACATGGAATCTGTGGATAATCATTTGAAATAAAGTTATCAATATAAACTTGTTTTTAGGGGGAAATTTCAACCACTGGATTATGTCA
Source organism: Oncorhynchus gorbuscha (assembly GCF_021184085.1). Taxonomy (NCBI): domain Eukaryota; kingdom Metazoa; phylum Chordata; class Actinopteri; order Salmoniformes; family Salmonidae; genus Oncorhynchus; species Oncorhynchus gorbuscha. Next base: position 54,393,852 of record NC_060179.1, read on the forward strand.
TCATAGTAGCCAATTTTCAATAGCCAAATCTTGTATAAAATATAGTGAATTTGTACCTTTGAAATAATGTCAGATATTCAACATTACATCCACTATAAAAAAACTATAGGCTGGGCAGCACCTCCTACTGGAGAGTTGATCTACAGCTATTAATTTGTCTCCCATCGAGGGCTTTAACCAAACTCAGCCCTGTTTAGCTTTTATATTTGTCGCTGACTACTACCAATATGCCATTGTGAGAATGATTATTGAAAGATCTCTGAATAACAAAATGTATTCACTGTTGCTATCAAAGTCATTCGAAAGGGTACGTTAATAGAGCAAATGTAACCATACTTTATTAGTCATATTTATTTATTTATTTCACCTTTATTTAACCAGGTAGGCCAGTTGAGAACAAGTTCTCATTTACAACTGCGACCTGGCCAAGATAAAGCATAGCAGTGTGACACAAACAACACAGAGTTACATATGGAATAAACAAGCCTACAGTCAAAAACACAATAGAAAAAATAAAGTCTATATACAGTGGGTGCAAATTACATGAAGCAATTACAATTTAGTAAATTAACACTGGAGTAATACATATGCAGATGATGATGTGCAAGTAGAAATACTGGTGTGCAAAAGAGCAGAAAAGTAAATTTAAAAAAACATTTGGGGATGAGGTAGGTAGATTGGATGGGCTATTTACAGATGGGCTATGTACAGCTGCAGCCATCGGTTAGCTGCTCAGATAGCTGATGTTTAAAGGTAGTGAGGGAAATATAAGTCTCCAGCTTCAGCGATTATTTATTTATTTATTTATTTATTTTTTTTTTTTTCTTCAATTAATTCCAGTCATTGGCAGCAGAGAACTGGAAGGAAAGGCGGCCAAAAGAGGTGTTGTCTTTGGGGATGACCAGGGAGATATACCTGCTGGAGCGCGTGCTACGGGTGGGTGTTGTTATCATGACCAGTGAGCTGAGATAAGGTGGAGCTTTACCTAGCAAAGACTTATAGATGACCTGGAGCCAGTGGGTCTGGCGACGAATATGTAGCCAACCGTCGAGACCATACAGGTCGCAGTGGTGGGTGGTGTATGGGGCTTGGTGACAAAACGGATGGCACTGTATTAGACTCATCCAGTTTGCAGAGTAGAGTGTTGGAGGCTATTTTGTAGATGACATCGCCAAAGTTGAGGATCGGTAGGATATATCATCAATGATACTATTTAGGTCTATATAGCATTTGCAAAGTCATCAACAGCTATTGTTTCAACCCAGAGTTCAACGAAAAATAGACAGTACTACAGACACTACGGATACTACAGATAAAACTGATACTTAAGATACTAAAGAATCTACTAATACTTCCTATTCTTTAAGTTTGATTTTTGGTTGAGATGGATACTTGAATCCAACATATCAATTATTAATTTGTAAACAAACTGGATGTTTAATTGTTTTTGGTTGTCAAAACAGCCAACTCAACATTTGAAGGAGATGTATCTTCTGTTTGGATAGTTCGATCTGTGACAATAACTTAGTCTGGCTTTAACTGGAATTTGTGAACAACCAAACACAATTCAATATCACTTTTGCATTACTTACTTTAATGCAAGCCTATTAACTTAATATTTTGGATTTATGTCTCCAACTATGTCTCCAACAATTTGTCTCCAACTAACTTAGAAATTCAAGTTAAATAATGGGATTATGCCAGGGGCTCAGATTAAACTTTCCAAGCATTAGATATTCTTTAAATGTTGAGATTTGGTTGCGTTGTTAACCAAACACAATTCAATAATATTTTTGTAGTACAGTAAAAAGTCTAAAGTTAAGGCCATCTTACAAACTAATGTAAACATATTTATTTAAAAAGAGGAACGCATCCATGGCCACATTTTGAGGTTCGCCTATTGTAACTTTAAATGTCTTTTTATGTAACCATAGAACGTGTGTATGTTCAAGATAGCATGCATAGGTCAGAGGTCTATTATTACAATTGCTGTAATAATCTGAGCAGAATCTTGAACAGCATTGATCACTTGCACTATGTACTTCTAATGTCACCTCAACTGCAATCCAGGCCATTTGGTTGTGCAATTAGATAAAGCACAGTGATAGCACATGTAGATGACAGGTTAGCCAAAAATCCCAGATGTTTTTTTTCCATTGGAATTTGGTTGTTCTTTTAGATCGTTGAATACAGCATAGTGATAAGACTTTGGGAGTTCAACAAACCTCTGGCTTGTCTTTTTGAGTTGGTAAATAAAGGTTGAAATCTCATTGATCACCGTCTCAACCAAACATTACCCAAAGTTCTGTGTTCAAATGACATGGTGTGCCCAGTGGGTAGGGACTCCCTCTGGTTGAGTAACTGTAAACAGAAGCTGGTGAGGTAAATATATATAGCTGAGTGCTAAAAACAACTATGAGAATGCAGAAATCTTAGGGACAGTGAGCAGAGATTACAATGCATATTATATTAGTCAATGCATATTCTCCATTTAGAAAACAAAGTATGAAAATATTTGACCTACAAAGCACATAATACTCAGCTGAACAAATCTCGGCCCCACATTTTAAAATTAGGGTTAGTGCATTCAGCAAGCAAGTTAATAGAGCAAGAATATTAATATAGTAATGTTACTTCATACCACCTTCTCTCTCAGGTGTACAAGCTGACCATTTTAACCAGGCCAAGACCATACATCTAGCAAGATAATATAATGTAGCCTACAATAGAAATGAGGTATTATGGGACAGAAAAGAATGCACACTGTATCTAGTTGTAACCCAATGGCTTTCAGTTTGAGGGTCATTGAAATATCAAGGTCTGACCTACAGCTACAGTGAGAGTCTTGACTCCCCTGGGAAAATAATAGCGTTCAAAATAAAATTGAGGTGGAGGCCGAAAGCGAATGCTACCATAAAGCATATACATGACAAGGCCAGGCTGGGGCTGGTAAAAGGTAGGGTAGAAATGGAACGTGGAATGAGAACTTACCTAGGGCTTCAAATACCACTGAGATGTGTCTCACTGTTCATTTTTGGATGTTCTAATAGTTGATTAGTTAAATGGGATTGTGAAAGGGATGTTTTGTTATTTGTATTCCACATGCCTGCATTTTAATCAAATGAGATGCTGGTATTTTGGCATTTGGATGGCATGTACTTTACCAAGCTGCCACATCTGATCCTAATTGGGTCCATTTCAATAAATGCTGCCCAGACGTTTTACTCTGAGCCCTGTTTTAAAGTGCAAATATCATTGAAAAATGTGGACCGACTGTAAATCTGGGCTGTGTTTTGCATCTGGTGATTTTAGTTGTAGGGGTGCTAGCTGTTTTTAACCTCCCTGGCTCCAAGACAGACTGCTGCTAGCTGCTGTTAGCTCTGAGGCTCCATTTTAATTGGAAGGTGTCATCCCCAATACTCCAAACTCAAGTGTCAATTAAGTGGATCTAGCCAACTTTAGGCATCAGCACTCATGTAGAGATTGATTCCAAATACAGAGACGGTTACAACCTTTCTAATTGAGAAACGTGCCCAGACGGGTTAAGAGATTCTTATTCATGCTATGCTTCAAAACACTGTCAAAACACTGTCTACTCATCCGAAAAAGAAAATTGTCACTAAATCGTCTGTAAAACCTGAACTGTGTGAGCAACAAACTATATTAATCGAAAGATGATACTCACAAACACAATAATGTCGGTTGTTTGGCTCTAAGACATCCACTAGCTTTAAGTCAGTCGCCTGAACTTACTGTCTGTCTTTTCAGAAAACCGACTGTCCATACTGAGCCATATGAGCTACAAACTCATTTTTGTATTTTATTAAAGATCCCCATTAGCTGCTGCCAAGGAAGCAGCTATATTTCCTGGGGTCCAAACACATTAAGACACTTGCAGTGGGCCAAAAAAGTATTTCGTCAGCCACCAATTGTGCAAGTTCTCCCACTTAAAAAGATGAGGCCTGTAATTTTCATCATAGGTACACTTCAACTATGACAGACAAAAAGAGGGGAAAGAATCCAGCAAATCACATTGTTGGATTTTTTATGAATTTATTTGCAAATTGTGGTGGAAAATAAGTATTTGGTCACCTACAAACAAGCAAGATTTCTGGCTATCACAGACCTGTAACTTCTTCTTTAAGAGGCTCCTCTGTCCTCCACTTGTTATCTGTATTAATGGCACCTGTTTGAACTTGTTATCAGTATAAAAGACACCTGTCCACAACCTCAAACAGTCACACTCCAAACTCCACTATGGCCAAGACCAAAGAGCTGTCAAAGGACACCAGAAACAAAATTGAAGACCTGCACCAGGCTGGGAAGACTGAATCTGCAATAGGTAAGCAGCTTGGTTTGAAGAAATCAACTGTGGGAGCAATTATTAGGAAATGGAAGACATACAAGACCACTGATACTCTCCCTCGATCTGGGGCTCAGAATTATCACAAGAACGGTGAGCAAAAATCCCAGAACCACACGGGGGGACCTAGTGAATGACCTGCAGAGAGCTGGGACCAAAGTAACAAAGCCTACCATCAGTAACACACTACGCCGCCAGCAATGTTGGAACATTGCTGCGGGGACTTGCTTCCATTCAGCCACTAGGATTAGTGATGTCGGTCACTGATGTCGGGCGATTAGGCCTGGCTCGCGTTGTAATTCATCCCAAAGGTGTTTGATGGGGTTGAGGTCAGGGCTCTGTGTAGGCCAGTCAAGTTCTTCCACATCGATCTTGACAAACTATTTCTGTATGGACCTTGCTTTGCACACACGGGAATTGCCATGCTGAAACAGCCTTCCCTAAACTGTTGAAACAAAGTTGGAAGCACAGAATCGTCTAGAATGCCATTGTATGCTGTAGAGTTAAGAGTTCCCTTCACTGGAACTAATGGGCCTAGCCTGAACCATATAAACAGCCCCAGACCCTTATTCCTCCTTCACCAAACTTTACAGTTGACACTATGCATTCGTGCAGGTAGCGTTCTCCTGGCATCTGCCAAACCCAGACTCTGGAGCATTTCCACTGCTCCAGAGTCCAATGGAGATGAGCTTTACACCACACCAGCCGATGCTTGACATTGCACATGGTGATCTTCGGCTTTTGGGGCAGATGCTTGGCCATGGAAACTCATTTCATGAAGCTCTCAACGAACAGTTATTGTGCTGACATTGCTTCCAGAGGCAATTTGGAACTCGGTAGTGAGTGTTGCAACAGAGGACAGATGATTTTTACACGCTACGTGCTTCAGGTCTGTTTATTCTTACTCTACACTCAGTATATATAGAGGTATTATATTATCTGTTTGACAGGTGCAAAAGTAGTTAATCCGTTAGATGAATTAGTAATTACAGATAATTATCCCAAGCCTGCTGGATATGATTTGTGTTTTTCTCCTTATTATTTTTCAGTCATCTACTTCTGCCTCTGGCAGGTGTTAAATAGCTAAACTCCATGTTTAGCATTTTCTTAGACTGAGGCCACAGTCATCAGACATCAGTAGATAGGTAATGACCTCATGTCTGTCCTCAATTGTCCTTTTCTCCTTCTAGGCACCATATGTAAATGAATGCTGAATAAAATGTACAGCTGTTACTATTTAGTTGTTGACACACTTTACATGTTGCTGGCTGCTGCTGAGATATGTTTACAAAGAGGCCATTGAGAGAGCTGCTGTATTTCAGATAATCTTGTACATGTACAAACATGAAATGATCTTGAAATGGGTAGGCTACTTGGACCAAAATATGCATCTAGGCTCTCTCTGTTTTGCTTGTTAATTTGTCAAACATTCGAAAGGATACAATGTAACAAATGTCAAGTTACTGGCTTGAGTTGAACAGATGCCAGTGGCATGTATTCATGGATGCTAAGGCAAGCCAGGCTTCCCCAAAACATTTACCAAGAAAAAATATACAAAATAATTGATATTTTGTCTTTCTGTGTTTTAATACACTTCTTCCAATTCGCATGAGGCTGCTGAATGTATCTCATGAATGTATCTCACCGTAGAAAGCATCCTAGCGAATGAAACAGCCTCCCACTGTCTCTGTATGTGTCGGCCATCTATCTGATGCTGTCTGGTCAGAAAGAGTATGACATTGCTGCCGCCTGAAGCATTGAATGCAAGGGAAGCCAGCGAGTATTTGGCCTCCCTTGATAAAAATAAAAATAAAATATTAGCCAATCAGTGTTGAGCTAAACTGAGTGAGCTCGGCTGTGAATGGTCCTGGCGCACCAAAAAAAAGTGTCAAGGAAGAACATTTGGATTTGGCTTCAGACTAAACATCATTAGTGACAGAAAAAAAACTTGAATTTTTGACATCTAGTTGTGTTGTTGTCCTCCGGTAGCTAGCTAGCTAAAATCGGCCTCTTTCCTAAATTAGCAATGGATGGAGATAGGGATTTGGACTTGTGGTTTTACTTAATTCTCAACATGTAGCTAGATGTAGGATGCTAATGTTAACTAGCTGGTCTGGCACATCATTGCCCATGAAAAGACGTTAGGCTAGTGGGCAAGTATTTTAGTAAAAACTAATATGGGGAGGATGGCATTGGCATTTCTTTACAAGTAAGGTGAGTCAACATGTTTTTTTTCACTTGGACCTATACACACACACACACACACACACACACACACACACACACACACACACACACACACACACACACACACACACACACACACACACACACACACACACACACACACACACACACACACACACACACACACACACACACACACACACACACACACACACACACAAATCAGTAACATGGACAGCCACATTATATTTAGCTTACGTTGATTGGACTAAATAGATTTTGGTATCTTTTAGTTGTCACTGTATTAGACTAAGCATACAGTTGAAGTCGTAAGTTTACATACACTTAGATTGGAGTCATTAAAACTTGTTTTTTAACCACTCCACAAATTTCTTGTTAACAAACTATAGTTTTGGAAGTCAGTTAGGATTTACTTTGTGCAAGACACAAGTCATTTTTCTAACAATTGTTTACAGACAGATTATTCCACTTATAATTCACTGTATCACAATTCCAGTGGGTCAGAAGTTTACATACACTAAATTGACTGTGCCTTTAAACAGCTTGGAAATTTCCAGAAAATGTTGTCTTGGCTTTAGAAGCTTCTGATAGGGTAATTGACATAATTTAAGTCAATTGGAGGTGTAGCTGTGGATGTCTTTCAAGGCCTACCTTCAAACTCAGTGCCTCTTTGCTTGACATCATGGGAAAACCAAATGAAATCAGCCAAGACATTAAAAAAACAATTGTAGACATCCACAAGTCTGGTTCATCCTTGGGAGCAATTTCCAAATGCCTGAAGGTACCACATTAATCTGTACAAACAATTGTACGCAAGTATAAACGCCATGGGACCACGCAGCCATCATACCGCTCAGAAAGGAGACGCGTTCTGTCTCCTAGAGAGGAACGTACTTTGGTGCGAAAAGTGCAAATGAATCCCAGAACAACAGCAAAGGACCTTGTGAAGATTTTGGAGGAAATGGGTACAAAAGTATCTATATCCACAGTAAAACGAGTCCCATATCGTCATAACCTGAAAGGCCGCTCAGCAAGGAAGAAGCAACTGCTCCAAAACCACCATAAAAAAGCCAGAATACGGTTTGCCACTGCACATGGGGACAAAGATCATACTTTTTGGCGAAATGTCCTGTGGTCTGATGAAACAAAAATAGAACTGTTTGGCCATAACGACCATTGTTATGTTTGGAGGGAAAAGGGGAGGCTTGCAAGCCGAAGAACACCATCCCAACCGTGAAGCACTGGGGTGGCAGCATCATGTTGTGGGGGTGCTTCGCTGCAGGAGGGATTGGTGCAATTCATAAAATAGATGGCATCATGAGGGAGAAAAATTATGTGGATATAATGAAGCAACATCTCAAGTTAAAGCTTGGTCGCAAATGGGTCTTCCAAATGGACAATGACCCCAAGCATACTTCCAAAGTTGTGGCAAAATGGCTTAAGGATAACAAAGTCAGGGTATTGGAGTGGCCATCACAAAGCCCTGACCTCAATCCTATAGACAATTTGTTGGCAGAACTGAAAAAGTGTGTGCGAGCAAGGAGGCCTACAAACCTGACTCAGTTACACCATCTCTGTCAGGAAGAATTGGTCAGAATTCACCCAACTTATTGTGGGAAGCTTGTGGAAGGCTACCCGAAACATTTGACCTAAAACAATTTAAAGGCAATGTTACCAAATATGAATTGAGTGTATGTAAACTTCTGACCCACTGGGAATGTGTTGCTAGAAATTAAAGCTGAAATAAATCATTCTCTCTACAATTATTCTGACATTTCACATTCTTACAATGTGTCTTCTTATTGTCTAGGCCTTAGGCCTATACAGTACCTTTGGAAAGTATTCAGACTCCTTTTCCACATTTTGTTATGTTACAGTCTTATTCTAAAATATATATATTTTTAAATTCTAAAATATATATATTTTTAAATCCTCAGCTATCTACACACAACACCCCATAATGACAAAGTGAGAACAGGTTTTATGAAATTTTTACAAATGTATTACAAACAGAAATACCTTATTTACATACAGTACCAGTCAAACGTTTGGACACCTACTCATTCAAGGGGTTTTCTTTATTTTTACTATTTTCTACATTGTAGAATAATAGTGTAGACATCAAAACTATGAAATAACAGAACAAATCAAAATATATTTTATATTTGAGATTCTTCAAAGTAGCCACCCTTTGCCTTGATGATTATTATTGATGATTATTATTATTATTATTATTATTATTATTATTATTGATAGCATTGCACACGCTTGGCATTCTCTCAACCACTTTCACCTGGAATGCTTTTCCAAAAATCTTGAAGGAGTTCCCACATATGCTGAGCACTTGTTTGCTGCTTTTCCTTCACTCTGCGGTCCAACTCATCCTAAACCATCCCAATCGGGTGATTATTATTATTATTATTATTATTATTATTAAACTTAACACCCCGGCGTCCTACAATCTAAGTTTGATGCCCTCAATCTCACACAAATTATCAATGAACCTACTGTACCATGTACAACCCCAAATCCGTAAACACGGGCACCCTCATAGATATCATCCTAACCAACTTGCCCACCAAATACACTTCTGCTGTCTTCAACAACAACTGCTGTCTTCTCAAAGATCACTGCCTCATTGCCTGCATCCGTAATGGGTCTGCTGTCAAACGACCACCCCTCATCACTGTCAAACGCTCCCTAAAACACTTCAGCGAGCAGGCCTTTCTAATCAACCTGGACCGGGTGTCCTGGAAGGATATTGACCTCATTCTGTCAGTAGAGGATGCCTGGTTATTCTTTAAAAGTAAATAAGCATGCCCCATTATAAAAAAAAAAACAAGAACAGATATAGCCCTTGGTTCATTCCAGACCTGACTGCCCTTGACCAGCACAAAAACATCCTGTTGCGTACTGCATTAGCATCGAATAGCCCCCGTGATATGCAACTTTTCAGGGAAGTTAGGAACCAATATACACAGGCAGTTAGGAAAGCAAAGGCTAGCTTTTTCAAGCAGAAATTTGCATCCTGTAGCACAAACTCAAAAATGTTTTTGGACACTGTTACATCCATGTGTAACGACGTTCGTCTGTTGAATGAAGAGAGTCTGACCGAAATGCAGCGTGTAGGTTACTCATGACTTTAATGAAAGTAAACGGTACATGAAATAACTGAACTAAATACAAAACAACACAACGGAACATGAAACTAATTACAGCCTATCTGGTGACTACTACACAGAGAAGGGAACAAACACCCACAAAATACAACGCCAACTCAGGCTACCTAAATACGGTTCCCAATCCGAGACAACGAGAATCACCTGACTCCAATTGAGAATCGCCTCAGGCAGCCAAGCCTAACTAGACACACCCCTAATCATACACAATCCCAATTAATACAAACCCCAATACGAAACACAACATATAAACCCATGTCACACCCTGGCCTACCCAAACATATACCAAAAACACAAAATACAATGACCAAGGCGTGACACCATGGAGAATAAGAGCACCTCCTCCCACCTGCCCACTGCACTGAGACTAGGAAACAATGTCACCACCAATAAATCCACTGTAATTGAGAATTTCAATAAGCATTTTTCTACGGCTGGCCATGCTTTCCACCTGACTACCCCTACCCCGGTCAACAACCCTACACCCCCCACAGCAAGTCGCCCAAGCCTCCCCCCATTTCTCCTTCACCCAAATCCAGATAGCTGATGTTCTGAAAGAGCTGCAAAATCTGGACCCCTACAAATCATCCGGGCTAGACAATCTGGAACCTCTCTTTCTAAAATGATCTGCAGAAATTGTTGCAACCCCTATTACTAGCCTGCTCAACCTCTCTTTCGTATCGTCTGAGATTCCCAAAGATTGGAAAGCTGCCGCGGTCAGCCGCGGTCAATTCTCGGACTGACTCTCTTCTCTGTATACATCAATGATGTTGCTCTTGCTGCTGGTGATTCTCTGATCCACCTCTAAGCAGACGACACCATTCTGTATACTTCTGGTCCTTCTTTGGACACAGTGGTAACTAACCTCCAGATGAGCTTCAATGCCATACAACTCTCCTTCCGTGACCTCCAACTGCTTTTAAATAAAAGTAAAACTAAATGCATGCTCTTCAACCAATCGCTGCCTGCACCTGCCCGCCCGTCCAGCATCACTACTCTGGACGGTTCTGGCTTAGAATATGTGGACAACTACAACTACAAAGAGCTAGGTGTCTGGTTAGACTGTAAACTCTCCTTCCAGACTCACATTAAGCATCTCCAATCCAAAATTAAATCTAGAATCGGCTTCCTATTTCGCAACAAAGCATCCTTCACTCATGCTGCCAAACATACCCTCGTAAAACTGACCATCCTACCGATCCTCGATTTTGGCAATGTCATTTACAAAATAGCTTCCAACACTCTCCTCAACAAACTGAATGCAGTCTATCACAATGCCATCCATTTTGTCACCAAAGCCCCATATACTACCCACCACTGCACCTGTACGCTCCCGTTGGCTGGCCCTCACTTCATATTCGTCGCCAAACCCACTGGCTCCAGGTCATCGACAAGACCCTGCTAGGTAAAGCCCCGTCTTATCTCCGCTCACTGGTCACCATAGCAGCGCCCGTAGAATGCGCTCCAGCAAGTATATTTCACTGGTCATCCCCAAAGCCAACACCTGCATTGGCCGCCTTTCCTTCCAGTCTGCTGCCAATGACTGGAATGAACTGCAACAATCACTGAAGCTGGAGACTTATACCTCCCTCACTAACTTTAAGCACCAGCTGTCAGAGCAGCTCACATATCACTGCACCTGTACATAGCCCATCTGTAAATAACCCATCCAACTACCTCAACCCCATACTGAAATAAATAAATAATCTTGCTCATTTGCATCCAAGTATCTCTACTTGCTCATTCATCTTTTGCACATCTATCACTCCAGTGTTTAATTGCTATATTGTAATTACTTCGCCACCATGGCCTATTTATTGCCTTACCTCCCTTATCTTACCTCATTTGCACACAATGTATGTAGACTTTTTCTACTGTAATATTGACTGTATGTCAGTTTATTCCATGTGTAACTCTGTTGTTGTATGTGTCGAACTGCTTTACTTTATCTTGGCCAGGCCACAATTATAAATGAGAACTTGTTCTCAACTGGCCTACCTGGTTAAATGAAGGTGAAATAAAAAATAAAATGAAGGCCTGATTCATGCAGTCTCCTCTGAACAGTTGGTGTTGAGATGTGTCTGTTACTTGAACTCTGTGAAGCATTTATTTGGGCTGCAATCTGAGGTGCAGTCTGAGGTGCAGAGGATAATGAACTTATCCTCTGCAGCAGAGGGCTCACTGGGTCTTCCTTTCATTTGACGGTCCTCACGAGAGCCAGTTTCATCAAAGGGCTTGATGTTTTTTGCGACTGCACTTGAAGAAACTTTCAAAGTTCTTGACATTTTCTGCATTGACTGACATTCATGTCTTAAAGTAATGATGGACTGTCGCTTCTCTTTGCTTATTTGAGCTGTTATTTCCATAATATGGACTTGATCTTTTACCAAATAGGGCCATCTTCTGTATACCACCCCTACCTTGTCACAACGCCACTGATTGTCTCAAACGCATTAAGAAGGAAAGAAAGGCACACCTGTTAGTTGAAATGGATTCCAGGTGACTACCTCATGAACCTGGTTGAGTGAATGCCAAGAGTGTGCAAAGCTATGTCATAACTCTCCTGTGACGATCTGAAGGATCAGGTTACAGTGGGTCCGCTCTACAGCGTACTCTCTCTCGTAGAGGGGAGAGCGGGATGTGTGTACCGGTGCTCGACCAGTTGGCGAAAGCCAACATCAGCCACGACAGAGAACTGTTGATTGGCAACAGCAATGAATCTCATTATCTTGGCGTTAATGGATTTGGCTCCTGAGTTCTCTTGCTGAAATGTTCTTACTCTTTCAAATGACTGATCGACTTGTTGACTACTCGATCCACACAGCAGACATTGTGGGCTAGGCTAGGAATGCTGTGTTGCACGTGTAGTGCAACATTTTACGTGGCATCATTACTTCATGTACTTAGTTATATACAGTAGGTATCCACGTCAGCTTTGACATCAGTTTTGAACATCACCGTTAAACTAGACATCGGGCCGATACCGATGTTGGCATTTTTAGCTAATATCTTCCGATTCACCGATAAATCGTGCATCCCTACTATCAACATTTTCCTGTGGTGCCTCAACTTCCTAATTAATTAAAGTTTACATGATTAGTTTAATCACGTAATAATAATTACACATAGAGAATTTATTTGATAAAATAAGTCTTCACATTTGATGAGTCACAGAGACGACAGCTGTCAACAAGGAAAAGGGTGGTTACTTTGAATAATCTCAAATATAAAATATATTTTGATTTGTTTAACTCTTTTTTTTGGTTACTTCACGATGCCACATGTGTTATTTCTTAGTTTTGGTGTCTTCACTATTATTCTACAATGTAGAAAATAGTCAAATTTAAAGAAAAGCCCTGGAATGAGTAAGTGTGTCCAAACTGTAAGTATTCAGAGCCTTTGCTATGAGACTCACAATTAAGCTCAGGTGCATCCTGTTTCCATTGATCATCCTTGACATGTTTCTACAACTTTACTGGAGTCCACCTGTGGTAAATTGATTGGACATGATTTGGAAAGGTACAGACCAAACAAGATTCTCTGATCTGATGAAACCAAGATTGAACTCTTTGGCCTGAATGCCAAGTGTCACGTCTGGAGGAAACCTGGCCACATCCCTATGGTGTAGTATGGTGGTGGCAGCATCATTCTGTGGGGATGTTTGTCAGCGGCAGGAACTGGGAGACCAGTCAGGATCCAGGGAGAGATGAACGGAGCAAAGTACAGAGACATACTTGTTGAAAACCTGCTCCAGAGCACTCAGGACCTCAGACTGGGGCGAAGGTTCACCTTCCAACAGGACAACGACCCTAAGCACACAGCAAAGACAAAGCAGGAGTGGCTTCAGGATGAGTCTCTGAATGTCCTTGAGCGGCCCGGCCAGAGGTCAGACTTGCACCCAATCAAACATCTCTGGAGAGACCTGAAAATAGCTGTGCAGCAACGCTCCCCCCTCCCAACCTGACAGAGCTTGAGAGGATCTGCAGAGAAGAATGGTAGAAAATCCTCAAATACAGGTGTGCCAAGCTTGTAACGTCATACCCAAGAAGACTTAAGGTCTTCTGCCAAAGGTGCTTCAACAAAGTGCAGAGTAAAGGGTCTGAATGCTTTTGTAAATGTGGTATTTCTGTTTGTTTTTCTAATCAATTAGCAACATTTTCTAAAAACCTGTTTTTGCATTGTCATTATGGGATATTGTGTGTAGATAGATGAGCAAATAAAACAATTTAATCGATTTTAGAATAAGGCTGTAACCTAACAAAATGTAGAAAAAGTCAAGGGGTCTGAATACTTTCCAAAGGCACTGTATACAGTACCACGGTGTCAAGGCATATGAACTAACAGGTTATATAGCAAACAACGCAATTATCACAACACATAGGTTGTAATATGGCTTTTCTTCCCAATTTGTTTTTCCCATGGACTTTACCCACTCACTGCTACTGACGGAGGTTAAAGGAGAGACAGGTGGATACAGAGGAAAACCAATGTATTTTTTTTCGGCAAAAGCATCAAAGAAGAGCTTTTGTAAATGGCTCTTCTCTTTGGTACATAGAGAAAGAAGCAAGTTACCTGACAGCAGGAGGTTTACTTGACTTGCTTCTTCTTCTTCTTTTTTTTGCCCGTTGGCAAGTCACAATCAGTAAATGAAGGCACCCCCATAAGGGCGGCTTTGTGAGTGGATTTAATGGCCTATTGACTGCGGAGAGGGAGTTCAGTAAATTGATTTCATTGTAGCTTCTTCAAACACACAATTGTCCAGAATGAACTCTACGCCTCCCTGTCGTTGCTCATTTGTGCTTGAATATATGCCAACATCCTCAAAGGTAATTTACTATTGACTTGGCTCATTCACAATAAGGGATGGGACATTTGAAATGTTTGGCTTTTGAACATCTGGCATATAAGCCTTGCCACCAGGCTTATTTGCACAAAAAAAGCACTACATGACCAAAGGTATATGGACACCTGCTCGTCGAATATCTTATTCCAAAATCATGGACATTAATATGGAGTTGGTCCCCCTTTGCTGCTGTAACAGCCTCCACTCTTCTTGGAAGGTTTTCCACTATATGATGGAACATTGCTGCGGGGACTTGCTTCCATTCAGCTACAAGAGCATTAGTGAGGTCGGGCACTGATGTAGGGCGATTAGGCCTGGCTCGCAGTCAGCATTCCAAATCCTCCCAAAGATGTTAAGACTCTGTGGAGGCCAGTCAAATTCTTCCACATCGATCTCAACAAACAATTTCTGTATGGACCTCGCTTTGTGCATGGTGGCATTGTCATACTGAAACGGGAAAGGGCCTTCACCTGAACCTGTTGCCACAAAGTTGGAAGCACAGAATCATCTAGAAAGTCATTGTAAGATTTCCCTTCATTGGAACTAAGGGGCTTAGCTCGAACCATGAAAAACAGCCCAAGATCATTATTCCACCTCCACCAAACTTTACTGTTTGCACAATGCATTCGGGCAGGTAGCGTTCTCCTGGCATCCGCCAATTCCAGATTCGTCCATCGAACTGCCAGATGTGTTCAATGGCGCTTTACACCACTCCAGCCCGAAGTTTGGCATTGTGCATGAGGATCTTAGGCTTGTGTGCGGCTACTCGGCTATGGAAACTAATTTCATGAAGCTCCCGGCGAACAGTTCTTGTGCTGACGTTGCTTCCAGAGGCAGTTTGGAACTCGGTAGTGAGTGTTGCAACCGAGGACAGACGATTATTACGTGTTACACGCTTCAGCGGTCCCTTTCTGTGAGGTTGTGTGGCCTACCACTTTGCGGTTGAGCCGTTGTTGCTCCTAGATGTTTCTACTTCATAATAACAGCACTTACAGTTGACCGGGGTGGCTCTAGCAGGCAGAACTTTGGCGAACTGACCTGTCAGCAATGGGTGTCGCTGAAATAGCCGGATCCACTAATTTGAAAGGTGGCCACATACATTTGGCCATGTAGTGTAACTGTGACTATCTTCTTTTCTGTTGAGGAAATGATGCTGTAATTAAGTGTATTAATAACAAGCCCATACACTTACGTAATTGGCAGATTATTGGCAGATATTGCACCAATGGCAATGAGGATACATGCAGAGTGAATATGCAGATGACATTTCACTGCCAATATCTATGAAGGTCTTGAAATGGAAATCAGGGACATTGGCGTCAGTGTTGGAATTACTAGAAAAATTGTAGATGTGTGAGTTTGTGGCAGCTGCAGTCAGTGACTGAGCAATTATGGTAACATTACTCACATAGGATTTATTGCAGGTGACATCCCCAAATACACTATCGCTCTGTGTGTCGCCTCAACAACATGATCGTACTCCGGTTGATTTGTTGGTTTTTCGACACCAACAGTCTAATTATGTTGATTGATTCAACAGATAAAAAAAGAGCATGGTGGATGTCGCCAACAAATCAATATTAGGTATTTACAACCACTACAGCAAACGAACCAGCTGATAATAAACGAGAGTGTTGTCATGGTGGTTATTACATGGTTGATTAAACGTTGACCATCATGTAAGCTGATTGTAATACACAGAGGTCAGAGGGCACATGGGAGCTGGCTTACTTTTACTGCTCACATAGTGAGTGGTTGGGCCCTGGTGTGTGTTTTCTCTTCAACAATTACCATGGTAACGCTTGAAGTTGCTTTAACACCTGTGTAACAACACTGTAACACTCAGGAGAAACACCTTATTGACATGTAATTAACAGGTAGTTACATTCTATTTCTTTGATTGCTCTGTAATCACATTGTTTATTTTGTCATTATTTCACCTTTATTTAACCAGGTAGGCAAGTTGAGAACAAGTTCTCATTTTACAATTGCGACCTGGCCAAGCTAAAGCAAAGCAGTTCGACACGTACAACAACAGTGTTACACATGGAGTAAAACAAACATACAGTCAATAATACAGTAGAAAAATAAGTCTATTTACGATGTGAGCAAATGAGGTGAGATAAAGGGAGGTAAAGGCAAAAAAAAGGCCATGGTGGCGAAGTAAATACAATATAGCAAGTAAAACACTGGAATGGTAGATTTGCAGTGGAAGAATGTGCAAAGTAGAAATAGAAATAATGGGGTGCAAAGGAGCAAAATAAATAAATACAGTAGGGGAATAGGTAGTTGTTTGGGCTAAATTATAGATGGGCTATGTGCAGGTGCAGTAATCTGTGAGCTGCTCTGACAGCTGGTGCTTAAAGCTAGTGAGGGAGATAAGTGTTTCCAGTTTCAGAGATTTTTGTAGTTCGTTCCAGTCATTGGCAGCAGAGAACTGGAAGGAGAGGCGGCCAAAAGAAGAATTGGTTTTGGGGCTGACCAGAGAGATATACCTACTGGAACACGTGCTACAGGTGGGTGCTGATATGGTGACCAGCGAGCTGAGATAAGGCGGGGAATATACCTAGCAGGGTCTTGTAGATGACCTGGAGCCAGTGGGTTTGGCGACGAGTATGAAGCGAGGGCCAGCCAACGAGAGCGTACAGGTCGCAGTGGTGGGTGGTATATGGGGCTTTGGTGACAAAACGGATGGCACTGTGATAGACTGCATCCAATTGATTGAGTAGGGTATTGAAGGCTATTTTGTAAATGACATCGCCAAAGTCGAGGATCTGTAGGATGGTCAGTTTTACAAGGGTATTTTTGGCAGCATGAGTGAAGGATTCTTTGTTGCGAAATAGGAAGCCAATTCTAGATTTAACTTTGGATTGGAGATGTTTGATGTGAGTGCTGCTAATGTGTGTCATGACGCCTGGCAGTCACATAGCGGCAGGCAGGAGACTGACCCCGTTTAGCAGGGCTGTTGGATGCCTGCTATACAATAGCTGTCTCTTCTACTAGGTCATTGTTGCTGCGTTCGTCATTTGAATCGAGCTGGATGTAGTTTGCATGTGTGCAAAACAGGCACAGATCCAGATATTATCTCACTCTGCTGTGTATTTCAGCTTTCCCTTTTTTGTTTCATGCAACACCTCAACAATGTGTCAGAGAGGATTCAGACCAACAAATTCTGGTTAACAGATTCTATCTATTTATGGCTTTGTCTTCCTGAATTGTAAAATGTTTCTTGTCATAGTCCTATATTTGGGATCTCATCAAAAATCCAAGGTTCTAAGAACATGAAATGGTTCCTGCTTGGTCGATGTGAGCCTTTCCTTGGTGGATAAAACCATTAGGCCTAGCTGCTATATGCTGAACACCCACAGTATTTCTCAATCAGACTGAAGTCAGGGGTCCTATTAGCTAACTGTCCCACATGAATAGGTAGGCTATAAGCGTAACCACAACGGATGGCACACTAAAGCATCTAAACACCACAAAGACAGTTTCATTTTCTCTCGTAACTACCAGGGCTCCCTCCCTGAGGCTCTGTTAGTCCACTGATAAAAGCCTTCAAGATGAAGCCTGCATTGTATTGTGGGGTAATAGAATGTGGTCCCCCATAACCCAACCACCAGTATCTCCTCTGTGATTGGTCAATATCGTCTAGAGATCTAGTCTTTGGCGATGGGGGAGTGAGGAGCGGCGGGAGGAGTACGATATGCCTGACTGCAGTGCACACTGAGAGTATGAATGGCTGGGCCATCGATCCAATGGTTGCTCCTAGATTAACTCTCTCCAGATATAGCAGACAGGCACTTTCATGTGTGACTCTATCTGGGGTTCCTCTTACTGCAGCGCCACGGGATGCCCTGAGCAATATTTCCCCTGTGTGAAAGCATCTTCAGACTCTCACTGAGATTGCTGCCAGGGTTGTTTATGAGTGACTCTCTACTAAATGTGTTCTCACTCTGTGTTTTTGGACTTACAGTAGAGGTACTGAATAGCGGTACTTTGCTTCTGATACAGTATTAATCGCATTAGTGATCATGGACAATGAGTTAGACAGATCTCAACAA
Organism: Oncorhynchus gorbuscha; assembly: GCF_021184085.1. NCBI lineage: Eukaryota > Metazoa > Chordata > Actinopteri > Salmoniformes > Salmonidae > Oncorhynchus > Oncorhynchus gorbuscha. Next base: position 54,412,506 of record NC_060179.1, read on the forward strand.
GTTCCTTTTAAACAACTAACACCAATTGTACCCATTGTAAATGCCTAGTTTCTATACCCATGGGGTTATTACGCCAGTTGTCCCCTCTAGTGTAGTAGCGAGTTGATTCATATGAGTGTATTATTTGGAGGATTCAGTGACAGAAGACCAGTTTGATTAAAATACCCATCTAGTCGATTTGGCTATTGTCTACTAGAGGCAGATTTTGTCTGCTCTTATTCATGCCCTTAATGATGTTACACAGTTAAACAGACTTTCCTGAGATGGAAATGAATCCCATGCTTTTCTGGCAGGAAATACAACGATAACTGATACAGAACATTGTGATGCCCTGCCATCATGCAGCATGGACTTAAATGCAAACGTGACTCTGAGATAAACACTGTATCCGATTGTCCTCCGTGTCCTCCATCCCGTTTATCTTAGTGTGCTGCCACTCCATCACAGATAAAGCTGTCAGGGGATGATGGATATCTAATACAAGTGTTGGGGAGGAAGGTGGGCTGGCAGAGTGAGATAACTCGCTCCGTGTGTGAAGACCATTACTTTTTGCAGGCGCAGGTGTTATGCTGTCATTTTAAAAAACCCAGTAAATTCTTATGGCCCATTTTCACATTTTGTTTTTTGAAGGTGAATTACGGAACGGTCAAGATAATATCAGGACTTGTTTGAAGGGAGTAGATCTGTGTACATTTCATTTTCCAGCTGATAAAGGAGCTGCCAACAGTGCTGGAGAAGATGTCTCCCTCCAGAAGCCTTAGACGGAAGAGAGGCTGTTGGTGCTGTCACCATTTGGGTCAGTTCCACACTGCGTTTGCCTAGATCCAATGTTTAGATCAATTTCACACAGCTGTAGTCAGTGCACCACAGGGTGCCATCAAACCACATCAACAGTGTTTTGCCTTTGTTTTTTTTATCTGCCCTGGACTCAAATCAAAAACACCAGAGGTGCTTTTGGAAGGAAAGGCTCAAGTTATTTCACAAATGTATGGTGTTCAGTGAACACAATGGAACCAGGATTGTAAAATTAAGAAGGTGTAAAACAAGAGATAAGAGAGAGTAGAGGTAAGAAAATATGTAGCTTAATCCACAGGAGGTTGGTGATACCTTAATTTGGGAGGATGTGTCATGTTTTGTCTTATATCATCTTGTCATTTTGCTTTTCCTTCTGTTCGTTTCCCCCTGCTGGTCTTATTAGGTTCGTTCCCTTTTTCTATCCCTCTCTCTCCCCCTCCCTCTCTCTCCTCTCTCTATCGTTCCGTTCCTGCTCCCAGCTGTTCCTATTCCCCTAATCATCATTTAGTCTTCCCACACCTGTTCCCGATCCTTTCCCCTGATTAGAGTCCCTATTTATTCCTTTGTGTTCCGTTCCTGTCCCGTCGGTTCCTTGTTTTGTATTCACCATGCTGTGATTGTGTTTCGCCCTGTCCTGTCGTGTTTTTTGCCTTCATCAGATGCTGCGTGTGAGCAGGTGGCTCTATCAACTACGGCCTGCGCCTACCCGGCGACCTGCAGTCTGTGGCCGCTTCTCTAGTTATTCCCCTCTACAGACTAGAGGATTTTTGTTATTCCCTGTTTGGATTTAAATAAACTCTGTTTCTGTTAAGTCGCTTTTGGGTCCTCTTTCACCTGCATGACAGAAGGAACCGACCAAGGAATGGACCCAGCGACTTCAGACGCTCGTTACACTGCCGTCGAGATCCAAGGAGCCATGCTCGGCAGACACGAGCAGGAATTGTCTGCTGCTCGCCATGCCGTGGAGAACCTGGCCGCTCAGGTTTCCGACCTCTCTGGACAGTTCCAGAGTCTACGTCTCGTGCCACCTGTTACTTCCTGGCCTGCCGAGCCTCCAGAACCTAGGGTTAATAACCCACCTTGCTACTCCGGGCAGCCCACTGAGTGCCGCTCCTTTCTCACGCAGTGTGAGATTGTGTTCTCTCTCCAACCCAACACATACTCTAGAGAGAGCTCGGGTTGCTTACGTCATTTCACTCCTTACTGGCCGGGCTCGAGAATGGGGCACAGCTATCTGGGAGGCAAGGGCTGATTGCTCTAACAAATTCCAGAACTTTAAAGAGGAGATGATTCGGGTTTTGACCGTTCAGTTTTTGGTGGGGAGGCTTCTAGGGCCCTGGCTTCCTTATGCCAAGGTGAACGGTCCATAACGGATTATTCCATTGAGTTTCGCACTCTTGCTGCCTCTAGTGAGTGGAACGAGCCGGCGCTGCTCGCTCGTTTTCTGGAGGGACTCCACGCAGTGGTTAAGGATGAGATTCTCTCCCGGGAGGTTCCTTCAGATGTGGACTCTTTGATTGCTCTCGCCATCCGCATAGAACGACGGGTAGATCTTCGTCACCGGGCTCGTGGAAGAGAGCTCGCATCAACGGTGTTTCCTGCTCCGCATCGCAACCATCTCCCTCCTCTGGCTTTGAGACTGAGCCCATGCAGCTGGGAGGGATTCGCATCTCGACTAAGGAGAGGGAACGGAGGATCACCAACCGCCTGTGCCTCTATTGCGGAGTTGCTGGACATTTTGTTAATTCATGTCCAGTAAGAGGCCAGAGCCCATCAGTAAGCGGAGGGCTACTGGTGAGCGCTACTACTCTGGTCTCTTCATCTAGATCTTGTACTACTATGTCGGTCCATCTACGCTGGACCGGTTCGGGTGCTACATGCAGTGCCTTGATTGACTCTGGGGCTGAGGGTTGTTTCATGGACGAAGCATGGGTTCGGAAACATAACATTCCTTTCAGACCGTTAGACAAGCCTACGCCCATGTTTGCCTTAGATGGTAGTCATCTTCCCAGTATCAGATTTGAGACACTACCTTTAACCCTCACAGTATCTGGTAACCACAGTGAGACTATTTCTTTTTTGATTTTCCGTTCACCGTTTACACCTGTTGTTTTGGGTCATCCCTGGCTAGTATGTCATAATCCTTCTATTAATTGGTCTAGTAATTCTATCCTATCCTGGAACGTTTCTTGTCATGTGAAGTGTTTAATGTCTGCCATCCCTCCCGTTTCTTCTGTCCCTACTTCCCAGGAGGAACCTGGCGATTTGACAGGAGTGCCGGAGGAATATCATGATCTGCGCACGGTCTTCAGTCGGTCCCGAGCCAACTCCCTTCCTCCTCACCGGTCGTATGATTGTAGTATTGATCTCCTTCCGGGGACCACTCCTCCTCGAGGTAGACTATACTTCTGTCGGCTCCCGAACGTAAGGCTCTCGAGGATTATTTGTCTGTGTCTCTTGACGCCGGTACCATAGTGCCTTCTTCTTCTCCGGCCGGGCGGGGTTCTTTTTGTTAAGAAGAAGGACGGTACTCTGCGCCCCTGCGTGGATTATCGAGGGCTGAATGACATAACGGTTAAGAATCGTTATCCGCTTCCCCTTATGTCATCAGCCTTCGAGATTCTGCAGGGAGCCAGGTGCTTTACTAAGTTGGACCTTCGTAACGCTTACCATCTCGTGCGCATCAGAGAGGGGGACGAGTGGAAAACGGCGTTTAACACTCCGTTAGGGCATTTTGAGTACCGGGTTCTGCCGTTCGGTCTCGCTAATGCGCCAGCTGTTTTTCAGGCATTAGTTAATGATGTTCTGAGAGACATGCTGAACATTTTTGTTTTTGTCTATCTTGACGATATCCTGATTTTTCTCCGTCACTCGAGATTCATGTTCAGCACGTTCGACGTGTTCTACAGCGCCTTTTAGAGAATTGTCTCTACGTAAAGGCTGAGAAGTGCTCTTTTCATGTCTCCTCCGTTACTTTTCTCGGTTCCGTTATTTCCGCTGAAGGCATTCAGATGGATTCCGCTAAGGTCCAAGCTGTCAGTGATTGGCCCGTTCCAAGGTCACGTGTCGAGTTGCAGCGCTTTTTAGGTTTCGCTAATTTCTATCGGCGTTTCATTCGTAATTTCGGTCAAGTTGCTGCCCCTCTCACAGCTCTTACTTCTGTCAAGACGTGTTTTAAGTGGTCCGGTTCCGCCCAGGGAGCTTTTGATCTTCTAAAAGAACGTTTTACGTCCGCTCCTATCCTCGTTACTCCTGACGTCACTAGACAATTCATTGTCGAGGTTGACGCTTCAGAGGTAGGCGTGGGAGCCATTCTATCCCAGCGCTTCCAGTCTGACGATAAGGTTCATCCTTGCGCTTATTTTTCTCATCGCCTGTCGCCATCTGAGCGCAACTATGATGTGGGTAACCGTGAACTGCTCGCCATCCGCTTAGCCCTAGGCGAATGGCGACAGTGGTTGGAGGGGGCGACCGTTCCTTTTGTCGTTTGGACAGACCATAAGAACCTTGAGTACATCCGTTCTGCCAAACGACTTAATGCCCGTCAAGCTCGTTGGGCGTTGTTTTTCGCTCGTTTCGAGTTTGTGATTTCTTACCGTCCGGGTAGCAAGAACACCAAGCCTGATGCCTTATCCCGTCTGTTTAGTTCTTCTGTGGCTTCTACTGATCTCGAGGGGATTCTTCCTTATGGGCGTGTTGTCGGGTTGACAGTCTGGGGAATTGAAAGACAGGTTAAGCAAGCACTCACGCACACTGCGTCGCCGCGCGCTTGTCCTAGTAACCTCCTTTTCGTTCCTGTTTCCACTCGTCTGGCTGTTCTTCAGTGGGCTCACTCTGCCAAGTTAGCTGGTCATCCCGGTGTTCGAGGCACTCTTGCGTCTATTCGCCAGCGCTTTTGGTGGCCGACTCAGGAGCGTGACACGCGCCGTTTCGTGGCTGCGTGTTCAGACTGCGCGCAGAAGAAGTCTGGTAATTTTTTTCTGCTTCTGCTCCTGGTCTTGCTGGGTCTCAGTCTGTTCCCTGCCATCGCATCTCTCCTGTTCTTGTTCCTGCCCTTGCTGTGTCTCAGTCTGTCCCTAGTTCTCATTTTTTTTTAGAGTAGTACCCTAGTTTCCCTTTTTATCGTTTTTCGTTACGGTCCTGAGGAGAGGAGTTGGGTTCTTTCTCGGGACGTGCTGGACCGTTTGATCTATGATTTCCTCCGTTGCCGCCAGTGTTCCTCCTCGAGAGCGCCAGGAGGCGCTCGGTGAGTGGGGGTACTGTCATGTTTTGTCTTATATCATCTTGTCATTTTGCTTTTCCTTCTGTTCGTTTCCCCCTGCTGGTCTTATTAGGTTCGTTCCCTTTTTCTATCCCTCTCTCTCCCCCTCCCTCTCTCTCCTCTCTCTATCGTTCCGTTCCTGCTCCCAGCTGTTCCTATTCCCCTAATCATCATTTAGTCTTCCCACACCTGTTCCCGATCCTTTCCCCTGATTAGAGTCCCTATTTATTCCTTTGTGTTCCGTTCCTGTCCCGTCGGTTCCTTGTTTTGTATTCACCATGCTGTGATTGTGTTTCGCCCTGTCCTGTCGTGTTTTTTGCCTTCATCAGATGCTGCGTGTGAGCAGGTGGCTCTATCAACTACGGCCTGCGCCTACCCGAAGCGACCTGCAGTCTGTGGCCGCTTCTCTAGTTATTCCCCCTCTACAGACTAGAGGATTTTTGTTATTCCCTGTTTGGATTTAAATAAACTCTGTTTCTGTTAAGTCGCTTTTGGGTCCTCTTTCACCTGCATGACAGGATGGGCTCGTGGTAAGGAATGGATCGGAATTGGTGGAATGGTATGAATTACAGTGCCTTCAGAAAGTATTCTCACCCCTTGACTTGGATTAAATTGAGATATTTTGTCACTGGTCTACAATATCCCCCCAATGTCAAAGTTTCCCCCTCCCATTTCCAAGAATCTTCCAAACATGATTTTGCAACCCTACAAGCAAGTAACATTATGCTGGCTTGCAAAGTGATGTGTAATTCCTATTGGAATCCAGACAGAATTAAGATATTCAACATTTGGAATTTGTATTTATTCATAATGACTGCCAGGGCAAGGAACTTTGTGATGAGACTATCTAAGCCGTTTAAACTGGAACAACCATTATGGGTACAACAAATATAACTCATTGATTGGATTAGTTTAGAAAAATGTATGTTATTTATCTTTGTGGAGCATAAGATTAATCAATCATTCTATGTACATGCAAAAACACAAATATGAAATGCAATTAGATTTTTTTTTAACCTGAAGTAGAGCATGCTGGGAAATATTCATTTTTAGGGTACCACCCCAGTGATAAAGCCGTTAGTTCCGTTTAGGTGCAAAAATTCATCATTGTACCTTATGGTGGGTATTGAGGGTAGACAAAATATGTTTGTACCCTGAGAAACAGAAATGTACCTTCACACCTTACCCCTTGTTTTGAGAGTGAAAATGTGATTATTGTACATTTTTTTATATTTTTATCTTTATTTAACTAGGCAAGTCAGTTAAGGACAAATTCTTATTTTCAATGATGGCCTAGGAACAGTGGGTTAACTGCCAGCCCAGGGGCAGGACGACAGATATGTACGTTGTCAGCTTGGGGATTTGAACTTGCAACCTTTCGGTTTCTAGTCCAATGCTCTAACCACTAGGCTACCCAAAGTATTGGTAAGAAAATGTAGCATTATATTCTTTATCCGCACATGTACCCTATAAGGTACTGAACAGTACAATGTGAGATAATTATGTGTACCTTTGAAGGTACATTTTGTGTATTTTAATATTTTTGTACCCCAGGGAACAATCCCTTATTTCTAAAAGTGTATCAGTATTGACATATGCTCCAATGACGCACTTATAAAATGTTCTCACTACGTTGCATTTTGGTAAATGCATGTTGCACCTCCGGCCGTTAGGAGAAACAATGTATTGTTCAAACACTCATGACCAATGAGTGGCCAATGACCAATGAGGGATTGGAATGACCCATCTGTTCTGATTAGAGAATGGCAGTCCTTCATCTGGCGCCAGTCTGTAAACTGTGAGTTGTTGCTGCTTGGTGAAATGCCCACTTGCCAGAATCAGATACATCAATGCAGAGATGGGGATTTTGGAGCCTGCAGGTCTCTGCTGGACATTCATTCCCTCACGTTCCAGCAATACTTTCAATCTCCCCCATCTGTCACTTCGTAATGATTTAAAACTAATGTCTGTTTTGCTATTCCCTTTCCCCTATATTTTTCTCCTAGCCAGTGTCCCATTTCCCCCCTGAGCCCATTATTGTGGAGTCTGTATACCATTCTGCTGTGATCCCTCTCTCATGTCCCATTTAAGTAATGAATTTAGAATGTTATTGTAGTGCATTAGCTTTGACTTCTCCCCGAACTGGGCAACAGCAGCACGGAGCAGCACGGTGACATTTCCAGCTTGTCATGCTCACTTTCACGGACTGTGCATCAGCGGGGGAAATGAGAGTGTGCTCTGCTCTGTCGTTTTGTCCTTGCAGATGGGAAGGTGGAGGTGACAAAGGAGAGCATGAAGCTGTGCACCATGGGTCCTGGGAAGGTGTTTGGGGAGCTGGCCATCCTCTACAACTGCACCAGGACGGCTACCGTCAAGAGTAAGTGTGACCAGTATAATGGAGACAGTGGGTCGCCCAAGCACTCTACACCATAGTTGAGTTCAGTTATAAGCTTGACCATAACTGTCCACAGGCTTATCTGCCATATACTCCCTGGACCTGATATACAAAGCATTTGCACATGTTATTTTCAGAAGGTAAGAAATAAATCCCTATCCAAGCTTAGTAAATCAAACCTACGGGCCTTTCAGCAGCAGTGAGTTGAGCCGAGGCGATTAACATGTAAAGTTGTTTGTTTTGAATCAATTATGAATATCCACCCGGCATGGAATCGGACAAATGATTCCCCCTCTTATGAATTAATGCCAGGTAAACACACTGATCGATTTGATGAATTCCACCTCCGAAATACTGATAACAGCCTCTGAGTAGTTTGTTGTGCTTTGAAGGTTACATTTCTGCTTTTGTCAAACACAGAGAGAGAACTTAAGCACACACGCAGATTAACATGTCTATCTTGAGAAGATTCACGTTCTATTTTTACACTTGATTAATCATTTAAAAAGGAGGGTGTACCTGGCATTGCTGTTCGGCATATTTATTTTTATAGAGCACCTTTTAGGCAAATCAATTTCTTTTGACATAACTAAAGTCAGATTAGTATGGAAACATGACTGAAATCAAATGTAGCCATTATCTTGTCATGTCCATAGTTCCTTGTAGTGACAGCTGTATATTTCTGTTGCTCTGAAGCCAATGTAAATGGTAAGAGTAGCAGCTGTTGATGAAAACAAATCTGATTAGGCTATTTCATGCACAGCATCCATTTCAATTGTTTTTATATGTCAAATCTAGTTTTTCGGGGAAGGTTTATAGAGCGTAGTGAATGCACCCACCCAAGCACTCCCACGCGTTCAATTAGGTCTGTGTAACCACACAACCCACCTGCACACGCACACGCGCACACACACACAGATCATCACAAAGACTTCAACATGTTTTTCTAGACGTTGTTCATACTTTCAAAAAGAGAAGATGATTTCATTGTGTAAATAGACCAATGAGTCTAGCTGAAACAACATGTCAAAATCTGCTCAAATCCTCACTGTTTTAGCTTGAATTGATTCTAGCTACATTGATTCTTTCAAAGGACAGACATTATGCATTGTGTTTCTTTAGCCACAAAAAAAATCACTTTGTTTCTTTTCCTCTGAAACACATCAAAAGCTTCCCTCACATGCAGCTTTGATGATTCTGCCACCAAAAGTGTGCCTGGTTACAGCTACAGGTGTAATGAGCATTCGCTCTGAACTAGTGGTTGTCTCTGCAGAGAGTCACGCAAAACACCATTACTGTGTTTTTCTAAAATAAATGAAGAGATTAATTAAACAATCAATTACTGTAAAATGAAGCAGCGTTATCAATTAATTTGTTTACTGCATTTATTTATTTATTATTGAGGCGTGATGGTACTTGCTTAGACTTAGATTCTCTCTTTCATTCACTGACTGTGGTAGTAGAAGCAGTACTTCATTAGGATTGCAACAATTTAATGTTGGTCATAAGAGTTCTGATGTCTAGGATCCTTCTGGGACAAATCTAGCTGCAGTTTGTGGGACGATCTCAGTCCTTCACGATAACAGTTGTCACCGATGTCTTTGGAAATATGACAGGTATAGGACAGCGTCAAAGAAAACAAAAAGTGATATAGTTTGTGACTGAAAAGGGCTGCTATTGGAGAAAGAGCTTTCTGTACTTTCAAAGCTGGACTGGCCAGAGCCTGAAACACCTTTCCTTGAATATACAGAAAGAAGAACCCCTAAGGATGTATCCTCCAATGTATCAGCCATCTGTTAGTATACTTATATTTTCACGGGATTATTTTCATGCAGTGAAACAGTAATGTGTTTCAAAGTAATGGCACACCCACGTCTATAGGTATTGGCAGCCAGTTGACATGGCAGCCGTTCAACATTTTTCACCAGCAACATGTCGGTCCACTCTCTTCTGCTGTGTTGTTGGAGTGTTAGCATAAGGTGATGATCCCCCCCCTCTTTCTGTTATATATTTTCAGGGGCGCAACTTTCACTGGGGACAGGGGGATAAGTCCCCCCCCCCCCTCACATTCTGAAATGGCATTTTTGTCCCCCACAGTTTTATTATTGGAATGTGATACAAAACGACGCAACAGTGTGCTTTAGGACCATGTGGACGCTTCCGAGCGGTCGGGTAGGCTGTTTGGAGTGTTTATCCAACTGGATTTTTACATTTTTTATAATAAATGTCCTCCCCACTTAAAACCAAATTTGCACCCCTGTATATTTTCACACATAAAGTCATTACCAGTATTAAGAGGGGCTGTCTGTTTTTTGGAGGGTGCTGTATTGTCCCTCTCTCGTTTTCATTCAGGTGTTATGTTGGCTGAATAGCTTGTTGCCATAGAGACATCTCTATCCTGACTATTTATACTGAGTCCCAGGAGAAAATGCATTTCACCCCCTTGTATGCCGCTAATAACCACAAAGAGCAGGCACAGCCAATCCTATTGCTTCATTAAAACTACCCCAGGACTCCTGCCTGTAACTCAAGGTAAACGGTTGCTGCAGGAAAATATAACAAACCACTCATCTGATGCTTCATATTATTCCTGAAGTTGAAGGTTGATAGAGACGTCGCTATCTGCGTTTATGTTGTTGCCATGGTTTAGATGTACTTCCGTGGATTGTTTAGCTTTGTAGCATGCTGTGGACATAGTGGACTCAGTATTGGCTTTCTGTGAGCTTGTGAGACTGGCAGTTATGTACTATAAGCTTATGGCTCGGGCTGTTGCGGTGAGCATGTTACCGCCACACCAGCAGTCATGAGTCATGACCTCAGTAAAATTCTACATGACCATTGAGTTACGGTGATCTGCACTCTGGGCATGCGTTAGTTGTACCAACTCACTGACGATCATCAGGTTGCTAGTGGTTTGGTACTCAGGGCTCTATTGTCCCTCTAACCACTCTGACATCAATGTGAATGCTATCGCAAATCGCATCAAACACTTATCATCAAAACAGTATGTATTTTTTTAAACTCACCTCAACTGTTGCACAGCGAAATTACCGGAGTAGCCTACCTGACGTGAGTGAAAAACGTACTGGCGGGAAAGTGTTCTCCATTCCCTATTCCAGTGCATACGGATGACACAAATGTTTTTGTCTTGTGCCCGATCCTGCCCACTTGATAATGGGCCATTCTAAATCAAAACAAATGTTACATATTAGTAAAGACAAGATTCAATTGAGAATAGTCTGATGGGTGAAAATATAGGCAAGTCAGTTAAGAACAAATTCTTATTTTCAATGACAGCCTAGGAACAGAGGGTTAACTGCCTGTTCAGGGAAAGAATGTCAGATTCGGGGGTTTGAACTTGCAACCTTCCGGTTACTAGTCCAACACTCTAACCACTAAGCTACCCTGCCGCCCCAGCTTTGCTAGCTCTGATTGGAATATGTTTCGAGACTCCGTCTTGAACATCAACAAGCTAACCACCTTTGTCACCGGCTTCATTAGAAAATGGATCGGCGACGTTGTACCCACAGTGAGAGTTCACTACTTCCCCAATCAAAAGCCCTGGATTAACACTGAGGTTCGTGCTAAACTAAAGAGCAGGGCTACCGCACACAGAGCTATCATAGACTACCCTGATGCTACGGCCGAAGACCTGAATAAGTACAAGAAGGCCCGCTATGACCTCTGCAGAGTCACCAAATGAGCAAAAGGACAATATAGGAATAAGGTGGAATCATATTACACAGGCTCCACCACCCGCCGCATGTGGCAGGGGCTTCAGTCTATTACGGATTTTAAAGGAAGACACAACCGTGATCTGCCCAACGATGCCTCTCTACCAGACGAACTCAATGCATTTTATGCATGCTTTGACGATGACAACAACATCAAGCCGGGTGTGAGGGCCATCACTGACCCATAGAACTGGGTGATCTTGATCCCAGAGGTCGACGTGAGAAGGGTCTTTGATCAGGTCAACACCTGCAAGGCCGCGGGCTCCAACGGTATTCCAGGGCGCGTTCTCAGAGCATGCTCAGAGAACAGCTGGAAGGCATATTCACAGTAATTTTCAACCTCTCCTTGTCCTAGTCTATAATCCCCACAATCATCCCTGTTCCTAAGAACTATAAGGCTTCATGCCACAATGATTTCTGCCCTGTAGCACTCTCTTCTGTAATCATGAAGTGCTTTGAGAGGCTGGTTATGGCACACATTAACTCCACCATCCAGCCACCCTAGACCCACTCCAATTTGCATACCGCCCCAACAGATCCATAGATGACGCAATCTCAATTGCTCTCCATACCCTCACCCTCCTAGATAAGAGGAATACCTATATGAGAATGTTGTTCAACACCATTATCCCTTCCAAGCTAGCCACCAAGCTTAGTACTCTGGGTCTAAACACCTCCCTCTGCAACTGGATTCTGGACTTACTGACCCCAGGTGGTGAGGGTAGGCAATACCACCTCCACCACGCTGACCCCTAACACAGGGGCCCCACAGGGGTGTGTGCTTAGTCCCCTCTTGTACTCCCTGTTCACCCAAGACGGTGTGGCCACACACAACTCCAACACCATTATCAAGTTCATTGACGACACGACGGGGGTAGGCCTGATCATCGGCAATGATGAGTCAGCCTACTGGGAAGAGGTCAGTGACCTGGCCGTGTTATGCCGGAGCAACAATCTTTCCTTCCTTCTTTCCTTGGTCAGCAAGACCAAGGAGCTGATCGTGGACTACAGGAAACGAGGGGCGAGCACGAGGTACCAAAGTACCATGTTTAGGTCCAAAAAGTTCCTTAAATGCTTCTACCCCCAAGCCATAAGTGCTGAATAGTTCATCAAATGGACACCTTGACTATTTGCATTGACCCTTTTTTTACGCTGCTGCTACTCTCTATTTATTATCTATGCATAGTCACTTTACCCCTACATACATGTACATATTATCTTTTATTTAATGGACTGGATCTTTATGTTTACCACTTGTAGGGTTAGGGTGTCCGATAATCTACCATTTACATAGGAGTGGTTAAAACATGCTAATAATGGTCCTCTGAGTGTATCAAAAGACTTTGGTATACCTCAACTGGTATGCCATCCAGCCCTGGAGTTTTCCCGGACTCGAGGACTTTAATTGAATCAAGAAGTTCCTTTGTAATTTCGCCTTCACATGAGTCTTTCTGTACAGCTGTTAATTTTATTTTATTAATAGAAAAAAATCCATACAATTAGCTTTGGTTAGAGAAGATGGAGGAGACAAACGAAAACATATGCTTTAAAGTACTTTGCTTCCTCTTTAAAAATATTATTTTTATGAATCATGGTTGACTCATGGGTCCTTTGTAACAAGATTCAGTAAATTCCTTCTCGAGGCATTTAAAAAATAATTTGGTGCATTTTACCTGATATTCCATCTAGTTTGGTTAATTTTTTATAATATTTTACACTTGATCTTTCTTGAATAAGTTCCTCCATTTCTTTTTGTTTTTCCTCTAACTTATTCTGAGCCTCTATGGTACAGTTTTTTATTGCTATTTCCTTTGTTAATATGGACTCTTGACCTAAATTGCTTTTTGTTTAAGAGCTGAGTGCCGAATTGCATGGCCTCTAAAGCCACATTTTTAAAAGTGTCCCATACAACGCTGTACCAACGTTATGTCAGAAAAAGGCCGTTATAAATTCCTCTGTCCTAGTTCAAAACTAGTTATCATACAATAGGCTTTTGTAAACTTTCCAATATCCTCACCCATGTGGAAATTCAGTCCCCTATCAACAATTTTTTTAAACCTTTCTGTGCCAACGAAGATGACTTAAGAAAGTAGTCAAGACGACTAGCTTGATTGAGCCTCCGCCATGTATATCTCACTAGGTCAGGATATTTAAGCCACCATATATTCATTAGCTCCAATATATCCATGACATTCGTGATTTCCTTAAGAGCGTGTGAGCGATTCAACATTTGACTCTCCTTATTTGCAATGTCATTCATAAACATGATACCTTACGTTAAAATGTTTTCAAAGAAAACTGGTCTTAAGTTTATCAGCACGTTGAAGTTCGGCCACATTATTTGCTGTAATATTTGTTCTGCTTCTTCTGGAGGATAAAATTGTGAATTGTAACCAACTCTGTATGGCTTCATTTGGAAAGGAGGATTCTTTAAACAGGGTTCCATTGTCCATCCACGTTAAATGGTTGGTTTTAATCTGTGTAAGAGAACTCTTTTTGAACATTGGATATGACTCTCTTATTAGACTGTTGGTAGTGCCGAGTGGTTAACTGTCATTTCGTCCCCCCCCAGTTATTAAACAACTCCTTGACCGACGTCATCAGTTTAATTCATTTGAGCTTAACATGCAGTTTCTCTAGAGAGAAATCAAGTAAGGAACTATGTGGGATGCTGGGCTGAGGGGAGTTGTAGTTTTCATTAAGCAAATATTCAACGTAGTTCAGCACAGAAACGTGGTAAATAACTACAATCATTCTGTGACTGATCTGTGCCATTGACCGTGGTTTCTCAAGCTGCAGACGCCGCAATACGGATGAGCGCCTTCTCCAGTGTGAAGACCGATGGATCGTCTAATTAAAAACTCTACACCGCCAAAGGCTTAATGAGGAATTTGACCGTGTATGTTCCTTGTTGTGTTGTCCACACCTACCAGCAGTCCACCCCCCCCTTTCCAATTATATGTGACATTTGAATTGTCCATTTTTTATACTCTTCTATGTATTCCTTGTTAATATGCATTGACTCCCTATTCGACAGTCTCTAATCAACTATCTGCTTGCGCCTGTTACGCACAGCAGGTGTGTCTTAAGTACATGTCTTCTTAATTTGTTTGTACAGCACTGATGAAGGCATAAGGCCCGCAACTCATTTTTATATAGCACCTTGCACTTTCACTCTTTGTATTCTTTCGAGCATGGATTCAATTCATTATATTATTATATTACATCTCAGCCTCCTTGGGTTATTCCTTTTCATGGTTTTGAGTGCGAGTACTTTTTTGAACCATACAATAAACTACAATGACCATAATCCTTTTTTTAACCTTTTTTTTTTTTAGGGTCGGATAGATACAGATCTCTGGACAGCCTGCTAGGTTCGGTTAGATCCACGTTTCCCTAACTCGGTCCTCGGGGCCCAAAGGAGTGAACGTTTTGTTGTCCTAACACTCTACAGCTGATTCAAATTAGCAAAGCTTGATGATTAGCTGATCATTTTAATCAGGTGTATAGTGCTAGGGCAAAAAACTAAACGTGCACCCTTTTGGGCCCCCGAGGACCGAGTTTGGGAAACCCTGGGTTAGATACATACACACACACAGACTGCATAGACCACATGAGAGAGGAATGTACACAGCACGTCAAGAGGGACAGAGACAGTTCGTGAAAGTATGCCTTATGTACTTTGAGGAACTAGTAAAATGATGATTCTATCAGACAGCTCTGCAGCATATAGATAACCTTCGATGGTCTGGCTGGTTGACTGCTATTGTTTGAGCAGAGATGATATGAGCACTTTAAAGGAATTAAAGTCATAAAATAAAACTAAGTTATAAAACACAGCTGAAATGTTGTATTTCATAATAATCTCATTTTTTAAAATTGAAGTCTAGCCAATGTGAACCTGACAGAGACATTGTAATATTTGCAATGTTTTGCCAATTGAATGTTCACTATTTTGGACTTTTGGAATTTCTATTAAAAAGCTCTCTAATCATTGTAATGCAATTATTTCATAATGCATTTCATATACTTTTTTAAAAGGATCGAAATCACAAACCTGTGATCATTTTTTTCAATAATTGGACCAGAACCGAACCAACCTAATCGCTCAGCACTACCTGCTCGAAAACCTGTTTGGATTTAGATATAGTTGCCACCAATATGTTGGAGGCTTTAAGTGAGACGTTTAACGCCTTTATATTTAAGCGTGTTCACCTTCCAAACTCATGTTTGTTATATAAATACAACAAATAATAAAAAGCCTCAAAGAATCGGATTGAATCTAATGAACACAATGAATGGCCACAGCTAACAGGGGCCGGGCGAGTCGGGTAGTGCGGGCGAGTCTGCATGCCACTCTCTACTAAAGCACCATTCAGTCACTCCACTCCACACTGTAGAGACTTTCCTAACAGCTGGAGTCCATCAGTACAAGAAGATAGACATTTTAGGGTAGTGTATTAAGTTGTTCTGCTTATAAAGAAGAAGAAAGAAGGAAAATATAAATACATGTGTTTTCATGCCTGAGATCTCCTCAAAACAAATGTAGCCCTCACCATGCTGTAGCCTCAAGTCAAAAGACTGACTGCTGTGCTAAATATAAATACACCTCTCTCCCCTCCCTCTCTCTCTGGCCTCATCAAACATGCCAAATATATGTACTTTCTAAAGAGGTCTCTCTCTTCTCTCTCTCTCTCTCTCTCTCTCTCTCTCTCTCTCTCTCTCTCTCTCTCTCTCTCTCCTCCCCCTCTCTCTGGCCTCATCAAACATGCCGAATATATGTACTTTCTAAAGGTCTCTCTCTCTCTCTCTCTCTCTCTCTCTCTCTCTCTCTCTCTCTCTCTCTCTCTCTCCTCTCTCTGTTTTTCTATCACTCTCGCTCTCTCTCTCTCTCTCTCTCTCTCTCTCTCTCTGTCTCTCACTGTCTCTACCCTCTCTCTCTCTCCTCCTCCTTCCCTCCTGCCAGACTAAACTCACACAAACCAGAGCCTCACATGTCACCTCAACCTACCAGACCAGGCCCCTGTGAAATGATAGTGTTATATTGAGCATACAAAGAGGACCCCTATACCCTCCCCTGACAGACAGATAGCACTTTACCATGGTTACCCCTTCTAAAGGAAAACATTGACCTGACACATTTTTGGCTAATTGGTATAGGTGGAGCTACCAGCTACCCTCTCATTCAGGAGGAATGTCTTGTCTCCAAGGTTACAGGTAGTGTTGGGGAAGCTACTCTGAAAATATAATTACCAAGCTACCAATTACTTCACACTGGAGGAAGTTAAACTACAGTAACAACTACCCTTAAGAATAATATTGTTCACTTAACTAAATTTACTTTGAAAAAGTAGTTCACAACATTGAAACTACTTTGTTAAAATTATCATATTTAAGTCTGAAATGTCATAGACAACAAATTGCAAGAACAGATCACTCTGGAGTCAGATGTTAGCAATGTGTAATTTGGGCTATTTTAAAGTTATTAACTAACACTGTTTATCTGCCACTGCCTTGTCTTAGATTGACTGCAGCGTTCCGTAATGTAAACAGACACACTCACCTATACTGCTAAGTCTACAGTTCTTTGCATACATTTTCCTGTGCGTTTTCCACCATAGTGACATCTAGTAAGAGTGCTTATCTAGGATCAGGTCCCTGTTGTCCATGTAATGTTACTCATTATGATCTAAAACGCCAAACTGACCAGCACTCCTGCTCTGAGAGGCTTTATGAATACGGGCCTAGGAAGAGAAGGTACCGGAAGGGTCTTTTATCATGTGAAAATGATCTGTTTGCTCTGGTGACGACACTTCAAAAGGGGAGTGTCAGGTGGTGTCAATATTTGAGGCTCACAACCCTATAGGAATTCAAGGGTAAATACTGTACATGGTGCGTCCGGAGCTACAGGACAACATCTGTAAGACCGAGTCATAACATCTGTTTTTGGTGGACTATTTGATTTACACAAATTACATATTGGCCATATGCTGCCAGGACCCAGTCAAATGAGATGATTGTGTTAGTTACACAAAGTGCGAAACGGAAGCCTTATAACAAAAAAAAAAAACTGCAATGGTATCTAAAGTTGGAACGTTTTCCACACACAAAAAAAATCACTTAAAAAAGCCCTCTGTGCCCAAAAGTGACATTTCTCAATTGAAGAGCTTTAAAAGCTTTTTCGTCTCTTGCTGAGTAATATCTGCAGGACATGGCTGTAATAACCTGCCTGGTCTGCATGAACGCACCGGGAGCTTTCCAAAACAGATTGCTCTTCATACCGTTTCCTCCTCACCCATACTCCAATACTTTAATTAACAGACCGTTGCCCGTTCCCTGCCGCAGCACATAACTGCATTGTCACGTCACACATCACACCCACAATCCCCCCAAAAAATATAGTGAGTGATGACATCCTCTGTATGTATAGCAGCCGTCCAGAATTGAAGAGCATTTGATAAAGAAAACCAACCGAAACAAATGATCTGCAAGTGGAATGTCACCCACTGGAGTTACTCACTGGGAGTGTGACGTAAAATGGGGCAAGTGAAGTGTCAGTAGGATTTCACGTGAGGCTGGTAATACCCTTTTGTAAAAACCACAGAAGTGTACTGAGAATTGACTCACTAGTCTCTGCCTCACTGCTGGTTCCTCTCCTGGACCACCTGCATCTTTAAATGGGCTTTTGTGACGTCTGAAGAGCTGTTTAAAAGGCTCTTAAGAGACATGGGATTGCTGGCCAACCGGGAAGCTCTATTGGTCTGTCTGGGGTCACCAAGACTCTGACAGGAAATATAAGAGATATTCCTTATTCTTCGAACAGGAAATGTTCCCAGCATTCCTCAGACACAACCAAACAATGGAAGCTGACTATACTACAGTATATAGTTCTGTTGCTCTTAAAAGAAATATACTGATTTTCTGTGGCATGTTTTTATTACTGCCTGGGGCAATTTAATTATGTACTAAAGAAGTCAAACAAATCAAACAGCCAGTAGCTGCAGGCAGGGAGGATTGTAATTCTTTGGAGTTAATGTGTTTTATTCTGCTTCCAGATGTCGGCTTCCCAGTGACTGATTGGTGCCTCATTCATTATACTGTAGCCTATGTATACTGAAAAAAATCTAAATGCACCATGTGAAGTGTTGGTCCCATGTTTAATGAGCTGAAATAAAAGATCCTAGAAATGTTCCATACGCACAAATAGCTTATTTATCCAACAATTTGTGCACAAATTTGTTTATATCCCTGTTAGTGAGCATTTCTCCTTTACAAAGATAATCCATCCACCTGACAGGTGTGGCATATCAAGAAGCTGATTAAACAGCATGATCATTACACATGTGCACCTTGCGCTGGGGACAATAAAAGGCCACTAAAATGTGGAATTTGTCACACGACACCTCAAGGTTTGAGGGATCATGCAATTGGCATGCTGACTGCAGGAATATCCACCAGAGCTGTTGCCAGAGAAATTCATTTCTCTACCATAAGCCGCCTCCAACGTCATTTTATTGAATTTGTCAGAATGTCCAACCTGCCTCACAACCGCAGACCACGTGTAACCACGCTAGCCCAAGACCTCCACATCTGACATCTTCACCTGCGGGATGGTCTGAGACCAGCAACCCAGACAGCTGATGAAACTGTGGGTTAGCACAACCAAATAATATCTGCACAAACTGTCAGAAACCGTCTCAGGGAAGCTCATTGTCCTCACCAGGGTCTTGACTTGACTGCAGTACGGCGTCATAACCAACTTCAGTGGGCAGATGCTCACCTTCAATGGCCACTGACATGCTGGACAAGTGTGTTCTTCATGGATGAATCCCGGTTTCAACTGTACCGGGCAGATGGTGTCATGTCGACGAGCAGTCTGCCCCATGGTGGCGGTGGGGTTATGGTATGGGTAGGCATAAGCCACGGACAACGAACACAATTGCATTTTATAATTGTCCATTTGAATGCATAGAGATACCGTGACGAAATCTTGAAGCCCATTGTTGTGCCATCACCTCATGTTCCAGCATGATACTGCACGGCCTCATGTCACTGTACACAGTTACTAGAAGCTGAATATGCCCTAGTTCTTTCATGCCTGCATACTCACCAGACATGTCACCCATTGAGCATGTTTGGGATGCTCTGGATTGATGGGTATGACAGTGTGTTCCAGTTCCCGCCAATGTCCAGCAACTTTGCACAGTCATTGAAGAGAAGTGGGACAACATTCCACAGCCTGATCCTCTATATGAAGGAGATGTGTCAAGCTGCATAAAGCAATTTGTGGTCACAACAGATACTGATTGGTGTTCTGATCCACCCCCCTACTTTAAAAAAAAAGGTTTCTGTGACCAACAGATGCGTATCAGTATTCCCAGTTATGTGAAATCCATAGATTAGGGCCTCATTTATTTATTTCAATTGACCGATTTCCTTATTTGAACATTAACTCAGTAAAATCTTTTAAATTGTTGCATGTTGAGGTTATAGTTTTGTTTAGTGTATAAGAAAAAATGTCCATTTAGTCAGGAATAGAAATGATTCAAATGGACCCAGTTAGCAGGTAACGTATCATACTGTGGAGATCTCCATTTCACAGCAGGCAGGCATACAGAGGAGAAACAAGAAGTAGGGCATATATGACTTCCATTCTACAGTCAGTCCTCTCCTCCCCTCATCCCACAAGGAGGACGTAACCTACTTCCAGTAATGTTGGTCCAAAATGAGTAATAGTCTCCAGGAAATGTATTATTTGATTCGTATAGGAGACCCAGAAATACGCACCATTTGATCTTTGCCATCCACCCAATTTGGATGGAACAGCAGCAATTGTACGTATAAGGCCATGAATATTTCCCTTTTGACGATGGATAGGCTAACTCATTGTAACACCCATATCCCATTACTTATACATGTGCTATTTCCTTTGCACAATAGTTTACAAAAGTTTGGATGGTTACAGTATAACAGTGGCTATTCAGCACCATGATACATTATTGATATTGATGTAGCAAAAACACAGCTGGAAAGTTCATTGTGTGAAATATCGTGACCTTACCCCGCGTCCCAAATGGTACCCTATTCCCTATATAGTACACCAATTTTTAGCTTAGGGTTCCCAGTGAGGTCATCCGAGCGAGGAACCAAGGGAAGCTGTACTAATCTGATTCTGAAATGAAATGTTTATCTTTCTGCAGCCAGACAAATGTTAAATGGAGAAACCTGATGTTGTGGATGAGTCAAAAGGAAGAGAAAATAATATTCAGGAATGTGCCAAACTATTTCAGCAGTTTGGAGTGAGAATGCCATGGTGGTGCGGCACAAAAAATGTACCATTATTTGGCGACTGATCTTCTCAGATTTGGATCTTCTCACTTTTGGAAAAGTGTGGCAAATTAGACTGTTGATAAAAATTGCACAAACAGATGGACTGTCTGAAATCCATTCTGGTGTGCTTGCATGCGTGTGTGGATGTGTGAGTGAGTGTGAGTTTGTGTGTACTTTGTTTCTCCCTCTTTAAGTTACATTATTTAGATTCAGAGCAACACTTTCCCCCGTGTTTAAAAAAATATATATTTCACCTTTATTTAACCAGGTAGGCTAGTTGAGAACAAGTTCTCATTTACAACTGCGACCTGGCCGAGAATAAAGCAAAGCAGTTCGACACATACAGCAACACAGTTACACATGGACTAAACAAACATACAGTCAATAATACAGTCTATAATACATTGTGTGCAAATGAGGTAAGATAAGGGAGGTAAGGAAATAAATAGGCCATGGTGGCGAAGTAATTACAATATACCAATAAACACTGGAGTGAATGATGTGCAGAAGATTAATGTGCAAGTAGAGATACTGGGGTGCAAAGGAGCAAGATAAATAAATAAATACAGTATGGTGATGAGGTAGTTGGATGGGCTATTTACAGATGGGCTATGTACAGGTGCAGTGATCTGTGAGCTGTGCTGACAGCTGGTGCTTAAAGTTAGTGAGGAAGATATGACTCTCCAGCTTCAGTGATTTTTGCAGTTAGTTCCAGTCATTGGCAGCAGAGAACTGGAAGGAAAGGCGGCCAAAGGGGGAATTGGCTTTGGGGGTGACTAGTGAGATATACCTGCTGGAGCTCGTGCTACGGGTTGGTGCTGCTATGGTGACCAGTGAGCTGAGATTAGGCTGGGCTTTACCTAGCAGAGACTTGTAGATGACCTGGAGCCAGTGGGTTTGGCGACGAGTATGAAGCGAGGGCCAGCCAACGAGAGCGTACAGGTCGCAATGGTGGGTAGTATATATGGGCTTTGGTGACAAAATGGATGGCACTGTGATAGACTGCATCCAATTGGTTGAGTAGAGTGTTTGAGGCTATTTTGTAAATGACATCGCTGAAGTCGAGGATCGGTAGGATGGTCATATTTGGCAGCACGAGTGAAGGATGCTTTGTTGCGAAATAGGAAGCCGAGGTTCAGACAACAAGCCCTCCGATTTAAGACACTGAACTCTATCGGAGAAGTACTGTAGTTGGTGAACCAGGTGAGGCATTCATTTGAGAAACCAAGGCTGTTTAGTCAGCCGATAAGAATGTGGTGATTTGACAGAGTCGAAAGCCTTGGCCAGGTCGATGACTACGGCTGCACAGTAATGTCTCTTATCGATGGCGGTTATGACAGGTGAAGACGTTGGAGACGTCCATCTAACCTGTTTCTGACCTCGAACTGCTCCAATGCGTAATGATCATCAGGTCACTTTAGCTGCTTGATTTCTTTGATGCCCTCGTAAAACCTGCATAAAACAGTGTGGCGATGCAGAGTGGAAATGTAGAGGTTCTCGGCAGTAGAGAGTTCAGAAAAGATTGATCAATGTCTGAGAACATGTAGATTGTTATTTCACAATCTATGGCATCTCAGGTGGCAATCACATGAGGGCATGACCTGATGGTCATGGTAAAGGATTTTTATTGTCCAGTGAAAGATATGTGGTTAAATCACACACGACTGGTTTAGCCCACACTAGGGACCTCTTCAGCACATACTACCCACTGGCTGTGTCCGAATACACTACCTAAATGGTAGGCTGTTTTTAGTATGCGAAAAAAGAAAGTTTAATCATCTCCAACATTTCGAAAATCAAGTGTACTTTAAATGTCCGGATGCCATACTCCCATTTAGGCTTTGACAACAGCTGATCAATTAGCTATGGGGATGAGCTAACGAAATCAACAAATACTCATTTTGTTTTTTTCATCTATTCAAATTCGATGCGCACTTCTCCACAATGTATTGGAAGAGGTGGGCTGCGGGTGATAGGCCCTGGTTCTCTTCAAGTAGCCAAACAACTAAATTAGGCTACTTAATTGGGAAGATACCCAAAGTTTCTGCGGTGGTGTTTTCAAAAAGTAGTTTTTGTTCTCCTTAATATGATCAAGAATATTGCATCTTAGGCTACATTTCTTAAAACAAATGTAGTTTTTGGTTGATTTATTTTCGCTAAATGGATTTCTCACTAAAAATGGTTTCTTGTTCTCTTGGCCTTCGTCACAGCGTTTAAGCTAAATACTAAACCACTGTTTGACTTTTGAATGTGTAAGGCACCGGGGCCTCGGGAGGTGGCTGCGATATTAATGTTAAGTTAATCAGGCCTTTTGATTTGAACTCATGGATTGTTTTAGTTTTGTATGCTAGGCTACCTATTTAATGATTTAATTTATGTATCAAGCTTTAGCAGCCATTCTGATCTCGTTCCCAATGATCAATGCTATAGTTTGTAATGTTGCTGTCCAGTGATATTGAATAGCCGATGCATCAGACTGTCCAGGTTTTTCTGTACAATAGCCTTTTGATTTGAACATTTGAAAAGTTTTTGTTTTGTGTTCTAGGCTATTTTATTTCATGGACAGTACCAGTCAAAGGGTTTTCCTTTATTTAGACTATTTTCTACATTGTGGAATAATAGTGAATAAATCAAAACTATGAAATAACACATGGAATCATGTAGTAACCAAGAAAAGTGTTTAACAAATCCAAATATATTTTATATTTGAGATTCTTCAAAGTTGCCACCCTTTGCCTTGATGACAGCTTTGCACACTCTTGGCATTCTCTCAACCAGCTTCATGAGGTAGTCACCTGGAATGCATTTCAATTAACAGGTGTGCCTTGTTAAAAGTTAATTTGTGGAATTTCTTTCCTTCTTAATGCGTTTGAACCAATCAGTTGTGTTGTGACAAGGTAGGGGTGGTATACAGAAGATAGACTGGTACTGTATATATGCTACATCACTTTGGTTTGACTAATAAATATGTTGAAATGGAACCAAATAATCTGTTTCTGTCTTCAGTCATTTTTTAAATTGGATAGATGGGCTATATGGTCTACTACGGTAAGGTTGAATGTGATAGTCTGTCTATAACCAGCCTTAGGCCTATAACTCCATTCCTGTTCTATTCAGAGTTTAGAGAAATTAATTAAATTGGAAATGAGCTATTATCAGGCTGGTTAATGCGATGCATGTCTGTTGAATTTGAAAAAATCCACCTGCACTCGGCCCCACCCCACCTACTCAGCCGATCAGGAGCTGCGACTGAGTTGCGGCTGTGGCATGCTGCATATGGTGCGTGCTAAATAGTATGTGAGTATTCGGACACAGCCACGAGTTGAATCAACGTTGTTTCCGCCTCATTTCAATTGAATTACGTTTAACCAACGTTGTCGAATAGACGTTGAATTGATGCCTGTGCTCAGTGGATACTGCCTGGATGAGAGGTCAGACGTAACATCTGGGCTAAGATTTCCATTTGTTTTACTCTCCCTCTTTCAGAACGTTACTTTCTCTCCAGGTGTAAGAAGGTTGAACATGTTTGCACTTTACAGCTGTTGAAAATGTTACTGTTCATGTATCCATCCAACTTGCTTTAGCTTCATACAGTGTACCACATCACTGTGAATGCTCAAGGCTAGTACATTAGCTAGTACACCCTCAAGGCTAGTACATTAGCTAGTACACCCTCAAGGCTAGTACATTAGCTAGTACACCCTCAAGGCTAGTACATTAGCTAGTACACCCTCAAGGCTAGTACATTAGCTGGTACACCCTCAAGGCTAGTACATTAGCTAGTACACCCTCAAGGCTAGTACATTAGCTAGTACACCCTCAAGGCTAGTACATTAGCTAGTACACCCTCAAGGCTAGTACATTAGCTAGTACACCCTCAAGGCTAGTACATTAGCTAGTACACCCTCAAGGCTAGTACATTAGCTAGTACACCCTCAATGCTAGTACATTAGCTAGTACACCCTCAAGGCTAGTACATTAGCTGGTACACCCTCAAGGCTAGTACATTAGCTGGTACACCCTCAAGGCTAGTACATTAGCTGGTACACCCTCAAGGCTAGTACATTAGCTAGTATACCCTCAATGCTAGTACATTAGCTGGTACACCCTCAAGGCTAGTACATTAGCTAGTATACCCTCAATGCTAGTACATTAGCTGGTACACCCTCAAGGCTAGTACATTAGCTGGTACACCCTCAAGGCTAGTACATTAGCTAGTACACCCTCAAGGCTAGTACATTAGCTAGTACACCCTCAAGGCTAGTACATTAGCTAGTACACCCTCAAGGCTAGTACATTAACTAGTACACCCTCAAGGCTAGTACATTAGCTAGTACACCCTCAAGGCTAGTACATTAGCTAGTACACCCTCAATGCTAGTACATTAGCTAGTACACCCTCAAGGCTAGTACATTAGCTGGTATACCCTCAAGGCTAGTACATTAGCTAGTACACCCTCAAGGCTCAGATTAGATGATGATTTCCTTTGCATCACTGTATCTCCCTGTTGAACTCACTCCCCCCCTTTGCCTCTTTCCTCGCAACACCGATCCTTTTAGCTACATGACTATGTTTATCTGTTAAGTGCTCTGAATGAGATAATGTCATATCTACCCGCAGTGGAGTGAATAGGTAGATATTCCTTGTTTTTTCACCAGTCGGGTCATTCCATGTCATTTCAGCAAACCATGACACCCACAAACTCAGATTGTTCTGAAATTGTTTCTGTAGTTAGAAACAGATCACATTAGAATTACTGCAACATTATTGTGTTGAAATATATTTTGATCTCTGAGAAATCAAGCTAATTGATTGCACCCAAATTGGACATTTTAATTGATGGGATTCATAAAATATTCCTTATATTTTTTTTACCTGACATCCGATTTGGAGCAAACTTTAAGACCTGAGGAATCCAACGAAATTGTCAAAAGCCACAACGAGTATACAGTATCAGTTCTCTATGTCTGACAAGTAGTATGGAGCTGCTGCTCCCAGTATTGCTTCTTCATCCTATGTAATGTATTCTCAGTGAATTTGGTGATGCTTCTTTTTTTTGTCCTTCTTCAGAGAAATTAGTCATTGAAGTTGTTAGGTTTATGTCCCATCCTACATGCTGATATTACCAGGTTCTGACCACTAGATGGTGTTGTTCCTGCTGTTAGGGGATTTAAAAAAAGGGATAGTTCACCCAAATTACAGAATTACATGGTTTCCTTTCCCTGTAAGCAGTTTATGGACACATTTGCTATTTAATGCAACATTTTTGTGACAAAACTTTTGGTAGAGTTGAAAATGCGATGAAAACACATTGAACTTTAGGTTTTTATTTGGTACATTAAAACCTAAGTGAAATAGTACATTATGTTTGCACTACGTCATCACACAATGATTTTTATCTGCAACAACTTAGTTTGGTGGAAACCCACTGGTGGGAAAATTAGCATATTTTCTTTTTTCGGATTTTAGAATATTCACATGAAGATATGTCTCCAGTTCAATGGAAACCTAACTATTGACCCTACACATTAAAATGGCCAATTTGGGTGCAATCCATTAGCTTAATTTCTTAGAGATCAAATGATATTTCGACAAAATAATGTTGCAGGAATGCTATTCGTATCTGTTTCTAAACACATAAATAATTTTAGCACATTATGAAATCCTTTTTCATTGTGATTTTTGAGGTGTGCTGAACCATTTCAATTAGTTGCCATGGAGATCCTCAGGAAGGCCCCAGAGCACACACGTGTTCGTTCGGGATGAAAGGATTGACAAGCAGGAGATGAAGCACACACTGACTTTCAGGACACACAGATGGCCCTTTAGCCGCAGGCCTAGGAGTAACACAGTCACAGATTCTGCATTACACACTGTCAAACACACACCTCTGCTGAGATGGCCCCGTAGCCACAGGCATTACACACACAGTCACAGACCCTCTCAGGTTATTTTCAACCACAGATAAGAACAGGCCCAATCCCCAGCTAATGGAAGAACGGTGATTGTTAGTTATTTCAGGCTGACTCGTCAGGCCACAGGTGCCAAAGAAAGGCAAGGATCGTGGTTAGGCTGTGTCTCTTGACAGCTTGGATGCTTGTGTCGAGTGAGGGGGGGAAGCTGTGGCGTATTTTGCGAGGTGCTGGTGGTGGGGGGCTGATATATGGATGGATGTGTGAATATGTGTCATTAACCCTTCCCGCTCTGGGGAGGAACCTTTTCAAGTGCTCATTTAAGCCAGGTTAGTGTGGGCGGGGGGATAGCGGTGAATATGTTTTCATGAATATGTGATTTTAGAAGAGCTGTGAGTGATGAAATCAGATGGAAATGTCTCTTTAACATGTAGAGGGTATAGCTCTCCTTTCCTTGGATTTTTGAAGGGCTTACCTGGTTGCAGAGTCCTTTGATCCACTTAATGCACAGCAATTAAATAAGGAAAATATCTATGGCAAGACTGTTCTTCTGCTTCAGTCCTTCTGACAGAATGGTCTGTACTCTGTGTGTTCTGATCCAGCCAGTGTGACTAACCCAACATGTTGGGTTGCTGGGATTACCTAAACATGGGTTAATCTACTCATCGGTTGCATATGTCTTACTCTCATGTTGGATGGACCTAGCAGCTGGGTCTTTTTTTGTAACGTCATCCGTGAGTTATTTTCAAGGAGGTGTGTTTTATTAGGGTTCGTTTAAAAAAAAAAAAAAGAAGATATATCTTGCTGGCCACCCGGCGAGTAATACATGTCGTTCCTGTTTAATCATGTTAAGTTTATACATACTGCAAATTCAAAGTTTCCTTATGTTTTTCTTGTACTTTACACATTCTTCTACAATACTAAGATTATTAATGACATATTATAATAAGGAATACCATCTTATTGTATCCCACAATGGATTTACAAAGGCTTTTATGGAACTCGTACACTTCTGTAAGCTTAATAGAAGCTACAAACATGTCAATGTTCGACCTTAACATGTGACAGCTATACAACAGAACAGATGAACAGGAATGACATTTACTCTCGTGGCTGGCTAGAAATAACTCTCTGAAAGCTACGCCCCTACAAAACTACACCTCCAGTCTTCTGATCTGACCCGTCCTGTCATATCTCAGTAAACCAGCATCATTAACTCAACAGTTTTTTTAAAGAAAACAACCCAACTAAGTGACCCAATGCCTGCAACCCAGCAGTTGGGTCAACCAAACAACCCAGCATTTTGTACAGTGTACTCGTTGTGTTAAGCTTATGTCAGTTCCTTATCTGTGGCAGAATGACAATACTTTAGTTCAGACCTCCTTATTCCAGCAATTCAGTGGATACATACAGTCATGACAGTCCACAAAGACATAACCCCTAATCAGGTAGTGCATGTTTTTTTTTTTTACCTTAGAAATATCAGAAATTGTTTGAATATTTCTGTGCCTGTAACTTTAAAGAAAACATCTCAGGAAGTGTCGTCTCCTGTGGAAGTGTCGTCTCCTGTGGAAGTGTCGTCTCCTGTGGAAGTGTCGTCTCCTGTGGAAGTGTCCTCTCCTGTGGAAGTGTCCTCTCCTGTGGAAGTGTCCTCTCCTGTGGAAGTGTCCTCTCCTGTGGAAGTGTCGTCTCCTGTGGAAGTGTCGTCTCCTGTGGAAGTGTCGTCTCCTGTGGAAGTGTCGTCTCCTGTGGAAGTGTCGTCTCCTGTGGAAGTGTCGTCTCCTGTGGAAGTGTCATGGCCTGTGGAAGTGTTGTCTCCTGTGGGTATTAAGGCATTTCTCCCTTATTAAAAACATTATTTCTATGGATGATTCCTTTCTCTAACCACGAGAAGCCATTGGATCCTAGCCTGCCAGGGGTAATGAGTGGCCACGTGGGATTGGTCAGAATAACTCCGATTATAGTCTGATTCTAGTTTTCTCACAGTCAGAACAGAGAGTTGTCAGGCAGCGCTCATCACTTGGTACCTTCACAATTCAATGAGTTCCTATCCAGGAATGCCTGTGCCTGAAAATATCCAGGCTGCAGCATCTTCCGTACTGTGGGGAGTCACATGTGGGAAGAGAGCCGATGCCTCCGCCTGAGAAGACTGACAGTCCCTAATTGGGGTTGGAGTCGCAAGTCTGGTTGGAGTCGCAAGTCGTGCGCGCGTGCACTCACTCGCTCACATGTGCGTGTTGGAGACAGAACACATTGAGAGGAAAGGCAGAGCTCGAGAAACAAATTGAGGTAGACTGAGGGAATAGGTGTGAAAAAAGTAAGAAGTATGTGACAGGGTTGAAAATGTGCTCTAAAGTACTGTACATTCACAGTATGCTAGTTGGACTATTAATAGCGTCAGTCACCTCACCTCTTGAGTAACGTTCTGAACTTTACTCCATTGCTGCACACCACAGTATAATATACACTACAGACTCCTGGCATAGAAGCATGGCCTCCTTTCTAGCCAAGGCTAGCTACTGATGTTGCTGCCAAGTGATTTGCCAGTGGTATGTGGGTGGCCTACGCAGATTAGATGTCTTTTAAGGAATTAAGAGAACGGGACTCATTTAAGAGGCCATGTTTGACTGCTTATAGAATAAGGGCATACAGGCCTGAAGGAAGGAATGGAATTTGTTTTTTTAAAGTCAGTCATGATATGTAAGGGGATTCTGTTGCTTAGTACTTAGTACTCCTTCATTTACCTACTCGTCATTGACCTTTTCAAGAGACGTCAACCCTGACCAATGATCATTTGATGAAAAGCTCCATCTTATTGTCACACCTGTCACAAGACATTTCACCCAAAGCTTTTCAATGACTTCCTCGAAAGCAAGGAAATGGGTGATGTTCCGTACAGATAGAGGGCCTTGGTTGTCCTTAAAAACAAATGTGTACACTATCCTTTTCATTTACACCTCTTCATTTGACACATTTTGAAATTCCTTTACAAACGTCTTTACAAAGTCCTTTTTATACAGGAGTTTCATAAATGCAGTATGTTCCCCAGTCTATACTCCACATTTCTATGTTTCCAGTTCTTTGTTTTTCTGTTTCACCACAGGACATAAAGTATCACTTCCTTCCACATGCTCGTCGGAGATAATGTTTGTTTAATGTTTTTGTTTTTGAAGGACAGTCATTTTGTGTGAAAAGAAGTCTTCTGCTGTGTCTGTCACCTGTTTGCTTGTGTTCAGAGACGAGGAGCACGTCACCCACAGAAGCACAATCTATCTTTGGGGAAGAAAGAGTAATTCCCTCTGAATTGAGTATAGTCCCCAGTTCTCTCCGTCTCTCTCTCCCTCTGTTCTGCACCGTCTGCTCTCAAAGTGATAGCTTTGGTCTGGTATTCTCTTTTTAATTGAAAAATAACATTCATTAGAAAGTGAATGGAATAAAACAGCCGTTTTGAGATGTTTCTATTATATTCCGCGGCTCTGTGGAAATGATTATTTGAGGACATATTGATCTGATATGACTGTTGGACTAAATTGACATCTACTCTCTCTGATGTGTATGTTGAGGCTTATTTTGAAGCTCGGTACATTTCGAGTGAGGTTCAATCTCAAGGCGCGGTGATGATTGGATGAGCTCCCTTTACAAAGAAATCTAACTTTTATCTATTAAGGTAAACTTTTGCTATTGAGATCAATTAAAACTCCTCCCAAAAACTATATTTTGCCATTTGTTTCAGTTGTCCATTGTTGATATAGTCCCTAAATGTGTTTGCATGTCAGCAATCAAGTTGTCAAGATATATACCTTTAAAAATACTGAAATACAGCTGTATTTTTTTATTCTGAAAGGTGTACACAATATTAGGAACACCTGCTTTTTCCATGTCATAGACTGACCAGGTGAAAGACATGATCCCTGATTGATGTCACTTTTAAATCCACTTCAATCAGTGTAGATGAAGGAGAGGAGACACGTTAAAGAAGGATTCTTAAACCGTGATACAATTGAGACATGAATTGTGTATGAGTGCCATTCAGAGGGTAAGACAGGCGCACCGGTTTGAGAATGATAAGAACTGGGTTTTTCAAGCTCAACATTTTCCCATGTGTATCAAGAATGGTCCACCACCCAAAGGGCATCCAGCCAACTTGGCACAACTGTGGGAAGCATTGGAGTCAACATGGGCCAGCATCCCTGTGGAATGCTTTTCACACATTGTAAAGGCCATGCCACGACGAATTGAGGCTGTTCTCAGGTCAAACGTGGGTGCAACTCAAATCAAATCAAAGCAACTCTGCTAAAAATATTTTGGGACTATATCAACATTGGACTAATGAAACAAATACCAAAAAAATTGGGAGGAATTTTCCTTTAAGGTAAGCCCATCACAAGCTTCTCCAAGAATTTCACTCTGTGTCTGTTTGTCTGTCCGTGTGTCGTCTGTGTGTAGTCTGTGTGCACGTGCGTGAGTTCTTCCGCCCGTGTCTATGCTGTGGTTTATGGATATTCCAAGCAGCATCAGTAACTAAACATGACCATTCAATTCGAGAGCACTGTGAGGTGTGACACCGAGTGACAGTAAGAAACCCTATCTACCAGGACAGACGGACAGACGTCCCAGGTTGTCGTGCCCCGTGGTCCCTCAAGTGACAGTAAACAAACTGCTCCAGATGTCAGCGTGGAGTTGTCGCTGTGACTCTCACCTTGACATTCCTCTCAGACTGGCAGACAGACACACACACATCCCTGTCCCTTCATGTATGCATTTATATTTTTTTATGTCTATTTTTTTTTTAATGTAACCTTTTCTTTAACTAGGCAAGTCCGTTAAGAACAAATTCTTATTCATGACGGCCTACCGGGACCCGGGATTATATCCGTCTTTGCTTGAGTATAATCCCTAGACTGTGAGAATGTTATCTGTAGCTCTTAAACCATAGATACAAGTTCAAAGGTGTGTTCTTGACTTAGTGTATCATATACAGTACCAGTCAAAATTTTGGACTTACCTACTCATTCAAGTTTTTTTTTTTTCTTTGTTTCTACCTTGTAGAATAATAGTGAAGACTTCGAAACTATGAAATAATACATGTTGTAACCAAAAACTGTCAAACAAATACAAATCTATTTTATATTTGAGATTCTTCAAAGTAGCTACCCTTTGCCTTGATGACACCTTGCACACTCTTGGCATTCTCTCAACCAGTTTCACCTGGAATGCTTCTTCACTCTGCGTTCCAACTCATCCCAAACCATCTCAATTGGTTTAAGGTTGGGTGATTGTGGAGAACAGGTCATCTGATGCAGCACTCCATCACTTTTCTTCTTTGTAAAATAGCCCTTACAAAGCCTGGAGGTGTGTTGGGTCATTGTCCTGTTGAAAAACAAATGATAGTCCCACTAAACGCAAACCAGATGGGACGGCGTATCGCTGCAGAATGCTGTGGTAGCAATGTTTGTTAAGTATGCCTTGAATTCTAAATAAACAGACAGTGTCACCAGAAAAGCACCCCCACACCATCACACCTTCTCCTCCATGCTTCACGGTGGGAACCACACATGCAGAGATCATCCGTTCACCTACTCTGCGTCTCACAAAGACACGGCGAATGGATCCAAAAGTCTCAAATTTGGACTCATCAGACCAAAGGACAGATTTCCACCGGTCTAATGTCCATTATTCGTGTTTCTTGGCCCAAGCAAGTCTCTTCTTCTTATTGGTGTCTTTTAGTAATGGTTTCTTTGCAGCAATTTGACCATGAAGGCCTGATTCACACAGTCTCCTCTAAACAGTTGATGTTGAGATGTGTATGTTACTTGAACTCTGTGAAACATTTATTTGGGCTGCAATCTGAGGTGTAGTTAACTCTAATGAACGTATTCTCTGCAACAGAGGTAACTCTAGGTCTTCTTTTCCTGTGGCAGTCCTCATGAGAGCCAGTTTCATCATAGCGCTTGATGGTTTTTGTGACTGCACTTAAAGAAGCTTTACAAGTTCTTGAAATTTACCTCGTTGACTGACCTTCATGTATGTCTTAAAGTAATGATGGACTGTCATTTCTCTTTGCTTATTTGAGCTGTTCTTACTATAATATAGACTTGGTCTTTTACCAAATAGGGCTATCTTCTGTATACCACCTCTACCTTGTCACAACGCAACTGGCTCAAACGCATTAAGAAAGAAAGAAATTCCACAAATTAACTTTTAACAAGGCACACCTGTTAATTGAAATGCATTCTAGGTGACTACCTCATGAAGCTGGTGAGAGAATGCCAAGCGTGTGCAAAGCTGTCATCAAGGCAAATGGCAGCTACTTTGAAGAATCTCAAATATATTATATATTTTGATTTGTTTAACCCTTTTTTTTGGTTACTACATGACTCCATGTGTTATTTCATAGCATTGATGTCTCCACTATTATTCTACAACGTAGAAATAGTAAAAAATGAAAAAAGAAACTTGAATGAGTCGGCGTGTCCAACCTTATGACTGCTACTGTACGTCACATCTCTTTCCTGCTCATAGGCTTGAATTGTTTCAGTCCTGTTTCATTGAGAGTGCTTGATTGTTAAACCTGAAGTTTGAGCTACTTGTTTTCACAAATGTTGTCCAGCTAATAGAAATGGCTAATAGAACAGTCCGGGTAGTTAAATGCTCACAGCTTAATTGACGTTGCTATTTTAATAAGGATGACGAATTGCCTATCTGACTGCCAGGGGTCCTGCAGCAATTTGTTGTATTCAGCCAGGAATAACATTACTGATTTAACTTGACTGATCACTCCCTGTCTTTCTCTTCTTCTCTCTGTCGCTAGGTTTGCTTGTGGTTTGTACTCCGACTTTTAGACGCCTGGTCTGAAATGAGGTGCTTTAAATGTTAAGTCGGTTGAATCGTTTAGTGTTGTACCACTGTCTGCTACTCTCTTCCAGCATGTCGTAGCATATGAGCATGGAGATGATACATAATGAGGTATACTGGAAGCATCA
Organism: Oncorhynchus gorbuscha; assembly: GCF_021184085.1. Taxonomy (NCBI): domain Eukaryota; kingdom Metazoa; phylum Chordata; class Actinopteri; order Salmoniformes; family Salmonidae; genus Oncorhynchus; species Oncorhynchus gorbuscha. The sequence goes on from NC_060179.1 coordinate 54,445,916, forward strand.
TTTAAGATTGCGTGCGTTTTTTAAGTGTGCTGGTACTACCATGGGAATGTGGTGCTTATCTGGGTAAACATTGTAGTTCCCCAGACTACCAAAAAAAAGTTTAACGTCAGCCGTCAGCAACATCAAAAGTTGCCTGTTTGGGTGTTGCTGTCATTTTTTGTGAGGCTTAGAATCTGCAAGTTTACCTCCGTTTTTATGATCCCCCCACTGTAAAATATTCATGAACTGGATCGGTACAGATGATAATGGATGTATGCACATTTACTTCGTGCTCGCTCTTAGCCAGCAGTGTTATGGTAAGAGAGTGTGTCTATCATAGCAGGAAAATGTAATGAGACAGTTGTAATTACTGCCAGAGTGAAAACCTTGTCTGAAAACACGGACCCACCCTGCTCACGCATAATCAGTATCTTTATCCGTCATCTGAGAGATTGTTGTAGAGACGTATGGAGATTTGAAGGTAAAACATGGAAACATGCACAAAGCTTTTGTTATTACCAACACAAGGCAATGTCAATCATCATTCTCTCCTTGAGGAATTGGCTGAATTTTAATTACAGCTGGTTAGGTTGTTAGATTGTGCTATGTAATGTGTGTCATTCATTTGATGAGCATACACAGATATATATATATATATATATATATATTTTTTTTTTAAACATTCTTAAACTATTCCCAATAATACAACTTTATTGCAGCTAAAAAGGTTAGTCTATGGAATGTTTCTGGTCCTTCTGTTTTAGTGGACCAGCCAGAGGGACATGCAGTGGTTCAATATCCTACCCTCCACTGGTGCTGTTTGGAAGGCCATATCTCCTGGCCAGCACCCCTTTCATCACACTCACACATCCCTTCCCCGTATTACTGTTTGTGAGACGAGCTTCCCCCCTCTCAGAAGAAGCAGTCTTCCCAGGACAGGACTCTGCATGGAAGATTGCGAGAGTTTCCAAACATTCCTCTATGGAGCATCTGCGGTTCTGAGAGTTCTTCTGAGAGTTCTGAGAGCAGCCCATCACATCCAGATGAGAGTCATTGACCCTGCTCTGACCCCTCCTCCTCTCCATCATTCCTCTCTGACACCAAGGGACAAAAACAAGGTTCACGTGCCACGTCAGGGGTTTAGAGGACGATGCTTAGGCCACATGTGTAGTGGATCTCCCCTAGCTCCTTATCCCGGGCCTGACAGTGGTGGCCCGGGATAGGGAGCTGCAGTGAGATGGATCTCAGCAGTGGATGGTGTTTGACCCCTATCATGCAGACAGATACTCCTGCCAAAGTCCCAATTTTAGTTGTTGCTTCTATGTCTCATTGAAATTTAGTCTTAGTAATATCCGTATTTGGCTTAAGTCTACTGGAAGAGTTCTATTATATTTTGACTATCATTTTGTTTTGATTTTGTCTCATTTCCATACTCAAAATGAGGGCACTAAAGCTACAGTTTGTGCTTAAATAATTTTTTGTTTGCTTAAGTTTGTTTTGTTTGTCAGGGGCATGGGTATTTGTATATTTTCCTTAGTACAGATAATAAACTGCCAACTACTACAAACAAACCGGGTGGAGTTACACGCTGATTGCTGATGAAGTTCTTTGTTAGTACAATGATAACCTCTCAGAATGAAGGCACTTTCTCCAATAGCTGGGCGGAGAGAAGAGTGTTTGAATAGGACCTCAAGTCAAAGCACATAGTGATTACCATCCATTTTGTTACGCCTTGGTTCCGGTCTTTTATTATTCTGTTTTTAATCCTCTCCTGCTCAGCAGAATCTACTATTTTTTAATTCTTTACTAATTGCAGTGGAGGCTGACTACAGGAAGAAAAGGAACATTTTAGTATATTTAATTGTGACCTCATCACGTCTGTTGCAGAGGATGCTGGATGAACCAGAGTTGGGGATGAAAGGTAGAGAGAGAGAGAGAGAGAGAGAGCACAGATGAGGCCAGAGAGAGCACATATGAGAGAGAGAGAGAGAGAGAGAGAGAGAGAGAGAGAGAGAGAGAGAGAGAGAGAGAGAGGCCAGAGAGAGAGAGAGAGAGAGAGAGAGAGAGAGAGAGAGAGAGAGAGAGAGAGAGAGAGAGAGAGAGAGAGAGAGAGAGAGAGAGAGAGAGAGAGAGAGAGAGAGAGAGAGAGAGAGAGAGAGAGAGAGAGAACATATGAGGCCAGAGAGAGAGAGCACATAGAGAGAGAGAGCACATATGAGGCATATGAGGCCAGAGAGAGAACATATGAGGCCAGAGAGAGAGAGCACATATGAGGCCAGAGAGAGAGAGCACATATGAGGCCCATATGAGGCCAGAGAGAGAGAGCACATATGAGGCCAGAGAGAGAGAAGAGAGAGAGCCAGAGAGAGCCAGAGAGAGAGAGAGAGGCCAGAGAGAGAGAACATATATGAGGCCAGAGAGAGAGAGAGAGAGAGAGACATATATGAGGCCAGAGAGAGAGAGAACATATATGAGGCCAGAGAGAGAGAGAGAGAGAGCACATATGAGGCCAGAGAGAGAGCACATATGAGGCCAGAGAGAGAGACATATATGAGGCCAGAGAGAGAGCACATATGAGGCCAGAGAGAGAGAGAACATATGAGGCCAGAGAGAGAGAGCGAGAGAGAGAGAACATATATGAGGCCAGGCCAGAGAGAGAGAGAGAGCACATATGAGGCCAGAGGAGAGAGAGAGCACATATGAGGCCAGAGGAGAGAGAGCACATATGAGGCCAGAGAGAGCACATATGAGGCCAGATATGAGGCCAGAGAGAGAGAGCACATATGAGGCCAGAGAGGCACAGATGAGAGCACATATGAGGCCAGAGAGAGAGACATATATGAGGCCAGAGAGAGAGCACATATGAGGCCAGAGAGAGAGAGCACATATATGAGGCCAGAGAGAGATGAGGCCAGAGAGAGAGAGAGAGAGAGAGCACATATAGAGGAGAGAGAGAGAACATATATGAGGCCAGAGAGAGAGAGAGAGAGCACATATGAGGCCAGAGAGAGAGAACCAGAGAGAGAGAGCATATATGAGGCCAGAGAGAGAGAGCACATATGAGGCCAGAGAGCACATAGAGAGAGAGAGAGAGCACATATGAGGCCAGAGAGAGAGAGAGAGAGAGCACATATGAGGCCAGAGAGAGAGAGAGAGAGAGAGGAGAGAGAGAGAGCACATATGAGGCCAGAGAGAGAGGAGAGAGAGAGCACATATGAGGCCAGAGAGAGAGAGAGCACATATGAGGCCAGAGATGAGGCCAGAGAGACATATATGAGGCCAGAGAGAGAGAGAGAGCACATATGAGGCCAGAGAGAGAGAGAACATATATGAGGCCAGAGAGAGAGAGAGAGAGAGAGAGAGAGGAGAGAGAGAGAGAGAGCCAGAGAGAGAGAGAGAGAGAGAGAGAGAGCACATATATGAGGCCAGAGAGAGAGAGAGACACATATGAGGCCAGAGAGAGAGAGAGAGAGCACATATATGAGGCCAGAGAGAGAGCACATATATGAGGCCAGAGAGAGAGAGAGAGAGAACATATATGAGGCCAGAGAGAGAGAGCACATATATGAGGCCAGAGAGAGAGAGAGAGCATATATGAGAGAGAGAGAGAGAGAGAGAGAGAGAGAGCACATATGAGGCCAGAGGAGAGGGAGAGAGAGAGAGAAAGAGAGAGCCAGAGAGAGAGAGAAACATATATGAGGAGAGAGAGAGAGCACATATATGAGGCCAGAGAGAGAGAGAACATATATGAGACCAGAGAGAGGGAGAGAGAGAGAGAGAGAGAGAGAGAGAGAGAGAGAGAGAGAGAGAGAGAGAGAGAGAGAGAATAAAGAGAGAGAGAGAGGGTAGACCACAGACATAACGTGGCTGCCCTGAGAGAGAGAGAGAGAGAGAGAGAGAGAGAGAGAGAGATAGACAGAGAGAGAGAGAGAGAGAGAGAGAGAGAGAGAGAGAGAGCACATATATGAGGCCAGAGAGGAGAGAACATGAGGCCAGAGAGGGAGAGAACATATATGAGGCCAGAGAGAGAGAACATATATGAGGCCAGAGAGGGAGAGAACATATATGAGGCCAGAGAGAGAGAGAACATATATGAGGCCAGAGAGGGAGAGAACATATATGAGGCCAGAGAGAGAGAGAACATATATGAGGCCAGAGAGGAGAGAGAACATATATGAGGCCAGAGAGAGAGAGAACATATATGAGGCCAGAGAGGGAGAGAACATATATGAGGCCAGAGAGAGAGAGAGAACATATATGAGGCCAGAGAGAGAGATGAGGCCAGAGAGAGAGAGAGAGAGAGAGAGAGAGAGAGAGAGAGAGAGCATATATGAGGCCAGAGAGAGAGAGAACATATATGAGGCCAGAGAGAGAGAGAACATATATGAGGCCAGAGAGAGAGAGAACATATATGAGGCCAGAGAGAGAGAGAACATATATGAGGCCAGAGAGAGAGAACATATATGAGGCCAGAGAGAGAGAGAACATATATGAGGCCAGAGAGAGAGAGAACATATATGAGGCCAGAGAGAGAGAACATATATGAGGCCAGAGAGAGAGAACATATATGAGGCCAGAGAGAGAGAGAACATATATGAGGCCAGAGAGAGAGAACATATATGAGGCCAGAGAGAGAGAGAACATATATGAGGCCAGAGAGAGAGAGAACATATATGAGGCCAGAGAGAGAGAACATATATGAGGCCAGAGAGGGAGAGAACATATATGAGGCCAGAGAGGGAGAGAACATATATGAGGCCAGAGAGAGAGAACATATATTACATTTGACATTACATTTAAGTCATTTAGCAGACGCTCATTATGAGGCCAGAGAGGGAGAGAACATATAGAGGCCAGAGAGGGAGAGACTTACAAATTGAGTGCATTCACCTTGATGACATCCAGTGGGACAGTCATATATAACAATAGTGCATCTAAAACTTAGGAGGTGGGGTGAGGCCAGAGAGAGAGATTACATTATGACCATATATGAGGCCTAGAGTATTGAGGCCCTTAAAGAACATATATGAGAGTTTGAGGCCAGGTGAGAGAGGTGAGTGATTGACTCACATATGAGGCCAGAGAGAGAGCTGTCCTGGCCAGAGGAGAGTTTGTTCCACATTGAGGCCAGAGAGCATATATGAGGCCAGAGAGAGAGAGAGCAGTATATACTGGGCCAGAGCGGGAGAGAACATATATGAGGCCAGTGGTAGGGAGAGAGCAGGCCAGAGAGTGGATGAAGCCAGTGCCCTTGTTTGAGAGTGTAGGGAGATGAGGCCAGAGAGAGAGAGGTACTGAGGTGCCAGAGAGAGTTCCCCTCACAGCTGAGGCCAGAGAGAGAGAGAGAGGCAAGCACCATGGTCTTGTGAGGCCGGATGAGAGCTTCACATATACTGGATGAGCCAGTGGAGAGCACATATGAGGCCGAGAGAGAGAGAGAGAACATATATGAGACCAGAGAGAGAGAGAGAGAGAGAGAGAGAGAGAGAGAGAGAGAGAGAGAGGTAGAGAGGAAGGTTGAACACCAGAGGCCGGAGAGCATATATGAGGCGTTCTGGATGAGAGAGAGAGAGTTTAATGGCACAGAGCAGAGAGCCCAGCCAGAGAGAGAGAACATATATGCAGTAATCCAGAGAGGAGAGAGACAAGTGCCTGGATTAGAGAGAGAGAGAGAGAGCTTCCTGTGTGAGGCAGAGAGTGAGGCCGTACTATGAGGCCAGAGAGAGAGAGAAGCATATATGAGGCCAGAGAGATGTTGTAGAGCATGAAGAGACAGAGAACGAGGCCAGAGAGAGAGAGAGAGAGAGAGAGACGCCTTGATGAGGCCAGAGAGAGAGAGAGTTGAGAACGAGGCCAGGAGTGTTGTCCAGGATCAGCCAAGAGTTCTTGAGGCCTGGAGAGGAGAGACACAATGGAGTTGTCGACCAGAGAGAGAGAGAGGCAGAGAGGGAGAGAACATATATGAGGCCAGAGAGAGAACATGAGAGAGGAGAGAGAGAGCTGGAGAGGGAGAGAACATATATGAGGCCAGAGAGAGGAAGAGCAGCTCCGTCATATATGAGGCCGAGAGAACATATTGAGGCCAGCTTGAGAGTGGTGATCCAGAGAGGGAGAGTCATCCACATGATATGAGGCCAGAGACATGCAGAGAGAACATATATGAGGCCAGAGAGAGAGAGAGAACATGAGGCCACCTGAGGTCAAATATATGAGGCCATAGATGAGAGAGGGAGAGAACATATATGAGGCCAGAGGAGAGAGAGAGAACATATATGAGGCCAGAGAGAGAGAGAACATATATGAGGCCAGAGAGAGAGAACATATATGAGGCCAGAGAGAGAGAGCACATATATGAGGCCAGAGAGAGAGAACATATATGAGGCAGAGAGAGAGAGCACATATATGAGGCCAGAGAGGCCAGAGAGAGAGAACATATATGAGAGAGAGGAGAGAACATATATGAGGCCAGAGAGGGAGAGAACATATATGAGGCCATATATGAGAGAGAGAGAGAACATATATGAGGCCAGAGAGAGAGAACATATATGAGGCCAGAGAGAGAGAGAGAACATATATGAGGCCAGAGAGAGAGAGAACATATATGAGGCCAGAGAGGCCAGAGAGGGAGAGAACATATATGAGGCCAGAGAGGAGAGAACATATATGAGGCCATGAGGCCAGAGAGGAGAGAACATATATGAGGCCAGAGAGAGGAGAGAACATATATGAGGCCAGAGAGAGAGAGGCCAGAGAGAGAGAACATATATGAGGCCAGAGAGAGAGAGAACATATATGAGGCCAGAGAGAGAGAACATATATGAGGCCAGAGAGAGAGAACATATATGAGGCCAGAGAGAGAGAACATATATGAGGCCAGAGAGAGAGAGCACATATATGAGGCCAGAGAGAGAGAGAACATATATGAGGCCAGAGAGAGAGAGAACATATATGAGGCCAGAGAGAGTGTATATATGCCGGGGTTTCCTCTGTCAAGTTTAATCAAGTGCCTTTGCTGACAGATAGAACGCTTTATGTTCTGATCCTGACAAATGAGTTGAATTTGAACTTTGAATTTGCCAACTCCCCTGCAGATGAAACACCAGTCTTGACACAAGGTTTTCACTTTGCACTGAATGAGCTGATTGTGTGTTTGTGTATGGTTTATTTCAATAACGCTGTGATATTTTGAGTAAGTTCACTGGGTCTTTGTGCTAATTGGACATTTTAATTGGCACTGTCAGGGTCAGGTTGTGCACTTCAGAACTCCCCAGCTCTATAATGTCTGAAAACCTAATTGAAACAACAGATGAGAGCGAACCGTGGGGTAAATCGTTTCATGCCAAATTGCTGGCATTTGTTGGTCTCTGTCAGGAGTTGTTATTTTCTATGGAGGTCTTCATGTAGCTGTGGTCTATATATAAACCTGCCATTTGATAATCATCAGGGGCTAAGCTGCATACGCCGTTGTCTCTCTATTTTATGCTCTAGTATTATAAGCAACATATTCCATTGCCGTGGTGAGCAATGTGAAACGTCAAAATTGGAAGGGGTTTGTTTGTTTGTTTGATTGGGAACAGTTTCAAACATACTGTCAGAGACGTGGCACCTTGCATCCCACCTTCACTGATGTTACATCGCGTCTGTGTTTTAGCAGGTTTTTACTGTGTTGGGAATGCGAAACGGGGGGAGGCCACGGGCGTTCTGTGAACTGAAATAAACAAGTGAATGAATTGCCTGTCAGTAGTTGATGGTGTGTCTCTGAGGCACAATGCCTATACTGTAAGCGTCAGGATCTTTGGGGTTAAAGCTATAACACAATTGTTCAACCTGGGATGAAGACATATTTACATAATGTGAGTAATCTTCCACTTACCCAATAATTGATCCATGGAGATGGGGAGATGTCTGAGTAAAGGTACATAGTATACAGTACATGCATATTATAATATAGCTGGAAGTAGCTGATACAGAGATGCAAACTACTGTAGTCGGAGAGAGGGAAACATTCACGCGGTGGGAATCACTGACACTTTTCTTAACTAGGACACTACATCTCTCTCTCATCTATAGTAAGATACAAGTACTCCCGTGTGGTATTACTGGCCTTGATATAAAGCAAACTGCACAGAGCACTCATAAATCAATGGTGAAGTAGGCTGTCCTGTTTTTTTACATTTTTTTTTTTTTTTAACACAATTCGTATAAGCAGGACTTTTACTCACTCACTTTATTCAAATGTTTTAATATGACCATATTTGCTGTAACTCAAGATATGCCGTAATAGATATGTAACTAAGAAAGATAGATGATGAACTTAAGACATTTTGCTACCAGCAACCAGTCACATGAACCATAAACAATTTGATAAGTCTAATGGAACATCATGCAAATGCCTTGTCTTGTCATACTGCAAGGGTCCAAGGGGACTTGGGATATTCCCCCCCTAAGTGCATTGAACTTTCCCATTATATATTCCCATCCCTGTACCGGAGTAATGAATAATGATACAGATTGTCAGCTATTCTAGTCCTTCTCCATCAACCAGTCCACGACTCCTTAATCTGTGTACCGTGGATAATGATCCATTAAGGGAAATCAATTTGGCTTCACTGATACAATTTAACACAGCAGTCAACGGACGCTTTCTGTTGGTGTCTAGGAGTTTGGTATCTCTCTGTGTGCTCAGTGTTAAATCATGATGAGGACTTGAGAGTATACCCATGTTTTACATTTTAGTCATTTAGCAGATGCTCTTATCCAGAGCAACTTACAGGGGCAATTAGGTTTAAGTGTCTTACTCAAGGGCACATCAACAGATTTGGTGACCTAGCTGGCTCGGGGATTCGAACCAGCAATCTTTCGGATACTGGGCCAACGCTCTTAACCGCTAGGCTACCTGTTGACTCACTGGACAATGCTTAGCCATGGAAAATGTACATGGGAATGGTAATCCTCGGTAGACATCAGTGATAGGTGGTATGATTTGATTATTGCTGCAGGTTCCAAATGGCTGGACTTGGACACTGTATGTCTGATGATCTTGTTTAGCAGATATAGTAGATTCAGTAATAAAGTGATACAGGGTTTTTAATTAGACTCACATTTTAATGTTAATGAGCAAATGGAATATTGTCAATATTGTTGATATTCTGTCATTATATGAGACTGTTTGTGTGGCAACCCAAGAGAGGTATTCCATCCTGACATTTAAAGCTTGTTATTTTCTCTATCTAATGTCTTTTTGCTGTCTCTTTCTCAGCCCTCACTAATGTGAAGCTATGGGCCATCGACCGCCAGTGTTTCCAGACCATTATGATGAGGACGGGCCTCATCAAACATGCCGAATACATGGAGTTTCTAAAGAGGTGGGCTTCTCTCTCGCTCTTTCCCTCTCACTCTTTCCCTCTCGCTCTTTCCCTCTCTTTCTCTCCCTCTCTTTCTCTCCCTCTCTTTCTCTCCCTCTCTTTCTCTGTCCTCCACCTCCCCTGAGATGCCATTCGAGCGAGGACTGTCCCTGACAGTCACGAAATCACCTTCCCCCTCTTCCCATTTCCTGTCACTGATGTCTGGGTGCACTGTTCAACAAAAACACTTGCTGGATGCATGTTCAAATGAGCATCAGGTGATTGTGCACTTCAGGTCTTTTACACTAAATGTATGTGTTACCACTTGGAACTGTTAAAACACCAGTTTATTGATCATTATCATACTATGTTTGATATCACTGTCCTCTTTCTGTTCACACAGCTGAGTCTAATCCATGCTAACCCATTGGCTGAGACTTTACATATTGATTTCACATTTCCTACTTTCTCAGCTTCAGACCTGCCTTCTTTTAACTTTAAACATTGTTTTTGTGTTTAATATGTAGTGGGCTTACCAATGAGTTTTCTGCTCTACAACAAACAGCATGATGTCCCTCTCAGACCAATATACTTACTCTCAGTAGACATACACAATACAGTAGATGATGAAATCCCCCTTTTCCTCCAGTCTCCATAATGAAATAGGTCATTGAGGAAGAATGTTGCACCTATCTCTCATGCCAGAGCCCCAGCTGTGCCTTTTACAGGATGTTCTGGACCCGATGATGATATCACATGCAGGGAAAGAGGAAATTGATTTGGATGAAGTTGGCTTTTAGTGGTAAAATAAGATGCCTTTCTCCCCACGCATTGGCGCAGCTACAGCCGACTGGTGCACAGGGGAGGAAGTCTCAAACAATCAATAAAGTCGTTTGACTTTTAATGGCTCGTGTCATGTGATCTCTGAAGATGCACTCAATTTGTAAGAAAATATACCTTTTGTGTCATAATATTTGTGAGGTAGCTTCTGTCCGTGCATCTCTTCAATGTAGAATGTCAAATATCAAACGCATCCATTTCTGAAGGAATAGTTTCCGTGGTAACAAGCAACAATGTTTCGAAGAGACTCGGAAGTTGTCAAACTGCCAGATTGTGTGTGTTTGTTTGTGCCCTCGTATGCATTCCCACATTTTCTTTTGTGTGTGTGTGTGTGTGTGTGTGTGTGTGTGTGTGTGTGTGTGTGTGTGTGTGTGTGTGTGTGTGTGTGTGTGTGTGTGTGTGTGTGTGTGTGTGTGTGTGTGTGTGTGTGTGTGTGTGTGTGTGTGTGTGTGTGTGTGTGTGTGTGTGTGTGTGCCCATGCATGTGACCGCCCACGTGTGAGTGAAGTCTCTCTCGTTGAGGAGAGAGCATGCCAGAGGTATGTAAATATCTTTGAATCTGCCAAGAAAGCCTTCTTGAGCTTCCTGGGAAGGCTTAGTATAATTGGAAGCTGCTCTCAGGCTCAACCTTAAACTAAAACCCTGCCCACATGTGAACATTGAGCTGTGGCTTACGACTGTGGTGATTCTGCACAAACCTCGCCCCACTTCAGACGATGCTGGTCTTAGGGGAGGGTTAAAGCACGTGCGAGAGTTGGTATGCCGCCACAGCTGTGCCTATATACATACGCCTGTGAAATTGATGTACCTGTTTTATCTTCTCTCTCTTTAGTCAGTCATACAGATTCCACTCTTTCATGCAACCTTCTGTGCTGGCTTTTACATGGATTCTGCATACATGCTCTGCTAGTGCATTGGTCTTTTGGATTACTTAAAGAGATAGATAGACAACAGAGGGAGTATTGATGATGAGAACCTCGTGAATAAACCGTATGTATCAGTTGTGACCGATGCTTTGTGAGTCGTAAAGCACCACAGCACCTAGTTCTGTTCACCAGGCCGAGAACAGCATGACCTGTTGGCTTCACCTTCTGGCTGAACTCTTCATAATAGCTAACTCTCACTCCCTCTCCCCAACAGTGTTCCAACATTCCAAGGCCTTTCAGAAGAAATACTCAGCAAGCTAGCCGATGTTATGGAAGAGGTGAGTTTCCAAGGTGTCCTGCTTGAACTTAGCGGTGTTCGTGGCAATGGTGATTTACGTCTATTTCATTGACTGTGTAATTGAGCAATTCTTTTATGAACCACATCATTACATAATGAAGAATTGATGGCCTGGAAAACTCCTAAGGATTATTATACTGTGGATATTCACACTTTAAAATAGGTCTGGAAATGTAACTAAACTGCAATTTGTAGTCATTGCAGTGTTCATACTACTGGCAAGGATTTTCAGGTCTCCTGTCCTGGGCTGACAGAGCCATTTTAATTGATTTGATGTCTCATCTGTAGACAGTAGCTCACCAGACACAACCTGAGGTAAAAACTCACTGACAACCTCTAACCTCTGGTCTGACAACCTCTGGTCTGCAATAATATCTGTGTATAATTAGGAGACCACGTGACATGACCAGGAAGAATATCCAAATTAGACTATAACCAGAGCCCAGATTTACACTATTCCTAGTCAGGTCACATGGTCAGGTCCCTCTGATCAGAATATCAGAATGCTATCAACAGTGTGTCTAGTTTCTTGTTGTTAACTCTAAATGACCTCTTGCCGTAGATCTATGAGTAAGAGGGAACAATTATAGTTGTAATCCCAACCTCAGAGCAGATCGCTAAGCCTCTTACTATTTACTGGCATGCTGATGGTTCCCAAAACTGTGGTAAGTGGTCCTCGGGACCACTCGAGCATCTCAGACATATTACATTAGGTATGCAAAAATGTATCTCTACTGTCTTTCGACCTCCAATTTTTAAGCTAGTTAATTTCAGAACAAGCAAATGAGCTCTCTGATGTTCGTTTTTAATTGGATGACTTGACCTCCAGTATCTTGTTTCCAAAGTTTCCAAAGAACATTTGGTAATGAAAACCACATAAATACAATTACGGCATGCTTTCTCTATCAAAGTCAAATGAAGTATTAGCACAAAAATCACAGGGGGATTTCTTCTTCTTTTTTGTATTTAAAAAAAAAAGTAACCTTTTATGTAACTAGGCAAGTCAATTAAGAACAAATTCTTATTTACAATGACTGCTTACCCCAGCAGAACCCAGACGACACTGGGTCACAATCACAGCCGGATGTGATGCAACCTGGAATCAAGTACATGTCATGGATCAATAGAGGATTGGCTCCATTACGAACACACAGCCTTATTTCTAAACCAACCAATAGAATGTATCTTGCCATGTTTTGTTTGTTAAAGTGTTTTTCATTGGCACCAACTGCTGCTTCTGAGTCACCCTGACTTCCACAGCCCTTAAAGAACCACAAAGGAATTACATGCGAAGGGCAAACACAAGTCTGAGTTATACTTCATATGATGAAACAGTATTTGGGGTTGCAGTCATATCACAATCGTACAATCCACTCCATAGTTCCCGAGGTGTTTCAGATGCATACAACTCGAATGTATATTCTGTTTCTATGTTCAGACACAGAATGCCCTATTGGTTACCAAGACACTATCCCTCTGACTGTCTGAAATAAACCAGTTGAGAGCATTGAGCTCCAAAGGGGGCTGATGATAAATGTGCGGCCATGCAGCGTGGTGGAGTTGGGTTACCCTGTAGGAGTGGGAGCGGGGGCTCTTCCCAGGCATGAAGTGCCCAGGGCAGGCCAACCTCTCCCCTCAGGCTTCCTCTCTGATCCCCCTTCCTCTACAGTAATCCTGCCTGCTCGGTCTCTGCAGATAACCCACGCCTGCTGGCTTACTGCGAATGTGTGTGTATGTGTGCTTGCATGTGTGTGCGGGTGCGATTGGTTAAAGAGTGGACACATCCCCAGAATACGCTAGAATCAATCAGACCTAATGCACCTGCAGAACGATCAAAGAATGGTATTCAGCATGAAACAATACAATGCAGACAATCTCCTTGCCCAGTGTGTTTGTTGTCATGGTGATTTGCCTAGACATGAAAATGTGATTGTAAAAATGGCATATTGGTAATTGCGCAGTTATCAGTCGTTCCTTATTGAACCTCAGCGTTAACACCATCCTCTCTGGATGTGTGCTGTGTTGTGCCTCGAACTACAGTAGTGGTTAGCTTCAGGATATCCCGAAAGAATAGACTGGCATTGTACTAACATCAGGCTCAGAGATGGTATTTACCTTGATTTACACAAGGAAACTCAGTGGTGAAGGTTACAAATGAGAACATTCAGGAACCTCAGGCAAACCCACTTACCAACAACATCTGTGATGCGTGGCATTTCATTGAAGACTCTGAGATGTTTCTCATTACTTGCTGTCACTCATCATTTCAGTCGGAAATATGCAAAGATCTATCTATGTGAATCCAGAGGAGTGTTGTAGCGTGTGTCAGTGCGTGGAGGCAACTAATTCAAGTGGTAATGTTTTCCTCCAAAAGATGTGATGTGGAGGCTTCTTTGTGACATGGGGGCTGGATTATGGAACAAGCTCCTAGAGCCTTGCAGTGTAGGATAAGGAAAATGCTACTGCAGGAGCAGAACACCAAAGGCATGATAACTGGAGAATCTACTTTAGACCACAACTACAGAGGAATCCCCTGGGTGTACAGTGTGGCCAGTGGCTAGTATAATCAGAAGACATGCACACTGGGAAGAGAAACAAACTCATTATGTCACGAGCCATATCAGCTGTAACAGAACAGCAGAGTAGGTCTTGGATTCTCATTCCACATGCAAATAAAAGGAGACTGGGGCACCCAAGTAAGAAAGTAACTGACTCTTGTCAAACGAAAGTGATTGATACGTAAAGTCAAGGAGTAATTGAGTGTTGTGGAGCAGAATGTTCTGTGTTTTGCCAGGGCACCGTTTCATCATGGCACTTCCTCTCTTTTAATGACTTGCCAAATACATCATGAGAAATACCCACTACCTCCACTCCAAGACTACTGTTTGATGTTTAGCCACCATTCACAATGAAAATAAAATCTTAAGATTCTCCTCGTAAGTTATAACTTTTTAAAACTCAACACGTGAATTACTTCTCAACTCATCTTTGAAAGTGCGACTCAAAAGTTGGCGGGATGTTTTAAGCAGTTTGCACTAGTTTTATATTTATATTTATACGAGTCTATCTATCTAAATGTCCCTTTTTCAGGACCCTGTCTTTCAAAGATAATTAGTTAAAATCCAAATAGCTTCACAGGTCTTCATTGTAAAGGGTTTAAACACGGTTTCTCATGCTTGTTCAATGAACCATAAACAATCAATGAACATGCACCTGTGGAACGGTCGTTAAGACACTAACAGCTTACAGACTGTAGGCAATTAAGGTCACAGTTATGAAAACTTAGGACACTAAAGAGGCCTTTCTACTGACTCACCAAAAGAAAAATACCAAAAGAAAGATGCCCAGGGTCCCTGCTTATCTGCGTGAATGTGCATTAGGCATACTGCAATGAGACATGAGGACTACAGATGTGGCCAGGAACGTCCTCGCAGTGGAAGACCACGTGTAACAACACCTGCACAGGATCGGTAAATCCGAACATCACACCTGCGGGACAGGTACAGGATGGCAACAACAACATCCCAAGTTACACCAGGAACGCACAATTCCTCCATCAGTGCTCAGACTGTCCGCAATAGGCTGAGAGAGGCTGGACTGAGGGCTTGTAGGCCTGTTGTAAGGCAGGTCCTCACCAGAAATCACCGGCAACAACGTCGATCTGTGGGCACAAACCCACCATCGCTGGACCAGACAGAACTGGCAAAAAGTGCTATTCACTGACGAGTCACGGTTTTGTCTCACCAGGGGTGATGGTCGTACTGCTCGTTCTGTGCATGATTTTCTGCGAGACAGGAATGTCAGTGTTCTGCTATGGCCAGCGAAGAGCCCGGATCTCAATCCCATTGAGCAAGTCTGGGACCTGTTGGATCGGAGGGAGAGGGCTAGGGCCATTCCCCCCAGAAATGTCCGGGAACTTGCAGGTGCCTTGGTGGAAGAGTGGGGTAACATCTCACAGCAAGAACTGCCAAATCTGATGCAGTCCATGATGAGGAGATGCACTGCAGTACTTAATGCAGCTGGTGGCCACACCAGATACTGACTGTAACTTTTGATTTTGACCCCCCCTTTGTTCAGGGACACATTATTCCGTTTCTGTTACTCACATGTCTGTGGAACATGTTCAGTTTATGTCTCAGTTGTTGAATCTTGTTATGTTCATACAAATATTTGCACATGTTAAGGTTGCTGAAAATAAATGCAGTTGACAGCGAGAGGACGTTTCTTTTTTTGCTGAGTTTACTACTCATTGGAATGCCCATTCCTTAGCAGAAACCGCTCTAGACACAGGGGGTTTATTTCAATTTGGGAGAAAGAAAAACAAAGTCTGGGTCAGCCCAAAAAGTAATGTTCCCTTTAAATTAGCTATTGATTTTTGTTCTTCTCCGTCTTCATGGATTTTTTTCCCATGCAGTTTCAATGAAATTCTGTTGCCATTTTCTTCCAAGCCTAAAAATATACTCAAGCAGAGAAATAAACTAGAAAGCGCTGTTGAAAGACAGTTCCCCTTTGTCACTGCTGATGACTGATCCTCTCGACCTACTCTAACTGGTAAATAAATACTGACTAGGATAAACTCTCTTTACTCTAAAAAATAAATTTGTGAGCTGTGTTTGTTTAACATCGTTTACTGTACAGTCATTCCAGAGCTGGAGAAACATATAGTATACACAGTACCATGGTGCCTGGTATGAAGAAACATATAGTATACACAGTACCATGGTGCCTGGTATTTAGGAACATATAGTATACACAGTACCATGGTGCCTGGTATGAAGAAACATATAGTATACACAGTACCATGGTGCCTGGTATGAAGAAACATATAGTGTACACAATACCATGGTGCCTGGTATGTAGGAACATATATTATACACAGTACCATGGTGCCTGGTATGTAGGAACATATATTATACACAGTACCATGGTGCCTGGTATGAAGAAACATATAGTATACACAGTACCATGGTGCCTGGTATGTAGGAACATATAGTATACACAGTACCATGGTGCCTGGTATGAAGAAACATATAGTATACACAGTACCATGGTGCCTGGTATGAAGAAACATATAGTGTACACAATACCATGGTGCCTGGTATGTAGGAACATATATTATACACAGTACCATGGTGCCTGGTATGAAGAAACATATAGCATACACAGTACCATGGTGCCTGGTATGAAGAAACATATAGTGTACACAATACCATGGTGCCTGGTATGAAGAAACATATAGTATACACAGTACCATGGTGCCTGGTATGAAGAAACATATAGTATACACAGTACCATGGTGCCTGGTATGAAGAAACATATAGTATACACAGTACCATGGTGCCTGGTATGAAGAAACATATAGTATACACAGTACCATGGTGCCTGGTATGAAGAAACATATAGTGTACACAATACCATGGTGCCTGGTATGAAGAAACATATAGTATACACAGTACCATGGTGCCTGGTATGAAGAAACATATAGTATACACAGTACCATGGTGCCTGGTATGAAGAAACATATAGCATACACAGTACCATGGTGCCTGGTATGAAGAAACATATAGCATACACAGTACCATGGTGCCTGGTATGAAGAAACTGTACAGTATCAAGAATGTTAACAATGCAGATATGAATCATGGTGGTATCAAACCCCCCTGAATCATACGATGGATGTGTGTCCAAGCAGGCAGCAGTTGAATTGGGAGTAAGAGGTTTATTTTTAATTCCAGACATCTGGGCTTGGTCAGCTAGGGGAGTGGGCGGCCATTCCCCGTTCCCACACTGTTCTGTTCTGGCCCATACAGAGCAGAGCATGTCAATAGTTCACTGTTTTCCATCTGATGTGTGAGGGTAATTAAGCAGCTACAGATGTAGAATCAACATTTGATCGCACTGTTGCAGGAGAACTTTCTTGCATTGCAGGAAATGTAAAACTTGTGGTGTATTTGAGGTTTAAGAAGGCTTGTGAAAGTCCATTAATCCACACAATAATTCACATTTCCTTTTGCTGTGGGA
This sequence comes from Oncorhynchus gorbuscha, assembly GCF_021184085.1. Taxonomy (NCBI): domain Eukaryota; kingdom Metazoa; phylum Chordata; class Actinopteri; order Salmoniformes; family Salmonidae; genus Oncorhynchus; species Oncorhynchus gorbuscha. Next base: position 54,463,323 of record NC_060179.1, read on the forward strand.
TTATTGTCCTGCTTTAGCAAACTGGCTCAAATTAAGATGCTACACCTGTATCACCGATCGATAGGTGGCAGACGGGTCACATGCTAAACTAAAGAGGAATGAAAAAGGAATGTTACCATAACCTGTCAATCATCATTGAATACAAACGATTGGAAATAATGCAATCTATTTATTATTTACATAAATTATTTTATGCATAGTGATGATACATAAACTACAGGCCATGATTTCCCCTTGATAAACCTGCCAATTATACCAAGGAATCTCATTTCCGATTTATGACCCTTCCCTTCACTCCGTCTTTATTGAAATGGTTCTGCTGTCTATTTTAAATGAATATGGAGGCTTCGAGCTCAAGTTGATCTCTTTCTTCTTGATGCATGAAAAGTCAAAGTTATTGCTTATTACCAATCCATAAAAACCTGCTATTATCTACTCTTAACCTCAGACCTATTTATCTATCATGGCTAATGTACTTTTATTTGAACACAATCATCCCTACTGTGTTTCATTATACCTTCCACCAAAGTCTGCTTAATCTAGTGCTACCTGTATAGGAGCTCAGTTCACTTCCTGCCACAACCGAACAGTGGGAAAAGAGTAGCTAAGCCATGTCTGGAGTCCTATAGCCTGAGGGACCTGACTCTGAGCTGTTGCTGTGTGCTTTTCTTCCTCCCCGGCCTACACAGAGGTGTAATGAGTTCGCACTCCGGAAATATATTGCATAAAGCTTACTTCATTATTCATTACTTTCTTCTTTCTTTCTTTTTTAACTGCGTCATGGATCGATCACGCAGACGTTTCGCCTTTACAGCCTTCTTCAGTATCTAGGTACAATTTATTTTCATTCAAAACAGCATTTGTAAAGAAATACAGTTGAGCAGCAGGTGCTTCTAATCAGGGTGGCCACTCATCGGCCAATCAGGGACGTGGCTTTTCTGGTCTACTTGTATACAAATTAGTCGCGAAGAGATACAGGAACATAGGGTAGGGGAGCGGTGCACGAAGGCCAACTCACAAATCAATCGGCGCAGGTGTTCACTCATCTAAATACCTCACATCAATTCATGAGAGAGCCCCCACAATGTACATCAGACAATGCCCATTCATAAATATGTGGGGCCAACTCATAAACGTTATGCAACATGTGATATGGACAGTGTTCTTATAACAGTCTAAATGTGGCTTATAGGATGGAGGTGAAATCTATTCTCCTTTCAAACCGTGTGGAGATACAGAATGTAATGTATATATCCACATGGCTTCTCTTTGGAGTCATTTGTTGTCATAGTTACCTCCCCTAAGTGGTGGGTATACTTTTTCAATCAAGACGCAACGCAATTCATTCATAGACTGTTCTACTGTTCTATGAAGCGTCTCGCAGCTGGCGAGGTGAAATATTGACGTCTAAGAGCAGATTTACGTTCTCCAAGATGTACTTTCAAGGTGCGAGATTAAAATAACCCAAATGAAATGTCCGGAAGGGAACTCTGAGGGTAGTCCCTGATTGGTCCTTTAGAACTGCTCAGTGATACACAATAGTACCCGTCAGGGGGAGAATGAATGACAACATAAATGATATGTTAACAGAACATGAAATGAAAAGACTCCTAGTTGATTTTACTTATCACCCAGCAGTAGATGTTAAAATGTCTCTCCTTCGTCCTTCTTCATCTGAACACATCTGAGCAGAGGGAAGGAGGGGGGTAATGATCGGAAACATGTCACTGCTTGAAAGGGAAACACTTCACATGGGAGCCCTGCTGCCAAGGTCTGATGTGAAGCAGCAGCAGCCCTATATCTCTGTTTCAGTCCCAGTCTGATAAATGCAGGCTGTTTCATTCAGAAAAAAGAGAATGTATCATTTTTAACATCACAAACTGATATTGTTGTCATTCTTGTCTTATTTGGTCTTGTTTGTCAGCACATGGTCTGTGTACACAGTGAATTGATTTTCCTAACTGCTATTCTGCATTGGGGCAACTGGTGGTGATTCAATATGGTAGTTGGTTGCCTGACAGAGGCCTGTCCTCAGCCAGTCCTCTTCGTCCAGTTCAGGGTCGGTGCTGAGTGACACTTCTCTTCCTCTCCTTACAGACGCACTACGGGGACGGGGAGTACATCGTCAGACAAGGAGCCAGAGGGGACACCTTCTTCATCATCAGCAAGGGGAAGGTGAGGGAGGACACCATCAACATCATGTAGACCAACCATTCAATTTTATGAAGAGAGGTGCATGTATTAATGGCAGAGGTGCATGGCGTCAGTGGGGCTAGCCAAGGAATGTCTGCTATGGGGATTACAGTAGAGGTTAGTTCAATGTCATTAAGAGGTGATCTTATCCTCCTGAGGGTATATGCTCAATTTGTGATGGAACTCCCTGCCGTTAAATCGGAATTGTTGCTATTTTAAGCTGTCTTTCCCCTTCCGTGTGGGTTTCGGAATGAGGCCCCTCTATTAAAGCATTGAATGACTGCTGATCTCTTTTCTGACAGGTTAATGTCACCAGGGAGGATTTGCCCAATGACATGCCTGTGTACCTGCGAGCCCTGGGCAAAGGAGACTGGTTTGGGGAGAAAGCCCTGCAGGGGTATGTTGATTTATTTCTGAAAAGGCCATAAAGATTTTTCAATACTGAGTGAAACCTACTTCTTTCCAATCTCCTCCAGATATAGTATGTAAGTGATTGGAATATGGAATACCGGTATACCACACCCCACTCTGCACATTCAGTCCAAGATCACTTCATCGGGACCAAGTGGAAGGTAGAGAGTAAAAGAGAGATAGAGGGAGAGTTTGAGAAAGAGGGTTCGGATAAGAGTGAAGAGGTGATCAGGCCACCACACTGTGTGTCTATCATAGTGAAGAGCCCCACCATGTCTGAACAGTCACCAGCCTCTCTCAGATCACACTTAAGGGAAAGTCACCCCAAAGTTCAGCTTTTCACATATTACAATTCCCCCGCTGTTGCATATTGTTAACCTGTTAGAGGCCATGGAGGGAGGCACTATTGCTGAAGAGATTGTATTGTGGAAGAGAGGTCGTATGGAAAAAGTCAGATCAGTTGATCAAGTGGTGTGTATTATGAAGTACTGCATCACATTTGATGTAAAGTTATGCAAGTATCATCAAATCAAGATCAAATGTATTTATATAGCCCTTCGTACATCAGCTGATATCTCAAAGTGCTGTACAGAAACCCAGCCTAAAACCCCAAACAGCAAGCAATGCAGGTGTTGAAGCACGTTAGCTAGGAAAAACTCCCTAGAAAGGCCAAAACCTAGGAAGAAACCTAGAGAGTAACCAGGCTATGAGGGGTGGCCAGTCCTCTTCTGGCAGAACATGGCCCAGATGTTCAAATGTTCATAAATGACAAGCATGGTCAAATAATAGGCCAGGGACAGGTAGCATGTCCGGTGAACAGGTCAGGATTCCATAGCCGCAGGCAGAACAGTTGAAACTGGAGCAGCAGCACGGCCAGGTGGACTGGGGACAGCAAGGAGTCATCATGCCAGGTAGTCCTGAGGCATGGTCCTAGGGCTCAGCTCCTCCGAAAGAGAGAAAGAGAAAATTAGAGAGAGCATACTTAAATAAATAAATTCACACAGGACACCGGATAAGACAGAAGTACTCCGACACATAAACTACTGCAGCATAAATACTGGAGGCTGAGAAGGAGGGGTCAGGAGACAATGTGGCCCCATCCGATGATACCCCCGGACAGGGCCAAACAGGAAGGATATAACCCCACCCACTAGAGGGATATCTTCAACCACCAACTTACCATTCTGAGACAAGGCCGAGTATAGCCCACAAAGATCTCCACCACGGCACAACACAAGGGGGGCGCCAACCCAGACAGGAAGATCACATCAGTGACTCAACCCACTGAAGTGACGCACCCCTGCTAGGGACGACATGAAGAGCACCAGATATGTTCATCAAAAGAGAGATCAGGGTCCAGAGTAACACAGAGGTCCTTCACAGTTTTATTTGAGACGACTGTACAACCATTAAGATTAATTGTCAGATTCAAAACAGAAGATCTCTTTGTTTCTTGGGATCTAGAATAAGCATCTCTGTTTTGTCCGAGTTTAAAAGTAGAAAGTTTGCAGCCATCCACTTCCTTATGTCTGAAACACAGGCTTCTAGCAAGGGCAATTTTGGGGCTTCACCATGTTTCATTGAAATGTACAGCTGTGTGTCATCCGCATAGCAGTGAAAGTTAACATTATGTTTTCGAATGACATCCCCAAGAGGTAAAATATATATTCAAAACAATAGTGGTCCTAAAACGGACCCTCGAGGAACACCGAAATTTACAGTTGATTTGTCAGAGGACAAACCATTCACAGAGACAAACTGATATATTTCCAACAGATAAGATCTAAACCAGGCCAGAACTTGTCCGTGTAGACCAATTTGGGTTTCCAATCTCTCCAAAAGAATGTGGTGATTGATGGTATCAAAAGCAGCACTAAGGTCTAGGAGCACGAGGACAGATGCAGAGCCTCGGTCTGTTGCCATTTACCACCTTCACAAGTGCAGTCTCAGTGCTTTGATGGGGTCTAAATCCAGACTGAAGCCATTTCGTATACATTGTTTATCTTCAGGAAGGCAGTGAGTTGCTGCACAATAGCCTTTTCTAAAAAATTTGAGAGGAATTGGAAGATTCAATATAAGCCGATAGCCAAGCACAGGAAGCAGCTCTTTCAGTAGTTTAGTTGGAATAGGGTCTAGTATGCAGCTTGAATGTTTAGAGGCCATGACTATTTTCATCATTGTGTCAATAAAACACTTAAGTGTCTCTCTTGATCCTAGGTCCTGGCAGAGTTGTGCAGACTCAGGACAACTGGGCTTTGAAGGAATTTGCAGATTTAAAGAGGAATCTGTAATTTGCTTTCTAATAATCATGTTCTTTTCCTCAAAGAAGTTCATGAATTTATTACTGCTGAAGTGAAAGCCATCCTCACTTGTGGAATGCTGATGTTTAGTTAGCTTTGCGACAGTATCAAAAATCAATTTCAGATTGTTCTTATTTTTCTCAATTAAGTTGGAAAAATAGGATGATCGAGCAGCAGTAAGGGCTCTTCGATACTGCACGGTACTGTCTTTCCAAGCTAGTCGGAAGACTTCCAGTTTGGTGTGGCGCCATTTCCGTTCCATTTTTCTGGAAGCTTGCTTCAGAGCTCGGGTATTTTCTGTATACCAGGGAGCTAGTTTCTTATGAGAATTTTTTTAAATTTTTAGGTTAAATTGAGTTCCTCAGTTTGGTGGTTAACCTATTTTTGTCCTCTGACGTCCTTGGGTAGGCTGAGGGAGTCTGGAAGGGCATCAAGGAATCTTTGTGTTGTCTGTGAATTTATAGCACGACTTTTGATGCTCCTTGGTTGGGGTCTGAGCAGATTATTTGTTGCAATTGCAAACGTAATAAAATGGTGGTCCTATATTCCAGGATTATGAGGAAAAACATTAAGATCCACAACATTTATTCCATGGGACAAAACTAGGTCCAGAGTGTGACAGTGACAGTGAGTAGTTCTAGAGACATGTTGGACAAAACCTACTGAGTCGATGATGGCTCCGAAAGCCTTTTGGAGTGGGTCTGTGGACTTTTCCATGTGAATATTATAGTCACCAAAAATGTGAATATTATCGGCTATGACTACAAGGTCTGATAGGAATTCAGGGAACTCAATGAGGAACGCTGTATATGGTCCAGGAGGCCTGTAAACAGTAGCTATAAAAAGTGATTGAGTAGGCTGCATAGATTTCATGACTTGAAGCTCAAAAGACGAAAACTTCATTTTTTTTTTGTAAATTGAAATTTGCTATCGTAAATGTTAGCAACACCTCCGCCTTTGCGGAATGCACGTGGGATATGGTCACTAGTGTAACCAGGAGGTGAGGCCTCATTTAACACAGTAAATTCATCAGGCTTAAGCCATGTTTCAGTCAGGCCAATCACATCAAGATTATGATCAGTGATTAGTTCATTGACTATAATTGCCTTTGAAGTAACAACATTAACATTAAGTAGCCCTATTTTGAGATGTGAGGTATCACGATCTCTTTCAATAATGACCGCAATGGAGGAGGTCTTTATCCTAGTGAGATTGCTAAGGCAAACACCGCCATGTTTAGTTTTGCCCAACCCAGGTCGAGGCACAGATACGGTCTCAATGGGGATAGCTGAGCTGACTACACTGACTGTGCTAGTGGCAGACTCTACTAAGCTGGCAGGCTGCTAACAGCCTGCTGCCTGGCCTGCACCCTATTTCATTGGGGAGCTAGAGGAGTTAGAGCCCTGTCTATGTTGGTAGATACGATGAGAGCACCCCTCCAGCTAGGATGGAGTCCGTCACTCCTCAGCAGGCCAGGCTTGGTCCTGTTTGTGGGTGAATCCCAGAAAGAGGGCCAATTATCTACAAATTCTATCTTTTGGGAGGGGCAGAAAACAGTTTTCAACCAGCGATTGAGTTGTGAGACTGCTGTAGAGCTCATCACTCCCCCTAACTGGGAGGGCCTACTTTATGTGAGATACAGTACAGATGAAAGACAAAAGGAAAAATGCGTCCTCAAATTGTGTTTATACTCTTTGTTTGTGATGGTTTCATCTCACTGTGTTAACCTAACAAAAGCTTTTCCCTTAGCATGACAGCTTCTTGTTGTCCAGCCATTCTTCTCTGTACTTTTATAGCTGTGGAACAATGCTATTTAGGTCATTGGTCCTAAGGTGTAGAAAGCAGCAGCTATCACACTGATTAGAACAGTCTATCAATGAAGACCTGGGGCTCCTTCTTTCACTCACTCAGTCAGTCAGTCATTGAGTCAGTGTGGTGTGAGGACAGTTATCCAAGATGGCGTAGCAGTCGGACATGAGTTTTGTCTTCTACCTTGTAAATATAATTTTCCTCTTTTTTTCTTGTGTATATTTTAATCTCACTTTCCATGTACGGACTGAATATACTCTCCTGCAACCCGCCTCACCCAATGTGGTACGGATCTGCTATCTTTATACTTTAGAACCGGAACCCCCATCAGCAGCTAGCCAGCTAACTAGCTACTAGCTACTAGGTAGCCACTGCTAGTGTTCTTCACCGTTAACTCGGACACCAGCCAGCCTCAGCTTGGTCAATACCTGCCATTCTGCACAGAGCGATAGCACAATATCCTTTTTCTATACCATATCTCCGGATTCCTACCGCAAGTCCTGAACCTTTACACCGGATCATCGCATCTAGCTAGCTGCTATCCGAGTGTCTACTCCTGGCTAACGTCTCTGTCCTGAAGCACCAGTTAGCCTTGTGCTAGCCTCTAGTACAGCCCATCTCCCGGCTAGCCAAAAAGGTCCACCAGCTAATTCTTGGGCTACAATACCTCTTTTTCCATTTGACCTGGACCCTTTACTTCCGACACAGAGCCCCCGATCCATCACGACTGGTCTGCCGACGTAACCGTCTGAGGTGGTTTCAACAGGCTCTTCCGTTGCGACATCGCTGAAGGCCCTTCTGCTAGCCTCGGCCCGCTAGCTGTCTGAATTGCCGTGTCTCAGCTCGCCTAGCGTAGTAGCGACTACTGAATCGACTCACCTATTGCTACTCATTGGACCTTATGATCACTCGGCTACACATGCCTCTCCCTAATGTCAATATGCCTTGTCTATTGCTGTTTTGGTCAGTGCTTATTGTCTTATTTCACTGTAGAGCACCCAGCCCTGCCCAATATGCCTTAGATAGCCCTTTTGTTCGACTGGTGCCTCTAGAGACAAAACCTCTCTCATCGTCACTCAATGCCTAGGTTTACCTCCACTGTACTCACATCCTACCATACACAGAAATCTGAAATCGTTTACTCTCTGTTCCGAACGCACTAGACGGCCAGTTCTTATAGCCTTTAGCCATACCCTTATCCTACTCATCCTCTGTTCCTCTGGTGATGTAGAGGTTAACCCTGGCCCTGCAGCCCCCAGCACCACTCCAATTCCCCAGGTGCTCTCATTAGTTGACTTCTGTAACTGTAAGCCTTGGTTTCATGCATGTTAACATCAGAAACCTGCTCCCTAAGTTTGTTTTATTCACTGCTTTAGCACACTCCGCCAACCCTGATGTCCTAGCTGTGTCTGTATCCTGGCTTATGAAGACCACCAAAAATCCTGAAATTTCCATCACCAACTACAACATTTTCCGACAAGATAGAACTGCCAAAGGGGGTGGAGTTAGCCTGCAGAGTTCTGTCATACTATCCAGGTCTGTGCCCAAACAATTTGAGCTCCTACTAATCCACCATTCCAGAAACAAGTCTCTCACTGTTGCCACTTGTTATAGACCCTACTTAGACCCCAGCTGTGCCCTGGACACCATATGTGAATTGATTGCCCCCCATCTATCTTCAGAGTTTGTACTGTTAGGTGACCTCAACTGGGATATTCTTAACAGCCCGGCCATCCTACAATCTAAGATAGATGCCCTGATTCTCACATAAATTATCAATTAACCTACCAGGTACAACCCTAAATCCGTAACCATGGGCACCCTCTTAGATATCATCCTGACCAACTTGCCCTCAAAATGCACCTCTGCTGTCTTCAACCAGGATTTCAGCAATCACTGCCTCATTGCCTGGGTCCGTAATGGGTCCGCGGTCAAACGACCACCCCTCATCACTGTCAAACGCTCCCTAAAACACTTCAGCGAGCAGACCTTTCTAATCGACCTGGACCAGGTATCCTGGAAGGATATTGACATCATCCTGTCAGTAGAGGATGCCTGGTTGTTCTTTCAAAGTGCTTTCCTCACCATCTTAAATAAGCATGCCACATTAAAAAATGTAGAACTGAGAACAGATATAGCCTTGGTTCACCCCAGACTTGACTGCCCTTGCCCGGGACAAAAACATCCTGTGGTGTTCTGCATTAGCATTGAATAGCCCCCGCAATATGCAACCTTTCAGGGAAGTCAGGAACCAATATACACAGTCAGTTAGGAAAGCAAAGGCTAGCTTTTTCAAACAGAAATTTGCAATCTGTAGCACTAATTCCAAAACGTTTTGGGACACTGTAAGTCCATGGAGTAAGAGCACCTCCTCCCAGTTGCCCACTGCACTGACGATAGTTAACACTGTCACCACCAATAAATCTATTAAATCTATGATAATCGATCATTTCAATAAGCATTTTTCTATGGCTGGCCATGCTTTGCACCGGCTACCCTTACCCTGGCCAACAGCCCTGCACCCCCTGCAGCAACTTGCCCAAGCCCTACAAATCAGCTGGGCAAGACAATCTGGACCCTGTCTTTCTAAAAAATGATCCGTCAAAATTGTTGCAACCCCTATTACTAGCCTGTTCAACCTCTCTTTCATATCGTCTGAGATCCCCAAAGATTGGAAAGCTACCGCAGTCAACCCCCTCTTCAAAGTGGGAGACCCTCTACACCCAAACTTTTATCGACCTATATCCATCCTGCCCTGCCTTTTTAAAATCTTTGAAAGCTAAGGTAACAAACAGATCACCGACCATTTAGAATCCCACCGTATCTTCTCCACTATGCTGGTCATAGGTGCACCTGAGCCACGCTCAAGGTCCTAAACGATATCATAACCGCCATTGATAAAAGACAGTACTGTGCAGCCGTCTTCATCGACCTGGCCAAGGCTTTCGACTCTGTCAATCACCGCATTCTTATCGGCAGACTCAATGGCCTTCTTAAATGACTGCCTTTCCTGGTTCACCAACTACTACTCAGATAGAGTTCAGTGTGTCAAATTGGAGGGCCTGTTGTCCAGACCTCTGACAGTCTCTATGGGGGTGCCACAGGGTTCAATTCTCGGGCCGACTCTTTTCTCTGTATATATCAATGATGTCGCTCTTGCTGCTGGTGGTTCTCTGATCCACCTCTACGCAGATGACACCATTCTGTATATATCTTGCCATTCTTTGGACACTGTGTTAACTAACCTCCAAACGAGCTTCAATGCCATTCAACACTCCTTCCCTGGCCTCAAACTGCTTATAAATGCAAGTAAAACTAAATGCATGCTCTTCAACCAATTTCTGCCCCGCACTCCCTCGCCTGATGAGCATCACTACTCTGGTTTTGTCTTAGAATATGTGGACAACTACAAATACCTAGGTGTTTGGTTAGACTGTAAACTCTCCTTCCAGACTCACATTAAGCATCTCCAATCCAAAATTAAATCTAGAATCGGCTTCCTATTTTGCAACAAAGTTTCCTTCACTCATGCTGCCAAACATACCCTCGTAAAACGGAATATCTTACCGATCCTTGACTTCGGCGATGTAATTTACAAAATAGCCTCCAACACTCTATTCAGCAAACTGGCTGTAGTCTATCACAGTGCCATCCGGTTTGTCACCAAAGCCCATATACTACACACCACTACGACCTGTATGCTCTCGTTGGCTGGCCCTTGCTACATATTCGTCGCCAAACCCACTGGCTCCAGGTCATCTATAAGTCTTTGCTAGGAAAAGCCCCACCTTATCTCAGCTCACTGGTCACCATAGCAGCACCCACCCGAAGTACGCGCTCCAGCAGGTACCATATATTTCACTGGTCATCCCCAAAGCCAATGCTTACTTTGATGACTTTCCTTCCAGTTCTCTGCTGCCAATGACTGGAACGAATGGCAAAAATCACTGAGGCTGGAGACTTATATCTCCCTCTCTATCTTTAAGCATCACCTGTCAGAGCAGTTTACCGATCACTGTACCTGTACAAAGCCAATCTGTAAATAGCACACCCAACTACCTCATCCCCATATTGTGATTTATCTTCTTGCTCTTTTGCACCCCAGTATCTCTACTTGCACATTATCATCTGCACAGCTGTCACTCCAGTGTTAATGATAATTTGTAATTATTTCACCTCTATGGCCTATTTATTGCCTTACCTCCCTAATCTTCTACATTTGCACACACTGTACATAGATGTTTCTATTGTGTTATTGACTGTACGTTTGTTTATGAGTAACTCTGTGTTGTTGTTTTTGTTGCACTACTTTCCTTTATCTTTGCCAGGTCACAGTTGTAAATTAAAATTTGTTCTCAACTGGCCTACCTGGTTGAATAAAGGTGATACAAAAAATGTAATAATGAAATACATCAGGGATTAAGCTATTTGATGGGTTTAGAGGAGGCTATGACCACTGACGGAGCGTTTTGATTCTTGGAGTCACGTAGCCCATTGGGAGAGAGGTAGTCAGGGCAAAGTCAGTAGTGAGTCTAGGGGCTGTTCTGATTGGCTGACTGGAGGCAGTCAGAGATCGGCACAGTGGCTTTGTGGCACAGTGACCTGCTCCCAGCTCAAATTAGAGGAGATGAGGGAGGAGAGAATGGTGACAGTGTCAGGCTATGATTGAGAGAGACAGTGCCTCCTGGTGTTCTCTCGTCCAATGACAGCTCTCAGGTGGCTACAGTGCCTTCAGAAATGATTCCATATTTTGTTGTGTTACAGCCTGAATTCAATATGGATTTTTTAAAAATCTCACCCATCTACACACAGTACCCCATAATGGCAAAGTGAAAACATGTTTTTAGACATTTTTGCATATGCAGTGAGAATGAAATACAGAAATATCTCATTTACACAAGTATTCACACCACTTAGTCAATACATGTTAAAATCAACTTTGTCAGCTATGTAAGTCTCTAAGAGCTTTGCACACCTGGATTGTACAATATTTCCACATTATTATTTTTTAAATTCTTCAAGCTCTATCAAGTTGGTTGTTGATCATTGCTAGACAGTCATTTTCCAGTCTTGCCATAGATTTCAAGCCGATTTAAGTCAAAACTGTAACTAGGCCACTCTTTGGCTTGAATACCTAGCGTCACGTCTGGGGGAAACCTGGCACCATCCCTACAGTGAAGCATGGTGGTGGCAGCATCATGCTGTGGGGATGTTTTTCAGCGGCAGGGACAGGGAGACTAATCAGGATCGAGGGAAAGATGAACGGGGCAAAGTACAGGGAGATCCTTGATGAGAACGACCCAAAGCGCACAGCCAAGACAATGAAGGAGTGGCTCCGGGACAAGTCTCTGAATGTCCTTGAGTGGCCCAGCCAGAGCCTGGACTTGAACCAGATCGAACATCTCGGGAGAGACCTGAAAATAGGCTGTAACGTAACAAAATGTGGAAAAAGTCAAGGGGTCTGTATACTTTCCGATTGCATTGTAAATGGGAGGTACAGAGATGAGGTTGTCATTCAAAAATCATGTTAAACACTATTACTGCCCACAAAGTTAGTCCATGCAACTTATTACGTGACTTGTTAAGCACATTTTTATTCCTGAACTTATTTAGGCTTGTCATAACAAAGGGGTTGAATACTTATTGACTCAAGCCATTTCAGCTTTCATTTTTTACTAATTTATAAAAAATGTAAAGTTCCACTAACATTATGGGGTATTGTGTATAGGCCAATGATGCAACATCTCAATTGAATCCATTTTAAATTCAAGCTGTGACACAACAAATTGTGGAAAAAGTCAAGGGGTGTGAATACTTTCTAAAGGCACTGTGAACCGTATGGTGGTGGTACAGTGGTACTGTATATCAATGGTACACATCCTGTTGTTTTTCGTAATGAATAAAACACGAAGAGAAAAAACAAGTTAAACTAATAGGTGATAAAGATAAGACCGGAGGTGTAACAGTTTCTTATTGTTCTGCTGAATAATGTGGGTAATAAAATAATGAATCTCATAAAGGCATTTGTTATTTTATAAATCAATTTAGCTAGATTTGTTTTTGAAAAATTGTTCATGTAATTGGAAACGCAATAGACGTCTTGCATCTCACTGGAGTTTCCTCTCCTGAGTTAATAGCATTCAAATTCTTGCTTCTGTTGTCCACAGCAAACAAAGGAAGAGGGATCTTGTTATACGCTGCTTTGATGCTCACCGGTGGCGCAGCCACAGCCATGAAGAGCTAGGCTTTAACAAGCTATGGCGGTGTATTAGTTAGACTTTGAAAGGTGCCACATCTCCAAAATGTGTGTTCCTCATCTGCCTCTCTCTGTCTGTGTGTGATCTGTCCCCCTCTCCTCTGTCCTAATTAGCACGCCCCTGTTGTTTTCTCCGTAATGAATAAAACATGAATGATAAAAAGTCAAACTACAGGGTGATAAAGATGAGACCCGAAGGTGTAAACAGTTTCATGTTGTTCTACTGAATAATGTAGACAATAAAATAATGAAACTCGTAAAGGGGTCCCTAATAAATACACATCTTCTCCATTACTATGTCAAGCAAATCAATCACGGCTTTAAAAAAAAGTTGGCGCGCTGTTTACCCAAGCGATATTTGCATGCTGGCCCTGTTAGCATGGTTTTGGGGGAGGAGATGATGGAGCCGTGAAGAATTGACTACAGACAGGACAGCACAATAGTCCTTGTGGCTTACTGGCTTTGATGTGAAGGAGGCTGTATGCTAAGTGCACTTTCATATCTGCCCAACACAAAACACCTTGTTCCCTCACATTAAGGCTAATTATTGGCTATTAGGGAGATGTCAGGACTCAGGAATAATTGTCACGTAAATACGATTCTCTCTCGCGACACACGCACCCACAAACATCTTTCTTTCTCCCTCTCAGCCATACATGGGTACGCACACATGCCTGAACTTTGCCCAAAGATGTTGTACATCAAGCAGTGCTCAATTCATCATAAGAGCCTTTCAGCTGCCGAGCTGTAAATGTCACCAGAGTTAGGCAGCTCTCTGCTGCTTAACAAAGCCCCTCCCAGAAGTCTGCCATCTCTCCTAATCTAAATTTCAGTAATATAGCAGGCACTCTTATCCAGAGCAACTGCATACATTTTTTTTCACACTCATCCCTCATGGGAATTGAACCCACAACCCTGGCATTGCAAGCAACATGCTCTACCAACAGAGCCACACATGGATTATCTTGGCTGGTTTGTGATAAACCGAGGTGTTAAATGCCTATGGCATTGTATTTCCCCCAAGTCTTTGTACTGTGCACACGTTTCCATTGAGACTGACAAACATAACCTTTTCTCCAAGCTGCTCTCTCACTGGTTGTGATTGACATTGATGGAGGCATGGTCTGCTGTGGCTGTGGCTGTGCCTGGCTCAATACTCTCTCTCTCTCTCTCTCTCTCTCTCTCTCTCTCTCTCTCTCTCTCTCTCTCTCTCTCTCTCTCTCTCTCTCTCTCTCTCTCTCTCTCTCTCTCTCTCTCTCTCTCTCTCTCTCTCTCTCTCTCTCTCTCTCTCTCTCTCTCTCTCATATATATAGTAGTTATTTGATGCAGTATATGTGGTGCGATAACAGTCCCAGTGTGGCTACCTTCCATGTTTATCTCTCCCTGTCCCTGCCATGATATGTGGCAATTGGTTTGAAGTGTGGCATGTCTAGAAAGCTCTCCTTTCATTTTACTGGGAGATATCTAGTGATATAGCAGGTCCATAGTCTGCCGTAGATGTTTCCATCTCCCTGCCATAATATGTGCTAATTGGCTTGAAGAATTGCATCCTGCTCCCTCAACGGGAGATATCTGCTTACACGTGTCAGCTGTGTAACAAAACACTGAAATGACAGTATACAGCTAGTTGGGTGGTCCAATAGTAGCAACTGGAATTAATGCTGTATTGCTGTAAGTGACATATCCGTGTGAAATGGACACCTCAGCCTGCGTCTTCAGAATCCCCAGGTGTTCTTGTGATGTCCAGGGAACTGTTGCTTCATCCATGAGCAGGGGGGAAATCACAGCTGTTGTCCCTGGTCTGTCTATTAGGGGGCTCAAATGTAATAGTTGGGCTGGATGGATAGATTTCCTCTCGTATTCATCTACCCGTCCCTTTCCCCTCACACTCGCTCCTCCTGTTACCAGATAGTTCTGTCAAATTAGATGATGCCCATCCCCTCTACTCTAAAAGCACACACCTGGTCTCACTGGCATGGCCCATGGAGACAGCCTGGACTGGACAGCTCAGGGCAGGCAGCTGATTTCATGGAAGATGGGGTATCAGATGAGGTGTCTGGGTAACCTACGACACATGGAGGAAAGTTTATTCCATAATGCATTGTAGATACTGCTGTTACACAACCATACTGAATTCATGTCAATTACAGGGATGCCTGTAAGACATAGAGATGCAGTATACTGTATGGCATTACTATCAAGGTGACCGGCTACTATTGTGCTATTTTATTTCATGATGAAATCATCTGGTCATCCACCATTCATTGCTGTGATATACGTTACATGAATCTACTAATGGGAACTTGATCTAATAGTCTAGGGAAGTGGTCCCATTGTTCTCTTTGTCTCTACAAAGCCACTAACGCCGTGCATTAGTGAGAGAGAGAGTGTGTGTGTGTGTGTGGACATTTTCACAGAATGATCAAAGGTCATTATGGAAACCACTGATTCAGAGTCGTTTGCAGATTCAAGGGATTTGGAAGACACTTCAGGTTGCAGTGACGGGGAATTGATGATGATGTAGACAGCTGTAGAGAGTATGGTTGTTACTATCATCTCTTATTCTTGATTTGTTTCTGTGTTAGAAAGGATTGTGTGATGGCAAAGTGAATTAAATCAGAATGTGACATTGTGCAATGGGGCCTCCCACTCCTCTTTCTATTCTGGTTAGGGCCAGTTTGCGCTGTGCTGTGAAGGGAGTAGTACACAGCGTTGTACGAGATCTTCAGTTTCTTGGCAATTTATCGCATGGAATAGCCTTAATTTCTAAGAATGAGAATAGATTGACGAGTTTCGGAAGAAAGTTCTTTGTTTCTGCTCAACAAGTCTAAAGAAGGCCAGTTTTATTGCTTTTTTAATCAGTACAGCAGTTTTCAGCTGTGCTAACATAATTGCAAAAGGGATTTCTATGATCAATTAGCCTTTTAAAATGATAAACTTGGATTAGCTAACACAAGGTGCAATTGGAACACAGGAGTGATGGTTGCTGATAATGGGCCTCTGTACGCCTATATAGATATTCCATTGAAAATCAGCGGTTTCCAGCTTCAATAGTCATTTACAACATTAACAATGTCTACACTGTATTTCTGATCAATTCGATGTTATTTTAACAGACAACATTTTTTTGCTTTTCTTTCAAAGACAAGGACATTTCTTAATGACCCCAAACTTTTGACCGGTAGTGTATGTAATATGTATGCATGGATGACTGCAGGTTGCTTTGGATAAAGGCGTCTGCTAAATGGCGTATATATTAAAACGTACGTTAGTGTCCTACATTAGTTTCTTTGGGGGATGTGTTTGACTGATCTGTTTTCAATTTGTGTCCCCACAGAGAGGACATCAGGACGGCTAATGTCATTGCTGCTGATGCCGTCACCTGCCTGGTCATTGACAGAGAGTGAGTAGTACCCTGTGTCGTCTAAAGGTTTACTTTTAAATGTGTGCAGTTTGTTGTAAGTTGATTAACCTTTTACTGCCATGAAAAAAAGCAATTGTAGTGCAGAGCACATCACAGTAGTATGACTATTATAGGATTGGTATGTTTTAACAAAGGTTTGTTGTGTTGATCCATATCATTGATTATAGATCATTCGTCACTCATCAGTATTATGCAATTTATTCTGAATCCGAAAACAAATATCTTCCCCACATTTCAAACGTTTTTACAACTATATCATGACATAATGCCATACAAAGAACATAGAGAATAATTCCTGTTTTGAATGACAAGCAGCATGGTAAAACAGTGGGACTGGGGATGGAGCACTGTGCACTGCATGGTAGAAAGCCTGTTCTCTTCCACTCCCCATAGACCTCATGAGCGCTGTGTGGGTCTGGGTCTCTGTGTGTCTCTGTCAGAACCAGAGGCAGGGCTAAAAAAAGGCGAACGCAGCACACAAACGCTGGAGGCAAGAGAGGAACATTTTCTGTTCGCTCTCTGCGGGAGATCCACCATTCATTTGATCACGTTGGCCGCCTGAAAGCTTTATGGCTGAGTCTGTTAAAGAGGGCTTGTTTTGGCTGCCACGCTGCGCTCCCTCCGCCATCATGCCGTTGTCGTGCATGTAATGACATGACCACTGTTGTGGATTGGGATTCCGGGAGGTTGTCTGAAATAGCACCCGATTCCCTATAGAGTGCACTACTTTTGACCAGTGCCCATAGGGTAGTGCACTATATAGAGATGCAGACATGGTACCAAACATACACTCGGACAGGGTGGTCAGGGAGAGTCAACTGAGTTGATTCAGTCTCCTCAGATGTGCTAATGGAGGAACATACTGTATATCAGGCTTAATGAAACTAGCCTACTTTTTTTTACTCCTCTGTCTGGCTCTTCACAGTGGCGTCTGTTAGTAGTGTAGTTTAGGGGTTGGATTTGCTCGGGCCGCTACGTATAGCTCTCTGGCGTAGTCTATACATTTTACGATAAGTCTAGGCTATAAACTTTTTTATCTCTTCTGCATTACTAATTTCAAACACATTTATTATGGCAAGTCGGCCTCATCCAGTGCAAGTGGACAACTTATATATGGGCTTTTGTAGGAGAGGCACACTAAGAATGCAACTTTAAGTGGGTGTGAACTCTATAGTTAGAGCAACGCAGTTCACACTTCAAAATGCGCTGCCATTGGCTATCGTGGGTCATATTTGTTTTTCCAGTCATGAAATGATAATAAATTCCTTCCGCCTAGACAAATAATGAGGTCACGACTGTCAGGAGGTTGTGACAGTTCTTGGCTAGCCTCACTGGACGTCGGTTACTCTCTACCACTTACCGTACATAATGTTGATTGTGTGAAACGATCAATCAAAGATCCTTGTAAAGAGCTGTACCAGTCTGACACCTGAATCTAACCCCGGTGAGAGCAGACTTATAAACCTCGGAAATAACTCCTGAGGTCTACAGTATACCTATCTATATGTGTACTGATTGCGGGCACATTCTGTGCACATTCTATTCTGTTCTGGAACATGAGGCTGCCTCTCAGTGCCCGAGGGCCCAGACAGGTGCTTTTCAGCATTGTTGCCTGCTGGGAGAAAATGACCCAGAAGCAACACTCCACAGACAGAACTCAGATGTGTCACATTTAAATGGCCGCTCCTCCAACCTGACCCCTCTCACTGAAATGCAGGGTGGTAATCTGACCCCTCTTAGCCCCTCTAATGGTTTCAGGCGCTTTGAAACAGATGGCTAAAAACAGCACAGAAGGACCCTTAATGACAAAAACCTGAATATGCTAAATGGGAAAAATGATCAATTTTGATGACGCTCCATCATAATCTGGTTATTTTTATATAACCAGACATTTGTCTACTTCTTTAAGAGAAAGTCTCAGCTATGATATCAGGGTTTACCTGGCAGTCGTTTCTATTTTTATCATGTTTAAATGTATTCTATTATCACATCTTGACAGTAATGTGTCATTACTTTAAAATGGCCAACTCCATACTAAATTGTAAGTCAATAGTGTTTTTAGAGCTCACGGTTTATGTACAAACTCAAATAAACAATAGAAGATTGCATCTCAAAAAAGACAATGATTTACCATACCTTGTCAGGGAAACGAATGTGATTGCAGACAACCCGTCTGCCTTGTTAATCTTGACAGTATCATTGATGACAATATTTATTCTCCAGAACAGCTAACATCCATCATATCTTGTGCGTGACAGTACATTTTGGATTGCCTTTTGAATGTTCAAAGCATGCCAGCGGACATATGTTCTTGATTTCGGAAAGAAAAGAAATGAAACGTCAATTCAATCTAGTTTTGGACAGTCGGATCTGTTGATTGTTCTAATGCATTACCTCAATCAAGCTAAGACAAGCACGTCTGCTCTCCTCCTATGCATCTCATCCGTGTGAGAGGTTTCATCAAAATGCTTTCATCAAAATGATCTGCATTAACCCTTTTTATACTGACTTGTTTTGTCTCATCACATATGCTACTGCTACTGTTTGTGTTCTGTCACTTTATTCCTAGTTATACTGTATGGACATATCTATCTCAACGTCCTCGTACCCCTGCACATGGACCCGGTACTGGTACCCTGTGTCTATAGTCAAGTTATCGTTACTCATTGTGTTTATTATTACGTGTTTGACTTTTCTATTATTTCTCCATTTGCTTTCTCTCTGCATTGTTGGGAAGGGCCTGTAAGTAAGTATTTCACTGTTAGTCTACACCTGTTGTTTACAAAGCATGTGACAGAGTACAATTTTGGATAAAAAAAAATTGATTTTGAAGAAATATAACAGGGTGTACCAGTATCGAGTCGATGTGCAGGAGCTCAAGGTAATATCTAATATATCTAAATATAGGTAGGGGTAAAGTGACTAGGCAACATGATATAACACATATGGAATCATGTAGTAACCCAAAATTTTTTTAAACAAATCCAAATATATTTTATATTTGAGATTCTTCAGGGTAGCCACGCGTTGCCTTGATGACAGCTTTGCACACTCTTGGCATTCTCTTCATGAGGAATCATTTTCCAAAAGTCTTGAAGGAGTTCCCACATACTGTATGCGGAGCACTTGCTGGCTGCTTTTCCTTCACTCTGCGGTCCAACTCATCCAAAACCATCTCAATTTGGTCGGGTGATTGTGGAGGCCAGGTCATCTGATGCAGCACTCCATCACTCTCCTTCTTGGTCAAAGAGCCCTCACACAGCCTTGAGGTGTGTTGGGTCATTGTCCTGTTGAAAAACAAATGATAGTCCCACTAAGGGCAAACCAGATGGGATGACGTATCGCTGCAAAATGCTGTGGTAGCCGTGCTGGTTATGTGTGCTTAGAATTCTAAATAAATCACAGACAGTGTCACCAGCAAAGCACTCCCACACCATCACATCTCCTCCTCCATGCTTCACTGTGGGAACCACACATGTGGAGATCATCCGTTCACCTACTCTGCGTCTCACAAAGACTCGGCAGTTGGAACTAAAAATCTAAAACTTGGACTCATCAGACCAAAGGACAGATTTCCACCGGTCTAATGTCCATTGCTCGTGTTTCTTGGCCCAACTCAGTCTCTTCTTCTTATTGGTGTCCTTTAGTAGAGGTTTCTTTGCAGCAATTTGACCATGAAGGCCTGATTCATGTAGTCTCCTCTTTACAATTGATGTTGAGATGTGTCTGTCACTTGAACATTTATTTGGCTGCAATTGCTGAGGCTGGTAATTCTAATGAACTTGTCCTCTGCAGCAGAGGTAACTCTGGGTTTTCCTTTCCTGTGGCGAAACTCATGAGAGCCAGTTTCATCACAGCGCTTGATGTTTTTTGCGACATGACTTGAAGAAACTTTCAAGTTACGGATTGACTGACCTTCATGTCTTAAAGTAATGATGGACGGTCGTTTCTCTTTGCTTATTTGAGCTGTTCTTGCCATAATATGGACTTGGTCTTTTACCAAATAGGGCTATCTTCTGTATACCACCCCTACCTTGTCACAACACAACTGATTGGCTCAAACACATTAAGAAGGAAAGAATTCTCACAATTAACTTTTAAGAAGGCACACCTGTTAATTGAAATGCATTCCAGGTGACTACCTCGTGAAGCTGGTTGAGAGAATGCCAACAGTATGCCAAGCTGTCATCAAGGCAAAGGGTGGCTACTTTGAAGAATCTCAAATATTACACTTTTTGGTTACTACATGATTCCATATGTGTTATTTCATAGTTTTGATGTGTCCAGTATTATTCTACAATGTAAAAAATGGTTTAACAAAAAAAGTAGTCTATCCAAAATCATACAAAAATCATACATCATACAGTTGTCTGGAACAGCAGGGGTTCTCATGCATGGTTCAGTGTTCCTTGCCTCGAAGTGTGTGTGGAAGGCATTTAGCTTGTCTGCTAGGCTCTAGAGACTGGGCAGCTCGCAGTTGGGTTTCCCTTTGTAATCCGTGATAGTTTATAAGCCCTGCCACATCCATCGAGCATCAGAACCGGCGTAGTAGGATTTGATCTTAGTCCTGATCTTAGTCCTGCTTTGCCTATTTGATGGCTTGTCAGAGTTCATAGCGGGATTTCTTATAAGTGTCTGGATTAGTGTCCCACTCCTTCAAATAGGCAGCTTTAGCCATTAGCTCACTGCGGATGCTGCATGTAATTGATTGGTAGTCTTTAAGAAATCTACTTTGAAACAAAAGTATACACCTCACACACATGGTTATGGGCTTAAAAAAGTAAGACATCTGTACCATGTCAGATATAGAGTTAAAATGTATAACATTTTGAGTTTGCATCTCAATAGTACACTTTCTATACATCACAGAAGATTGAAATATAACAAAACTTTTTAACATAGAAACATCGTATTTTCGTCAACAAAAAAAAATCTTTATAAATTATGAAATTATGAAAAATATTAATAACATTCCACCCATGAAGCCAAAGAGGGCACTTTTGGTCATTGACTGCAGAAAAAGGCTACTGAAGCCATTGAATTATGTGGTAAACTCCTCAATGTTATTGGATGAGTCCCGGAACATACTCCAGTCTGTATGACCGAAACAATCCTGTAGCTTAGCATCCGCTTCATTGGACCACTTCCGTATTGAGCTTGTACTTCCAGTTTGAGCTTCTGCTTGGAAGCAGGAAGCAGGAGGATAGAGTTATGGTCTGATTTGTCAAAGAAAGGGCGAGGGAGGGCTTTCAATGCATTTCAGTGCACGTTGCTTCTAGTTGCACAGGTGACATGCTCATAAAAAATATATTTGGCCACCAGAAATGCCATCTCTGAATGTTTATTTTCTTATGGCCCTATACAACTTGTTGAGTGAGGTATTAGTGCCAGCATCGGTTTGTGGTGGTAAATAGACAGCTATGAGAAATGTAGATGAAAATTGTTGGTAAATAGTGTGGTCTGCAGCTTATCATGAGGTACTCTACCTCAGGCGAGCAAGAACTCAAGAGCTCCTTAACATTAGAGACACGCCCCTCTTCCCTTCGTGCTACCCGAGTCTACAGTTCCGGTCTTGACAAGGCATAGAAAAAAAACAGAAAGATGTATGTCCTTGTTCAGCCACGACTGAGAAACATTGGATTTTTTGGGAGTGTCGGATCGATAGGATAGAATAGAAATGGAGCTCATGCAATTTGTTCTCAAGGGATTGCATGTTCACCAACAGAGCAGAGGGAAATGGCTTCCTCTTTCGTGTCCTGGGGATTAGGGCCTGGCCCAGAGTATGCAGAAAGTCCATAGCTGCCGACTTGTTGAAGTACAAAATTACGTCCATTTCGAAGTTAGTGTTCTGATGTCCAGACGCTATTTTTGGTCATAGGAAATTATGGCAGAGACATTATGTACAAAAAAACGTTAAGATCAGCGATAAAAACGACATAAAATAGCAGAATTGGTCAGGAGTCCGTAAGACGGCTGCTATCCATTGCAGCGCCGTCTTAGACTCGATCATTAGTCTCATAATAATAACAATCTAGTCTGTAGAGTCTTTTCTCAGATTATAATCAACACTTTAGCTGATGGGGAGGGAAAGCACCATTCAACAACAGTCGTAATACTTTGTTTTTTCTTTTACATTTTCAACTGAACGTATGGTGTGATTCATTTGAAACCGAAATGGAAGCCACCCTAACGTAATGCTCTTGATTTGCACTGGTCTCACAGCACAAGGCTGAATGATGTTCACTGATTCTTAAACATTCTCTCAACATCCATCGTGTTAATGTTAACTCACTCTAATCAAGGCACTTTTCCTAGATAGATTTTTGTGACAGCTGTTTTGGGTGATTTGCTGCCCTCCTATGTCCCGTGCATTAACAATACTGAACTCAATGGGGATCTGTGACAATAACAGCATATGTCACCTGGTGTTCAAGGTATTGAGCAAGTTAATGATTAGTGTTACTCTGTGATCTCTCTCAGCTCATTTAAACACTTGATTGGGGGCCTGGAAGATGTCTCAAACAAAGGCTATGAGGATGCAGGGGCCAAAGCCAAGTAAGTATCCTACTCTTTATACTCTTTATAAAGTACTGTACAACTCAAATTCATAACTGAATTTTGTTATGAACTATATAATAATAATAATAATAATAATATATGCCATTTAGCAGATGCTTTTATCCAAAGCGACTTACAGTCATGTCACTCCTTTGTATTGATGTATGCATCACACACGTAGGCGTGCACACACCTCAATTGCTCTAAACACTCCTTACACCTCTCTCAAAGTACATGAACACACACACACACACACACACACACACACACACACACACACACACACACACACACACACACACACACACACACACACACACACACACACACACACACGCACACACACACAAATGTTTCAAACACACCTCATTACAGTAGTACCAAACTACCCCTGCTTTCCTCCACACACACTACACCCCTCATTAACGCTAAACACCGCTAGCCATTGCAAAACTTGTTTTTTCATGTAGTTTTTTTCTTGATTGTTGTGGATATATTCTGCTCGATGAGGTTCTAGTCTATGCATAAAATTAATTAGTGTCTCATTTGATCTGCTCATTTGATCTCAGCTGCACCGGCTTTCAGGAAAGAGAAACTTTATCCAACTCAATGGCTTTGTTACACATTGAATCCTACCCTAGTCCCCACTACAATTACTGAGCTCTGGGGTTTGGAATGCTTTCATGATTTACTGATTGGTGGGAATATCAGGAATGTGAATAATCCATCTGATAATAGTAATTCAGTTTTAGTTATTCTTCTTCAGCTTACATATTTCATTAGAAAATACACATTGGTTTGTATTTCACTGACCTTAGAACATATTTACAATTGTGGAATAAAGCACCCCGTAGCTTGTTAGTAAGTAGGATCATAATACATACTGATCTTGAAAACTGATCCTTGTACCAGCACATATGTGACTCACCACCTGGATTCAGTCTTATGTAACAACATTTGTAATTGTGTTTTTTTTACATTGGAAAAAGGTATAGACTAAGAGCTACAAAATGGTATATCATACACTGCACTTGAGGAACAATGGGAAAGTAATTATGCTTTGAAAGTTGATCAACTTATAAACTCACTTTCAAGAAAATGGCCTTTGAATGATTTGGTATCTAATGAAGAGCTCGTATTTGTCTACACCCATTCAGCATCATTCACACCCTCTTAAGCTTTAGCCCCACCCTGTTTCGCTCTCGGAGCGCACACTTGACGCTCTGGCCGATGATTTGTTTACCTCTGGATAACATGAAAACAGCCTAACCAGCTCTGCTGGCAACAATTTCATTACGCTTTTTTTGCAGACGTTTACTGACACCGGCCATATTCAACGGGTGTTGTACACACGTCACGTAACGTTAGCTAACGAGCCAGCCAGCTAACGTTAGTTAGTTAAACAACAATGAACGGTGACAACAATGCCACAGTGCTGGTAGCTAACCAACCAGGTTCGATGTTAGCTAGCTAACATTAGGCTCTAACTAGAAAAGCAAATGGCTCTGGTAAACATATAATAATCTCAGTTAGGGAGCCAGCCAGCTAACTTTGTCATGTTTTGTCATATATTGTCTTGTCATTATGCTTTCCCTTCTGTTCGTTTCCCCCTGCTGGTCTTTTTAGGTTCGTTCCCCTTTCTCTCTCTCCCTTCCTCTCTCTCTTCTCTCTATCGTTCCGTTCCTGCTCCCAGCTGTTCCTATTCCCCTAATCAATCATTTAGTCTTCCCACACCTGTTCCCGATCCTTTTCCCTGATTAGAGTCCCTATTTCTCTCCTTGTTTTCCGTTCCTGCCCTGTCGGATCCTTGTCTAGTGTTCACCGTGCTGTGTTGGTGTATCGCCCTGTCGTGTCGTGTTTCCCTCAGATGCTGCGTGGTGAGCAGGTGTCTGAGTCTGCTAAGTTCAAGTGCCTTCCCGAGGCAACCTGCAGTTCTAGATCAAGTCTCCAGTCGGTTCTCGTCATTACGAGTGGAAATTGTTTTATTTGATTGTATTTTTACTTTACTGGATTAAAGACTCTGTTTTCGCCAAGTCGCTTTTGGGTCCTCATTCACCTGCATAACAAACTTTAGCTAGCTAGCTAATAGTACACTTTAGCTTGAAATGAAACCACTTTCTGTCAAAATTAGAAATGGGTAATATCTGAAAATGTAGCTAGCTAATGGACTATCTTACCTGTATACATCATCATGCATGATGGACGTTTCTCCCTGTCAGGAATGTCATACCACGGTTGCCCTTAATTTGAAGATGTAATCTCTTTAGCTATAATACTCGAATTCCTCTGATTTCAAAACTTGATCCTCCAGAAAGTGGAGAGCAACACTTATGCAGCTCCACAGCACAATACATTGTTTTAAAGCCACATTCATCAGGATTACCAACACAGACTGACAAGCTCAAATAGACAGAAGCCATCTATATGGCAGACCAATCTGAACTCCTCCCTCGGCATGTCCAGCCCACTCATTATCTCAGCCAATCATGGCTAGTGGTAAGGTTGCTCACTTTTTCTGTGGCTTAACCAAGGCTCGTAATTTAACCATTTTATTCGTATTTACAGATGGCATACAAGTTTGCTATTAAGGCACATGAAAGTTAAAATGTTTGAGAAGGCATTTCTGTCAAAAATGCATTTTAATAAAGAAAATTACTTGCGACATACGCCTAGTTTCCTGAATCAGGTCACATATTATTCGCATAATGGAGTTTGTAAACATTCCACTGTCTGGTTTTTGCTGCTGAAGTACAGTACCAGTCAAAAGCTTGGACACACCTACTCATTCAAGGATTTTTCATTATTTTTACTATTTTCTACATACATAGAATAATAGAGAAGACATCAAAACTATGAATTAACACATATGGAATCATGTAGTAACCAAAAAGGTGTTCAACAAATCAAAATATATTTTATATTTGAAATTCTTCAAATATGAGGACCTTTTTGGTGAGGACCTGCCTTACAACAGGCCTACAAGCCCTCAGTCCAGCCTCTCTCAGCCTGTTGCGGACAGTCTGAGCATTGATGGACGGATTGTGCGTTCCTGGAGTAACTCGGGCAGTTGTTGTTGTCATCCTGTACCTGTCCGCAGGTGTGATGTTCGGATGTACCGATCCTGTGCAGGTGTTGTTACACGTGGTCTGCCACTGCGAGGATGATCAGCTGTCCGTGCTGTCTCCCTATAGCACTGTCTTAGGCATCACACAGTACGGACATTGCAATTTATTACCCTGGCCACATCTGCAGTCCTCATGCCTCCTTGCAGCATGCCTAAGGCACATTCACACATATGAGCAGGGACCCTGGCCATCTTTCTTTTGGTGGTTTTCAGAGTCAGTAGAAAGGCCTCTTTAGTGTCCTAACTGTGACCTTAATTGCTGTTTGTGTCTTAACGACCGTTCCACAGGTGCATGTTCATTGGTTTATGGTTCGTTGAACAAGCATGGGAAACAGTGTTTAAACCCTTTGCAATGAAGCTCTGTGAAGTTATTATTTTATTTTATTATCTTTGAAAGACAGGGTCTTGAAAAAGGGAAGTTTCTTTTTTTGCTGAGTTTAGGTACGGTGTGCATTGTACACTAACACCGCTTCCAGCTGCCCCGTGGTGGCGATTCAACATTTTTATGCAGATATTCAAATCCTCCTGCAGGATTATTTTCCTACTGCAACGAAAGGGGTCAAATTGTGTTTCGACATCTGTATGTGTCATGCCCTCCATCTCCATGGGCCTGTGTGTGTGTGTGTGTGTGTGTGTGTGTGTGTGTGTGTGTGTGTGTGTGTGTGTGTGTGTGTGTGTGTGTGTGTGTGTGTGTGTGTGTGTGTGTGTGTGTGTGTGTGTGTGTGTGTGTGTGTGTGTGTGTGTGTGTGTGTGTGTGTGTGTCAGGCAGCATATTTAATTAGACTAAATCTGTAATGTGGATGTACTGTAAATCCTAGTGTATTGTATCATATGCCTTATTCCTCTGCCATCTTCTGCATAACATCACAACAGGATTCATTATGAATGTACAATTAATTTGTATTGTAGGCTAAAGCACTCTCTGTATTGCCTTTCTACTGTCATTTGAAAATGTTGCAAGAGCCCCCTCTAATGTTTAGGGATCCTTACTACAGGAAATGCTTCATTGATGTTTGAGCCTGTCCACAGTCACACATGGACAACTCTTGAATTGAGATTTATTTTTATTGACAATGAAACAGGCCACAGACTAGTAACTAAGGAGATATATCAATGTGCTTACCCCTCAATATCCTTTTGTGATCCCTCTATCACCAGAAACTGTTGTTGTCATGGTATAGTAACAACAGTCACTTTTACCTTTGTGTGCATCTTGATGCACAATGTTTTCACTATAGAGACAGACAGGCCTCTCATGCCTTCATCAGTCCTCTTGCATATCAATGGGCTGGAGTATAGAGAGCACGTAATTCACGGTTTGGTTGGGTCAATGAAATATACAGAACTCACAATAAGCTTTGTGCGTTGATCTTGTGGTTTCCACTTGTGTATGATTGACTTTTCAAGGATAGAGACCAGACTCTATTTGTGTCCATGGGGTCTACTGACGTTCACTAGTTACTAAGAGACCTGTAGTTGTTAAAATGGGCTTTGTGTTGTTTCTGGGAAAACAAACTCTATTTTAGGTTTTCTGATTTATGAGGAGCACGCAAAAATGCCTAAAAATAAAGCCTTATCTGAAGGAAACAACAGTAGAGGAAATCTTTAATTTCCTCGTTTTGGGGTCTGGAGTTACAATTTGCAGTCGTGGTAGCAAGCGCTTCCCATGTTAAATAAGTGCAGTTCTCAATGATGTATTATGCTGTCTTGGTAACATTGACATCTACAGTAGAAACATGAATATGTCAACAAACTGATGTCAAGCTGCGGGTTGACAGATGTTCCTTGTAGAGTAATACACTCGCTCCTACTCCAGCTCCAGCAATCCCATCAGTCAGCCCGCAGATCAGATCCAGCCCGCAGATCAAGCCAGAAGGGCTTACTCTATGCATAGGGAAGACTATATCCCCCACCATGGGGACACAATGTGCCCAGAGGCTGAAACTGTACAGTATCTTACACCCCAAGGGTCTCTCACACCAAAGGTTGGTACCCCCTGCCCCACTACCTGCCTCCTCCGTGCCCCTAGGGTTCCCTATGTTCCCTGGCTGTAGGCTACTGTGCCTTCTTCCTGGTCTCCTTTCTTATTTTTCTGCCTATCTGGGCGAAACAGGGCCTATGTTTATAAACCTTAGAGGGTGGGAGAACTCCGGGCCAGCTGTTACAGCTAGGTCCCTGTAAACACGTTTTTCTTTCTGTGGACAGTCAGTGGAAGACAGTCGGTAGAAAAAAAGGTTCCATCTAGAACCTTAAAGGTTCGGCTATCCCCGTAGGAGAACCCTTTGAAGAACCCTTTTTGGTTGCAGGTAGAACCCCTTTGGGTTTTACATGGACCCCAAAGGGTTATACATGGAACCAAAAAGGGTTATCCTATGGGGACAGCCGAAGAACCCTTTTGGAACCCTTTTTTCTAAATCTGATGTCACACAAAGCAATCTGGATGCAATTGATGTTGCTTGAAACAAAGTTTGCATCTGGGTTGCTTCGCGTGTCACCCTCACAAAAATGCCTGCATCCTAGTTTTATTGGACCGCAAGAGATACAAATCTATCCTATTTCCTGCAACTGGCTGAATGCAATGTCCAATCAATGAGCAGAAGAAAGTTGACATGACTCGTCATATCGTTCTGTAGTCATGTCAACACAGATGTCAGTGCTGATATAAACTGTGACAGACGAGACATGGGAAACGTAAATCAAAAATTCTAGACATCATGTCTAGTCATGGTTTATGTACATGGTCTGGCATTTTACAAGTGAACCCAGACCTTTCGCTGTACAGTTCCAACTGAAATTGTCCAACATTAACTGCACTGGCTAGCTAGTGTTTAAAATTCAAATAGGCAACGCTTTGGCTAGCTAGCTAAATTGTACATCCAGCATGTTGTCTATATCAATACTGTTACAATTACCAACCGGTTTGATAAACAAATAATTTATAAACCATGATGTGATTGATGTATGACAGGGTTGGATGTTGCATGCAATTTCAATTGTGTTTGAATTGCTTCATGTATCAGCAAATTTGCGTGAGATGATGTCATTTTCGATTTGCATTTGTAACAGAAATTTAGTCCAAATTGCTTCGTGTGACACAGTCTTAAGAGTGCAGAACAGCCAGGCCAGAAGCGTTGACCTTGCAGTTTCCACTTGTGTGTGTGATGGACTTCTCAAGGATAGAGAGTTCTTCAACTCCTTTCAGTCTCCCTGTTTTGTTGTGGAGATGTGTCCTACTGTCTCTTGATTTTCATGAGCCTAATTAAACTTTTCATTGTGTTTTCTTATTATATAATTACATTCTTTAAGAGAGCGGTACAATTGTCTTCAACAAAGTATCTGTAATGTTATTGGTAAATCCAATGGGTTTGTGACCTGTTGACTGCTGAAAGACTATCTTGAGAGACACTTAGGCAAGAGGAGTTTATTTTTGTGTTTGACCTTTAGTTCTAGCCTAGGCAGTGTCTCTTTGACAGCTCAAGAATAGTACCAGTGCATTCACAAGGTTAATTATGTTTTGGAACAATGACAGGAAACCACATATTGTAAATGCTGCACTTCCAAATAAGGAATAGGCAACTTTATATGGATATGGTGTGGCCTCTCATTAGGCCGAATATTATGGGTCGCTCATACTTTTGCATAAAAGTTAGCATTTGGCCCATTTTGGAGGATCAACAGAATTCAAATTGCAAAACAATTAGACAAAAAAAATGTGCAATGCATGATTTGTCCGAGATGTTAGGTTTTAGATACTCCTACATTGACCGTGTTCAACCTAAAAGACAACCATACTTGAATGTTATCCCGGTTCTTGTGGACATGAGTTATGGGAAGCGAGCTCTCCCACAGATCACCAGTTGCCATTACTGCCATATGACTGGCAGGGAACAAAGATGAGATTGATGGCAGGTCAGCGCTGTAGTAAAGCATTTATGTTTGACTGTTAGACCTCGTGCTTAGCTCTGAGAATGGAACCAGGAACCAGAAGCATCCCAAGGCCATAACATTTACGGCTACACGACCACAACAGAACTGCACATATATGGAGCTGTATTAGCTGTACAGTAGTCATTTAATGGTGGCAAAGCTGCAACATGTAACTTTTTGGTGACCCAACCAAATTCACCTAGAAATATGAGCTATAGATCTGTCATTCTCATTGAAAGCAAGTCTGAGAAGCGGTAGATCTTCTATGTGGGCTATTCCTATGCTTCCCGTTCTTAAGTTTAGTTTTTGCGTCGTTGACTTTCAGTTTTGTACACCAGCTTCAAACAGCTGAAAATACAAGATTTTTTTGTAAGGAAAATATATTTCACAGTGGTTTAGATGGTACAGTCTCTAGTCTAGACTATTCGTGCTTTGTTTTGTCACAAACTGAAATGAAAACTATTAGAACTTTAGCAATCAGGGAATGGCGGAGCGATTTCTGCATAGTGCAGCTTTAATATTAGTTTAATAGAAAATTGGGCAAATTAAATTGAAGGTACAATTACGAGTACATGGTTCGAGTCAAATAGTTTAAGATCATCAGAAGTTCACAACATCAAAGGATACACGATTCAAATATAAGATGCAAGGTAGCCTAAATGAAGGAAACACAATGAGACAAGGATAACACCAAGTTGAACTGACCTATGCTTGACTTGTCAGGTCTTCAGGTCAAGGGGACATAATCGTGTCAAATTGCTGCATTGTGCATTAACACCTGGTATCCCACTTCTATCGGGACATTTTTTGGTTATCTCTGCCCCTGTGGTGGCTGTATTGTGAAACAGGTGGGGGGTCAAACCCCTATGGGTCGGTCTTAGTTGTGCATTGACCCCTGAGGTGAGCGGCCTCATCCAGCCCCAGGTTGAGACGTAGCAGATATTTTGACAGCTGCCACGGCAGCAATAGTGCAGATATTGGAAGTAGTCATGTCAGAATGGAGGAATGTGACTGTTTTGCAGTGAGCACGCTTTTCAGCAGCAGTACTGGTATTTTGAGGGGCCGAGGGCGTAGCCGAGAGAAATTAGATTTTTTTTTTTTCACCCATATTTTTATATAAGTGTGTCTCATAACAGGACATTGTGTAGCTGTAGTATCCATTATCCATACGGTGGAATGTTGTGGTTTGAAGACACATTTTACATTTACATTTACATTTAAGTCATTTTTTTTCTAGTACTTTTCTAGCCTACAATGCCTACAAGCATTGTAGGCTACATGGCATTGTGTATAGGCTTGTACACTTACATAAGAAAGTCACTTGACTTAAGTCAGGAGGCTACTAATGCCTCATATGGGCTGTGAAACAAAATACATAAGGTTTAAGTGTCTAGAACTCGATCTGAGTTTTACATTCACAGTCCTGCTTCATGAGAAGGTCACTGTTAACCTAAACATCCCAAATGCTTCTCAGAGTCATGGGCTACCCTAGGACAAACGAATGGGATTGAAGAATGACCTAGTGGAAAATCACCACGCCGCTGAGGCCTCTGACAGTCTGGTCTACTGGAGGCATCATTCAGCATAGCTTCTGTCAGCAGCTCACCAATTACATCATGTGACACCCCATCTGTAAACTTTTTCCTCTTAAGGCCTCGGGAGAGTTGATTGGTGAAATGGACTCCACGACAAGTCCGAGGGCCACAAATGAGGGGGTGGGGGAGATGTGTGTTTAAGCCGTTACTATAGAATCCGAAAACAAAAACACTAGGCTATACACTCAACAATTACGAATAGGACACATTAGAACTGTAAAAAAAAGACCATTTACATGAGTTGAGCATTTATATAGACATTGACTAGATCTTTGGTCTTGTAAAAGTTTATAATTATTGTGTGGCGTTTAGTAAAGTCTTTACACCCGTCTACACAGTCATAGTTGAGAGTAGACCTATAAACCCTGAACCTATGGTTCGTCCTAATACGTAGGGCTTCAACGGTGGGCCACCAGACTTCATTCCGATGGGGGATCAGCTGATGTGCGTTTGGTAATGTGACTTTGGCCTCAGTCAAGGCTTAGTCAATGCGGTTCTTTGCTCCCTGACAGTCCCCCATAATGGTCCTCTCTGATTGGCTGGTGTCAGTTTCTACGCACTGCCAGAAAGCATTAAGGTGACACCTATATCCATGGATAACATTAAGTTTGTTACAGACGTGGCTAGTAGCAACACCCCTCTCCCCGGCTATGGGGACTCACGTCCCACCAGCATAGTGTGATGCAGTGGGGTAAGATCTGTGATAAAGAGGGTGTGCTGTGAGTTCATACTACTAAAATGACATGGGTGCTTCCTGTTTTGTTCACCTCAAACTCACATTGAAGATGGCTGATAATTCTCAGCATATGGGACAGATGATGCAGACACTCAGTTACATGTCCCAACACAGATTCTGGGGGATCACTCAGTAGCTCAGATGTCTGGGAAACAACCTGATAGCCTTGTTCACAGGATATTTTCAGGCCTGCTTAACTGTCAGATTTTCCATACAACCATACAGGATTATTATATTCACTCATTCACCAATTATCTGAATTGAATACCATCCTTCATGACTGTAGTTAACAGGGAATCAGTAAAATGACACTCTCCACTTCAGCTCAGTGAGGGACTACATCCTGTCCATAATGGTTCTTTAAAATGGAGGTGTGATCTGCATCCCAAGTTTATAAGTGAGGTGTAAGGCCTTGCAGATGATGGAGGCTCAGTTTGGCAGTATGGCAGGGGTGTGAGAGCTATGCTAACTGGGTGAACCTCAAGCAATGTCCAAATGCTATTAATACCAGTGGGATCAGCCAGGCAGTATTTGTAGTCACTGGTACTTGGAGCCGAGTACACTTGGCTTTTTGTTTTGACACGGACACCCACCTTAGTCGCTGTCCTGCAGTCTGGATTCAAGGCTTTAGTCTCTCCCCACCTTGTGGTCTAAGTGGACGTACTGTAAAGTGAATTCATTGACTGTCTGCAGAGTTGTTTCAGTGTTGGATTGATCTTTCTTGGATTGAACTTTTAGAAGGTTACCTCTACCTGAATGCCTGTTTATTTTCTATGTTTTGTTTGCAAAAACTCTGGGTGGTTTCTTCAAAGTAAGGATTTCTACCTTGAGGGTTGTAATTGCTGGACTCTGAACTCAACACACCCAGAGGACTCTGAGAAAGCGTACTTGGACTGCGATACACGCAGACAAAATCTGAAGATCTGGCTAATTCACCAATCTTCCACACCCAGATAACACTATATTCGAATCCTCGAAATGTGAACTGGAAATGGCGCCTTAACTCCACTTTTGAGAAAGAGCTCTTACAGATGCTGTGTAGAAAGTGTTGGTGAAGCAACAGATCAACAACTGTGTCTTGCAAGGCACATAATTCTGTTCTATTGACCATATTATTGACTATTATCAGAGGGCTCCAGTTGATTGATTGTTTTTCACTACTTGGTCAGACCACGGTGTGGACAAGATGCGTGAGTTGATCTTACCTATCCCAGTGCGGAAAGAGAGGGAGCGCCAGAACAGTCTCCCGGCTCCCTCCCCGCCATTGTCATTACTTATCGCCTCCTACTCCATCCAGACTTCTAAGAAGTTTCCCTTTTTCCACTTCAAAAAATGTAGATATGAAGCGGAAAATGCCTTCTTCTGCAACCTGAAGCTGGTGGACTTCAACATCATTGACACGTTGGGGGTCGGAGGCTTCGGACGTGTGGAGCTGGTAGGATGTTTAAATAAAGTATGTACTGTTTGTCTGTATGTACGTATATGTTTATAACGTCTTTCTCTCTTTTGTACACTGTTTCACTCCCAGTCCCAATCCCAAGGCATACTGTATCAACTGGGTAGACTGAATAGTCAAGGTTGCCCATGGATGACATCGTCAGTTTTTCCATGGTGGTAAAATTGCTAGGAGGTCCTCAAGAGTGAACACGATTACTGTAGTCGAGTGATTTCATTCTCTAGGAAAGGTCATTAGACGCAGACATCGTTGAATCGTGGAATACCTTGTTTTTGGAGCTCTACATTTCCGGACAGTTCTCGAGACACATTGTCCTATTTCATTATAAACCATTGGCGGGGAATAAAGAGTAAAAGAGACGTTGAACTTAATTGGGAGATAAAGGACAGGGAGGATCCGTGGTCTTCTTGTCCTGTAACGGAGCGGTCTCCGGTCAGGTAGCAAGAATGTCTTTGGGCTATTTGAAGTCACTTTCCACTATGAGGGGCAGAAGAGGTAATGGAGCCCTGCCATGTGACCCACAGTGTTGCATAGGAGTTATCTGAAACTTTCCAACTTCAGTCTGCTTGTAGTACAGGCCTAATAGAATTGTGAGATTAACTGCATCAAATCTAGGCAAAGACTTCAAGTATATCTAGTTGTAACATTGATTGATTTATAATTTCACACAAAACACACACATGATTTATATGTTGAATGAATATAGAAAACACTTTGGACTCATTGTACAGGTAACTGCCAAACAGTACAGTATTCTCATTGTACAGGAAACGCCAACATAAAGCACTGTGCCACCATGAGCTGCCAGAACACCCCCTTATGCTCATTTGAATTCCCTCTACAAAGTCACTGAGATATCTTCTTCTAGCCATAGTATCCAAAATAATTGGCAACTGGACATTTTTATACATGACCCTAAGCAAGATTGGATGTTAATTGCTTAATTAACTCAGGAACCACATCTGTGTGGAAGCACCTGCCTTCAATATAAGTTGTATCCCTCATTTACTCGAGTGTTTCCTATATTTTGGCAGCTATCTGTACACTGCAATGCACAATTTGAATTGTGTCAATAAAAATGAATATACACTTAAACTGACACATAAAAGAATCGAAAGCATGTAAACAGATAGCCAGATCAAGTGAGGGTTGATCAAGTGAGTGCTAGAATGGAGCAATGCGGACCAGTGGGGTCTCAAGAGTTGCGGCAAAGGAAAAGCCCAGCAGCTCGGCCTAAAGAGGAATCCCCTGCCCTGTCCTATTTTCGGCACTGCGGCATCCTCAGTAGAAAACGAGTGGCCTTTCGCCTGCCTCCAGTCATCGTGTTCACTGTAGTGCAATCCATTGCTAGACATCACGGGGATTAAATGACCCTGGAAATGTAGGTGCTCCCTGACATAGGCAATGTGAAGAATGTCTTCTCCCAGTCAAACTATTTTCAGGTCCTCCGGAGTTACGAATAGACCCATGACTCATCTGCTATTACTGGGTCACAGAACAAGTGTTAAAAATGGCTCGACTACGACTTGATCTGCACAGCCAGGACATGTTTACATCTTCGCTTTTAGTGGTGGTCGTTGACCTTGAGATGCTCTATATCTTGCGTCGTCTGTGTCCTGCAGGTGCAGCTGAAAAGCGATGAGATCAAAACTTTTGCGATGAAGATCCTGAAGAAGAGGCACATCGTGGACACTCGGCAACAGGAGCACATCCGCTCCGAGAAGCAGATCATGCAGGAGGCCCACTCAGACTTCATCGTCAGGTAGCTACATACAGTGCCTTCAGAAAGTATTCACACCCCTTGACTTTGTCCACATTTGCTTGTGTTACAGCCTGAATTCAAAATAGATTAGATTGAGATTTTGTGTCACTTGCCTACACACAATACATCATGTCAAAGTGGAATTATGTTTTTAGATTTTTTTTACAAATTGCCTTGAGTCAATAGGTATGTTATGGAAAGTCTAAATAATGTTCAGGACAAAAGATTTGGGTAACAAGTCACATAATAAGTTGCATGGACTCACTGTGTGTGCAATTATAGTGTTTAACGTGATTTTTGAATGACAACATAATCTCTGTACCCCACACATACATCTGTACAGTTCCTCAATCGAGGAGTGTATTTCAAAGACAGATTCAACCACAAAGATCAGGGAGGTTTTCGCATGGTGGTGACTGCATGATGTTGTAGGGATGCTTGTCATCGGCAGGGACTCAAGTTTTTTGGGGATGAAAATAAAACAGTATAAAGCTAAGCACAGACAAAATCCTAGAAGAAAA
The DNA here is from genome assembly GCF_021184085.1 of Oncorhynchus gorbuscha. Taxonomy (NCBI): domain Eukaryota; kingdom Metazoa; phylum Chordata; class Actinopteri; order Salmoniformes; family Salmonidae; genus Oncorhynchus; species Oncorhynchus gorbuscha. The sequence continues at coordinate 54,499,395 of NC_060179.1, forward strand.
CGTATTTCAGTCTGCTTTCCACAAGACCCTGGGAGACAAATTCACCTTTCTGCAGGACAATAACCTAAAACGTGCTGTCACGTGCTGAATACAACAGGTGTAGACTTTACTGTGAAATGCTTAATCACATGCCCTTTCCCAACAATACAGAGTTAAAAAGTATGAAAAATGTATACAAATTTGCAAATAAGAACAACTAAAGGCAATAGTAACACAAAAAAATTATGATAACAAGGCTATATACAAGGAGTACCGGTACCAAGTCAATGTGCAGGGGTACGAGGTAGTTGAGGTAATACAGTATGGACGTGTACTGTAAGTAGGGGTAAAAGTGACTAGGCAATCAGGATAAATAATAATAATGTGTGTGTGTGTGTGTGTGTGTGTGTGTGTGTGTGTGTGTGTGTGTGTGTGTGTGTGTGTGTGTGTGTGTGTGTGTGTGTGTGTGTGTGTGTGTGTGTGTGTGTGTGTGTGTGTGTGTGTGTGTGTGTGTGTGTGTCAGTGTGTGTGTCAGTGTCAGTGTGTGTGCGTGTGTGTCAGTGTGTGTGTCAGTGTAGTATGTGTGAGTAAAGTCCAGTGAGTGTGCATGGAGCCAGTGCAAAAAAATAGCATCAATGTAAATAGTCTGGGTATCCATTACATTAGCTTTCTTCAACAGTCTCTTGGCTTTGGGGTATAACTGTCCAGGAGCCTTCTGGTCCCAGACTTGGCACTCCGGTACCGCTGGCCATGCAGAAGCAGAGAGAACAGTCTATGATTTGGGTGGCTGGAGTCTTTTACAATTTGTAGGACCTTTCTCTGACACCAGCTGGTATAGAGGTCTTGGATGACAGGGAGCTTGCCCCCAGTGATGCACTGGGCCGTACGCATTACCCTCTGTAGTTGCCATACCAAGCGGTGAGGCAGCCATTCAAGCTCTCAATGGTGCAACTGTAGAACTTTTCGAGGATCTGAGGGCTCATGCCAAATCTTTTCAGCCTCCGGAGGGGGAAGAGGCATTGTCATACCCTCTTCATGACTGTTGGTGTGTTTGGACCATGACAGGTCCTTAGTGATGTGGACACAGAGGGAACTTGAAGCTCTCGACCCACTCCACTACATCCCCGTCGATGTGAATGTTAAATAGAATAATGTGTAGATATTGTACACTCCAGGGGTGCGAAGCTCTTAGAGACTTACCCAGAAATACTCACAGCTGTAATCGCTGCCAAAGGTGTTTCTAACATGTATTTACTCAGGGGTTTGAATATATATGTAAATGAGCTATTTCTGTATTTCATGTTCAATACATTTGCAAAAATGTTCACTTTATAATTATGGGGTATTGTGTGTAAAAAAAAGTATTCAGGCTGTAACAACAAAACATGGAATAAGTCAAGGGGTATGAATACTTTCTGAAGGTATGCATACTTTTGGAAGGCACTGTATATGTAGAGATGTCAGATACTCGCTAGATGTAGAGATATCTCAGCCAGGTGTCTCTACTGATATCTCTTCCGATAGACTACTTCGTTATCCCCAAGAAAAGGACGCAATTTACAGTTGACATGTTCTCTATGTGCGTTTCAGGCTATATAGGACATTCAAAGATGCCAAGTATCTTTACATGTTGATGGAGGCTTGCCTTGGGGGAGAGCTCTGGACCATACTTAGGGACAGGTATGGGAAATGCATCTCTCAACCAATTCATTTTCAAATGATACCATGTTGCCTTGCTTTCCCCTCTGCCTTCATCCTTCTGACTTGCGTGAATGTTGTCTTCCACATTGCAGGGGTTCATTTGAAGACTCGACCACACGGTTCTACACGGCCTGCGTGGTGGAGGCCTTCGCTTACCTGCATTCCAAAGGGATCATCTACCGAGATCTCAAACCCGAGAACCTCATCCTGGATCACAGAGGCTATGCCAAGCTGGTGAGTGGACAGAGACCTGAGGACACCTTCACACCTGCAGTATAACAATATGGCTCAAGACCCACGGTAACTGCTGGAAAAGGGTGTTCGGTCAATGAGAACTCATTGGCGCGCTCCTGTCTATTCACAGGTGGATTTTGGCTTTGCAAAGAAGATTGGGTTTGGGAAAAAGACATGGACTTTCTGCGGGACCCCGGAGTACGTGGCACCTGAGATCATCCTGAACAAGGGGCATGACATCTCCGCTGACTACTGGTCATTGGGAATCCTCATGTACGAACTCCTGACTGGAAGGTGAGGAAGGAGGTTTGTGGATATGGCTGTAGGAGATTTGATTGTATACCCAATAGAATAAGTGACTGGGATCAGAAGGAATGCCTGCTCTGTCTCTCATACCTGCAACCCCACTCACATCTAGATGTAGGGTTAGAGTACTACATATTTGTTTTGAATGAATGCTCCTGCTTCTTCTTCAGCCCACCATTCTCAGGGCCAGATCCAATGAAGACATACAATATAATTCTGAGAGGAATCGACATGATTGAATTTCCAAAGAAGATCACCAAAAATGCCGCCAATTTGACTAAGAAACTATGCAGGGACAATCCTTCGGAAAGACTTGGAAACTTGAAAAATGGAGTCAAAGATATCCAAAAGCACAAGTAAGTCAATTAAGTACTTTACCCTGCCTGGCTAATGGCCATGATTGCACTTTAGACTGAAAAAAAAACAACAGCAAAGATTTTTTTTTAAAACAGAGTTATCTGTTTCTCTCTTTGAAACTCAGATGGTTTGAAGGCTTTAACTGGGAAGGGTTGAGGAAAGGAACCCTGACTCCTCCAATCATCCCTGAAGTAAGTAAAAAGATGTGTTGGTTTCATGTTAAAATGATGCATCTGAAGAGCATGCCAGTGTTAGCATGACTTCATTTATTAAACCATTACATGCAATTAATCCAGCCCCTCCTCTTCTCTATCAGGTCTCGTCTTCAACTGACACAAGCAACTTTGACAGTTTCCCAGAGGACAACGATGACCCTCCTCCAGATGACATGTCTGGCTGGGATACAGATTTTTAACGCCACCCTCCATGTGTAGTAGCCTCTCCAGTAGCTCCCTAGTCCTGCCTCATAATTGACTTTTCTGGGGATGCCTTTCAAGGGTTTGGCAGCAGAGAACAGAGAGACAGACAGTTGATGATGCTGTGAACGGACAGTGACAGTGAATGGGGCAGTTGTACCGCTTTGGGTCACCAAGATGCCTTCACCAATGTTGCTCCACTCTCCTCCGAGGTGGCATTGGGACTAATGTTTTAGAACGACAAAAGTCTCTCACCATCATCGTCAACCATGCCCCCCCCCCCCACTGGATCCCCTCATGGAGAGGTTTTTGATTTCTTCTTGTCACACATTTGTATATTTAGGTTTATGTATTTGTTGTGGCTGTTAGCACTTACAATACCAGTGTTTTCAGTGATTACTTGTGATACTGAGTGGATTGGGACTGAGAGGGAGAGATTCCTGCTCACTGTTGTAGCATTTATGGACCACAATTCCAACAGGGGGGAGGGGGGGGGGTTGACTCTTTTAAACACTTGTCATCAATAATCAAAATGTTATTTTTTACAAGTTCCTTTGTATCATATTATACATTTGGATGTTACACATGATTACAACACATAAAGATGATATATTGTCTATTATGCATACTGTATTCCATTGGGAAAAAACACACACACACGCCACTTTCAATTACACACATGTAATTACACAATTTATAAGCGCAAAGTTGTTTGATTGATAAAAACTACTTGGGCCTTCCCTTCACCGTTCAAATATTTTCTAAAGCCCTACAGTGTTAAGAAATTGCATATTGGAATTTTCCATTTATTAACATTTAGTTATTTATTAAAGGTCACATGAAGCCGTTTTTTAAAATCTCAATATCAATTAATTTCTGGGTATCAACCTTACTCTGGTTGTTTTAAATTAAAATGGTAAAAAAAATAAAAAAAATAGCTTCTTAGCAAAGCTCACATTCTCAAGCAAGAACTGTCTGGGAGTGGTCTGAGTGGGGAGGGGAAAACTGAAAACTAGCTTATATTGGGAGAGAGACCAATAAGACAGTTACAAACCTATTAACTAAATGACCACCTAGTGATGTCACCAGGCAGGCCAAAACTCCATCCCACCAGAACAGGCTGAAATTTCAGGCGATATTTTCAAACAGTTTTTACACTAAAAGGGCAATATCGTCATTTTCACAATTTCACAGTATTATTCAACCTAATGGTCGGAAATATATATTTTAAAAGGGGGGGATTCTACTAAGCTATATGGAATTGTTTTAAGAAGGATCATTTAGCTATTTGATTTAGAATTGTAAGACACCTTGCAGTATATAAAAATATATAATCATTTATTAAACATGTTATTTGGCCTTACTGCTATTAGCCCATTACAAACACATTGAATAACAGATTCACTACAGGAACAACAGATAGCCCCCCCCCCAAAAAAATAACATTCTAAAGGAAGTTTGTTCTGAAGTGTCTATCCTATATCTGAGAGACATACAATAATTATTCTTTAAACATGTATTTAACCTCATATTTTTGGCACTAAACAGTCTACATAAACACAGTACTTCCATTGTTATTATTTATTATTTTTTACTGGTACCAGGGACCTTCAGACAAGTCTTGTGATTCCTGTGGGCATCCTCGAGAGTCTCATATTTCCATAGAGGGGTTATAATAGTTTGTAGGCCAAACCATTCGGACCCTACAGACGATTTTGTGAGCAGACCGATTTTTGGGATGTCTCATGGTCTGACAAACATAGCTCTAGCTCTGTGACCTTTCAGGAGATGAGGTAGTGCGACATATGCGTCTCAATCCACATGATGAGGTGGATTGAGACGCATCTGATGCAAAACAAGAAAAACCCAGATATCTCTAGTTTAAACATGACAGATTTTTTAATGGGGATTTTTGAATTATGCTAATTAGATTTCCCCGGGGGCTCGGAGATTGACCTTCCGGGAGTGCAAAGGAAGGATCCAACCATTTGAGTGGGGAAACAGCAAAGAACAGATTATACCACTAGAGGGCAAACTGGTACTGGTACAAAAACAGGCTTACCAGAGAGAGACACAGCAAGGGTTTTGTCTAGAAGGGACACAGCTTTTGTCAAAATGTATTTTTCGTTGTGGGTTTAGCAGAACTTACTCAGCATGTTAGGATACTTAACATAGCAGGTTAGGAGAATTAGGTTGAAGTTAAGAAAAGGGTTAGGATAAGGGTTAGCTAAAAGGCTAAATAATCTACTTTTGATGTCAACTTGACAAAAGCTGTATCCCATGTAAATTATGTCAATACACTGACAATTTAAAGGGAGGCAGGAAGTGGACTTTGATACATGGCTAAATACAATCAGTCTGTCATACAGAGATTATTCTGCTATTCACATGATTCATTTCCCATCAAAATGGACCTTAGAACATTAGAATTTCTAAATGAAAGGCAAGATGGCTGCTATTCTACAGGCCTCACATATATTACCATAATTTCTAACTTTTATATTGCGCTTGAAAACAAATGAATATTATTTATTTCAGGACCAGAAGTAAATATTTCTGTACATCAATATTTAGAGCTGATTTTAAAAAATATATATATATATGTATAAATAGGTTATACTTTAATTATTTAATTTCAATATTTGGGATATGTTTTGTCAAATTAAATCTCGACATATTTTCTCAAGCTTGAATGATCTTTTCATGTTGTCACCATCATCCACTGAATTACTGAAGTCGCTCACCCCAGTTCTGAACACCATTACATCGCTTTTTTTTACATCGCATTATTGAAAGTGCCTTAAAATCGATGGCGTCCAAAAGATATCTTCAATATTTGTTTTAATACTGCATGACAAGATCAAACAACTTAACCGGTCGTCATTACTTGGCTTGCTGCTTTTTTTATTGGCCATCTATTTATATGCCGTTTTCTTACAATAAAATGTAACTTTCAATCAATATGAAAGATGATGCTCCTCGTTTCATTTGGTGAAGCTGTTCTCTGGTTACTTACTCCCCGATCTGTGCTGGTATTTTGTACTGGGTCGGTAACTACAAGGCAGCTTATTTGATAGAATTACATGTCCAAATACACTGTTATTACTTCCTTTGATAACCACTCTGACCACAGGAGGGAGCTTTCAGAACACCTGACCCTCCAGGCGAAAGATTACCTTATCTAACTAAACTATAAAGTACATTTTCTGCCTGTTTATTATTTAAACCGAACACAAACGGATTTTGTGTTTGTTTAACACTTTAGGGACATGGGCTAACTAGTGAGGTTCTAGTGTAGCATGAATGGATTAGGCCGCAACCAGGTTTTCAAAACAGACCTGGCATCCAACCAAATTAATTTGCTGAGTAACCGAAAAAAGTCTGTTAAAACCCGCTAAAAGCCGAGCAAACGGACTGTTTGTAAAGACGCCATAGCTGCCGCAGTCTGATTAAGACATGGGGGTTCAGGACTGTTTGATCTGTCCTCATCAAAGGGGCCTTCACACAAGCTTCATTTTACACCACTGTAGGCTTTGGATGTACAATTAAAACAAAGCCTAAAGACCAACGAATCGGGATGAATGCTGCCAATTGACGTTAAATGAAGTGTATTGAACGTTTGTCTTGTGGTGGCCTATTAAAGCCTAACTAACCTTTGTCAACAACATCAAAGACATTTATTTCAGAGGCTTTGCCTAGGCTATTTGGCAAACATGCACTTTGAAACGGTTAAATCGTATTTTGTTCCTGAATACTTCACTCAATTATCTAGTTCGGTTATTTAGGCTATGGTTAAGATTTGAAAAATATTTGAATCACTTTAAAATACAACTTTAATATCATGATATAAGTCCCTATAGTATTTTAAAGATGTTGTTAATTTTCCCCTTTTTAAACTTATTTTAAATGGGATGTTTTGGGATATTGCAAATATTTTTTCTAATCCACTATTCCTAATTTAAGAGCAGGCTAGTTTTAAAAACTGGACAGGCTTTCTTTCATAACCCGATATCAAGCAACAGTTTTTACAATTCTCTTGACAGATGTATTGAAACTTAATTATCATGCCACAATGTTGGAATTTGCACAATAGGCTACAGCATCATGAGAGGTGCTGTAGGGGTAATTATGCTGACAACAGCTTTATCTGAGGGGAAGGGAATATGCCTATTTGATTTGATTTGATTTACTTCTGTGTCTAATTGTTTTACAGGCTACATAAGAAATTCAGAGAGACAGTGTGAAAGAGAGACCGATGTGAATTCTTTATCGCAGGGTGCCAACCAACCCATATTTATAAGTAATTCAGTAAACTTTTCATTCTCCACGATTTGCATATTCCCCTTTGATCCCCACCACTTTTTTTTCAAATCAAGTGCATTTCAAATGCCGCTAATGGGGAGTAAATGTCTTTAATGATCACCCATTAGAAAACCACGGGGCGCCTGGGGTCAGTAAGAGCCACTATTTGCAGAGGCATTTGATGACCCCTGATAGACCTCCGTTATAAAAAGGTATAAACATTTATTAACAGTAGGCTTACAACGAAAAACGACTCAATATACACAATGTAGCCCCCATTATGTTCATCATCTCGAAATACCGATTTAAGTGCATCCAGTGACACCTTTCTGGGATAAAATCGGCTGCAAATGTCCAGTGTTATCAATAAATGTGACCAGATGATGATAACGTATGAGTCAAATGAAAGACTGTAGCTGCATAACGGTAATAGGGGTAACGTGTCCATTAGAGGAAAAATGTGTCGGTGTGTCATCTCGTGACGAGTCATTGACAGTCATTGTACACAAACATTCTTGACATGTTTTGGAATAGGATTCCCGGCCAATGGGTACTTGCTGTGGGATGCGTCATGATTCGCGCCCTTCGAAATGTCATCCACCCCTTTGTTACACATGGCTGGGGGCGGGATGCAAACAACTCGGCATGTATAAATCTTGCATCAGGAATCCTGGGATTACAGTGGTAGTTTAGTCCTCCTACTAGTACACCTATCTGCCCTCGAGTTGTAGGCTACTATTGCATCTTGGAATTGGTACCATTTGTACATACAACAACCATTTATACAATGGCAATGATGCTGCCATTCGGTTATTCCGCTATCTTTTACATGCTGGTCGGATACTTTGATTCTGCATGCGCTGGATCCGTGCTTCTCAACTCAAATGCCATCAAGAACATACCTTTAGTGGCGGGTCTGAGTCACCCGATAAGCGCGAGCCCAGCCGACTTTTCATTTGACAGCGGGACCCAAAATATGGCAATTGATACCATACAGGTAAGCCCAGCATCAATTTGTCATAAAAGTTAACTATTTTATATTGCTCAAAGTAGGCTATACACTGTGTTGAAATTGGAGGTTTAAAAATGGACCGTAGATTCCCTCCGTTAAAATGAACAGTTTACCATCGGCAATATGCCTGTTATTTAAATTTGATACTATTCTAAACGCTAAATGCATACATTAATCATCTACCTCTCTTCTTTCAGTCTTTGAGTTGCTCCACGGACGAGGAGTGCGGTGACCATGGTTTATGCTTTGTGTCCCGAGGCGCATGTCTCCCGTGCAAGAGGCGCAGGAAGCGCTGTATCCGGGACACTATGTGCTGCCCGGGCAACCAGTGCAGCAATGGTGAGTAGCCTACAAGCCCCAGCTCTTTCATGTTAAATTACACCGTCAAATCTGTTCAATAGAGCCTTAGAAGATGTGTCTGAAGCCACTCTTCGCTGCTTTGAACTTTTGAAGAGAAGTGTAGTCAGTTGAATTTAAGCAATTCAACACACTTGTTGAAAGGACTTAGTGTAATTTCAAGCACATCATCTCACGTTTGATCTTCTTGTTACCTTCCTAGGAGTGTGTTTACCCAGCGATCCTGACATGGTTCAGCACATCCGAATGGAGGACATAGTGCCACCCAGCAATACACACGAGAAAAACTCTACAGTGGAACTGAACTCCAAGTTGCCCACGCAAGATCTTTCACAAACCCCAAAAGGTATGTAAAACAAATCAGTTATAATGTTTACCGTGGTGAATGGACTCCGGGTGATATATGTCTTGTTATACACCAAGCCAACAATATGCTCATGTAGTTTACTTATTTATTTGTTCAGGTCTGGAAGGAAAGCGCTGCCTGAGGTCTTCGGATTGCACAGAGGGACTTTGCTGCGCGCGTCACTTCTGGTCCAAGATCTGCAAGCCAGTGGTGCAAGAAGGTCAGGTCTGCACCAAACACCAAAGGAAAGGCACACACGGTTTGGAGATATTTCAACGGTGTGACTGTGGAGACGGCTTGTCCTGCAGAACACAGAGAGGGGGGCACAACGGCAAGGCATCTCGAAGTCTGCACACTTGCCAAAGACATTGAATCAGCGGCAATCCGTGGGTTTCGGTAGCCTTTCAGAACGTCTGACTGGAGGACTGATGTGATTTCTGACAAGACCCGTTTTGTTTTGGTCTTCTGATTTTTGTCACTCAAAAATAGCAGTGTAGTTGTGATTGTTTCTCTATGGAACTCGAGATATATGATTGTTACGGTAAATTACTGTATTGTACATAACTTATAGATAATGGCACTTAATTATTTTTGGTCACGACAACTATTCGAGGAGAAGGTGCTCTCTCTATGCTGTTATCACATTATTGTAAATGTATTAACACTGTGATTTATACAACTTTATATAGATTCTGATATAAATTTATATTTTTATTTGAAATAAAGAGTGTTAAAATATTTTACTGTCTTATGAGATAATTTGCACAATATTGCATCAACTCAAATGTATCTATAAAGCCCTTTTTGCATCAGCCAATGTCACAAAGTGCCATATAGAAACCTAGAGAGGAACCAGGCTCTGAGGGGTGGCCAGTCCTCTTCTGGCTGTGCCGGGTGGAGATTATAACAGTACATGGTCAAGATGGATGTTTGTAATTGCACGCAATCATTTCCTCGTTTAGTGACCTACCAAGGGAAAGTGGAATTGAAATGATGCAGTCAAAGGATTGATATTGGCAGTTCCATTAGTCTGACCAATTCCAAAACATGACGCAAGGTATACACCACATTTGTAACTATCGATGCATATTGCTACAGTTCTAAAACACTACTTATTATGGAAATAATGTATTAGGCTATATGGGAATCACTGTGACACGTTCCGTTATTTTACAAATCCCAACATCAAACATCTACCACTGTAGTGAGCTGTATAATTTGATGTACACTAGAACCCACCCCGTTGCTACTCATGCCTTCCATGTGGCTGTTTTAGAGAGTGACTTTTTGATTTTATTTTATTTCACCTTTATTTAACCAGGTAGGCTAGTTGAGAACAAGTTCTCATTTGCAACTGCGACCTGGCCAAGATAAAGCATAGCAGTGTGAACAGACATCACAGAGTTACACATGGAGTAAACAATTAACAAGTCAATAACACAGTAGAAAAAAAAGAGTACATACATTGTGTGCAAAAGGCATGAGGAGGTAGGCGGATAATTACAATTTTGCAGATTAACACTGGAGTGATAAATGATCAGATGGTCATGTACAGGTAGAGATATTGGTGTGCAAAAGAGCAGAAAAGTAAATATATAAAAACAGTATGGGGATGAGGTAGGTAAAAATGGGTGGGCTATTTACTGATAGACTATGTACAGCTGCAGCGATCGGTTAGCTGCTCAGATATCAGATGTTTGAAGTTGGTGAGGGAGATAAAAGTCTCCAACTTCAGCGATTTTTGCAATTCGTTCCAGTCACAGGCAGCAGAGAACTGGAACGAAAGGCGGCCAAATGAGGTGTTGGCTTTAGGGATGATCAGTGAGATACACCTGCTGGAGCGCGTGCTACGGGTGGGTGTTGCCATCGTGACCAGTGAACTGAGATAAGGCGGAACTTTACCTAGCATGGAATTGTAGATGACCTGAGAGGCTCACCACACTCCCTTTGGCCTGGTCATCTCGAGCAGAAGAACTGTATGTCCTAACTAACAAATGGAGGCTTGGTTCTAAACTCCCAGCTTAGTCAGATAGCTGAGTGAACTCTGATGTTGAACTCTGAACTTGCAGGGAGGTATGAGTGATGTGTGGTGATAGTGTCGTCATGCCTGTCCCAGACCACAAGTGTACCGTGGGTACAAGCTTTGCCTGATGCTAGAACAAATGAATTACATTTTAAAGAGGCATTGCATTAACATACTTCAGCATTCCCATTACATAGTACACAAAACATCCATCCCTGTCAAGTATTTGTTCATTCGGTATGTAGTATTCGACTTTCTTTGTGTTCCCCCACCTTATAGGTAACGAGGAACTGCAAAGTTTAAGTATTTACTTCAAGGTGTCAAGCGTGACAAAGCAGAGGGGTAGGCATTTCAAAGCACAGGTTATGCAGTTTGCAATTGTCCTCTTCCCATACATGTGCATCAGCTAGCACTAGAGAGGCTTCCTCTTGCTTTTTGTCAAGACCATCAACGGTGGTGGGGAAGACCCAACACATCGGTGGATGGAATCTCATGTAGCACAATGGTGAGGAGAAAACTCTAAATGACCCACTAGACATACAGTATAACAGCTAATTCTTTGAGGGAAAGAGTTGGTATCTTTAGAGTTTCAAATGTCTAAAGGAAAAGGGAACCCTTTTTAGTACATATTGCTGGTATACACTCATAATGAATCCGCAAACATTCAGCGTGTATCCTCTTTTGCAGTGCAATACAATAAAATAGCAATTCGCCTCTACTCAACAGTGTGAATTGTTTGCAGACTAACTCAAATACCCCCTCATGAAGAGTAGTTAAGTAACTGGAGGTTTGCAAACAAACAGAGTTAGAAAAACACCACCAATTTATGTCAAATGGGCATTGTGTTTGGTAAAGTATGTACTTTTAAACTCACACACTCAAACCTGTGTTTCTCCTTGACCTGGATGTTGAGGACAAGACGTGGTTCTATATACTGTATGTTTTTTTATGGGATGTAGGCTTTCAGGAGCAGAGAGCTTCATAATGCTGATGAGTAATTCACGACACAAAGCTGTTGATAGTGATATTGGATCTGTGATCACACACACACACACACACACACACACACACACACACACACACACACACACACACACACACACACACACACACACACACACACACACACACACACACACACACACACACACACACACACACACACACACACACACACACACACACACACACACACACACACACACACACACACACACACACACACACACACACACAAGCGACTGCAATGCAAATCATTAAACATCTACAGTATGAAACCTAAAGATAACCATTCAGCATAGTCCACTTGCTCACCTAGAACCTTTCTTCTTGATGGAGCCTTTGGCGTGTTCATTGACTGTATTAACATTCAACTGCAACCCACATCTCTTTAATGGAGTTGAAGAGTTCAAGTGCACAAAGTCCCAGTCTCTCATGACTTCATTTGGTTGCACCCAAAGCAGGTGTAACATATGTAGATATTATGGGTAGGGGTTACTCTGTTACCATACCTATTACTGAATGAGGATGTTGCTAGGCTGTTCTTTTCCAAAAAGTACACACCTGTAAGCAATATAAGTGTATGGAATATAAACTACTGTAGATATCTTTCATTATCTTTCATTATCTTTCATTTAGACGATGAAGATCATAACTGGTGAGGCGAGGAAGGGAGATTGTCGCCCCACAACCTGTGGATACACTGCCATCTTTGGCCCTCTGACGTCGGCATCAAAGGACTGAAGATGTTGATTTGATGGGAAAACAGGATGCACAGATGATAAGTAATTAAAACTGCACTTCCGCCTCCCCACTGCCCATTAGTGGCGTGACAATAAATATGTTCTCCGTCCAGTGAACTGGAATAATTCAGGGGATTTAACCTTATTGGATATAACGTGTGTGTGCCACACAACAGCTTCCTGTTGATATGGCTGAATGGGATGTACCAATTAATGTGCCCTGATGTAAATTAACTATGGTGACTCATTAGGGATATCCTGTGACGATTTTGCACTTCCAGGAGATGGCACTTGTGCGAGAACAATATTTCCGCTATTAGACTTCAAAAAGACAAGCAATATGTCCGATGTTAATAAGTACGATAAAAAAGCATGGCGTTGACTCTTTTACAATAAGTGCATAACCATTTTAACATAACATCCTGGTAACATAACATTTTGTTTTTGGGTCAGTGATATAGCAAAAGTGGTTTACAGCATTAACATAGATGACCCGGTACTTGCAGCTGTGTATTTTTACTAGCAGCCTGACTGCCACGTTTGAAAATGACAGACGTGAAGATCCAACAGGAATGATGTCCGGCGTCACACACAGGGGCTCACAGAGGAACGGGCGTCTGAAGAGCAGACGGCTGTCTGCGGGGTCAGCACACAAACAGACAGGAACAGTCAAACACCTTTACTGTTGTGGGTTTACCCAAAGGCTGGTCAGAGACAGAAATGATTTAAATCTTCAAGTAAAAGCTAGCTGATGGCATTACTGTAGGCCTTTACACCAATACCCGTACTGTATGTGTTGAAAATGGCAGATTTGGGCACTGATAGGTACATCAATTGGAACACAGTGGCTGTACATTAACATTCTATAAATGATGTCAGAGCTCAAGGTCTGCGCTTCGCAGCGTTGTATGGGTTTTGACTTGCGGCCGTTCTGAACTTGAGCACCTCACACGACAAGAAATTGCCCCCATCCCTCCGCTAATTAGGCAACTGTTGCAAATGTTTTGGTGTCTGAGTGAAGGAAATGCTATAAATTAAGAGAACTAGGTGTATTTGGAAATACGAGACGTTCAAGATTATAATAAATACCGCTTTGATGTCATACTAGCAAGCCAAATGTGCACATTACATTTCCATATAAAACTTGTGTCATAAACAGTGTCAACCTTAATAATCACTATGTTTGATGTACAGTTACAAGATGACATGGCGTCATACTCTGGGTTGTTCTGAACAGAACGAGCCTGTGTGTCTAAGTGTGAAGAAAATTTGCCGCGGAACACACACACCTGAATTAACTCATGTCTCCATTCTATGCGCACCAAAATGATCTGTTTCTCTGAATTGCCTTTTGAAAGCCTAATACTGTATTGTATAACTTAGCTAGTCGCATTGGCAATCGAACAAGCTTTCAAATGATGCCCACCTGACCCAGATTCTGATTTATAACGGTTCATTTTTGGATTGCGTAAACAACAATAGTTATTGTGTAATGGCAGGGATGCAGGGTTGTGTTCCAAACAAAACAACTGGAAGAGTGCCTGCTCTAGTTCCTCAACGGCACAGCTTGGAGAGCTCAAAAAAACACCTTATAGTTGAAGACTCTTCTTTGAGTTTATAAAAGTGCATTGAAATGATTTAGGAACTGTGGAGACACCAGGTAGTCCTCTCACTCAAACCATTTTTTTTGTTGGTCATATGCTGCATCTGCCCCACATTTGCCAGGAATACTGTTATCTTGTTATTGGACATACCCAGGGTATTTTCAGATGTCGTTATCAACAAATGCGGGAGAAAGTGACATAATGTCTGGATTTAGTCTTGTTTCAGGTGAACTGCTTTGTCCTCAACTTTGTCCTAATCATTTCCCCCATAGCTCCAAACAGTTTCCTTTCATTTGCTACCATGCTTATGCATTTCAAATTTTCTCTCTAAGAAACATTTCAATTTAGCCATATAGGCCAATTCCCATGAGTGTAAAAGCTTAAGGATCAACATCTATTGTACTTTATATGTAGCCTAATAGTGATTATGTCCATTTCCAATATATTGCTTACAAGGCAGTTTACCACATTGCCTGGGAACTGCAGATGTATTATAGACAGATTATATAAACTTTGAATTTTCCCCCCTCATTATCTAACCAAATATCTTGATCTCTGCCAAAAGCATAATATTTAAAATCTTTATTGGACTCAATCAGAAGATGCTTGCCTCTTTGCCAGACAGAAATTGACAGCCTACCACAGATATGGGGATGGATTTCTCATCTGGAAACATGAATTTGGTCACAGCCGCAATGACAAGGATACGCAGCATGCAGTCTCTATCAATACAATCTGTGTGCTTAAACTCCCTCCGTCCAATTCTTTCCAATTCATTCAAATCGAACTTCCATTGTTAGCCTCTCTGGTGTAGCCTCTCTGTGCTGAGGGGGGGGGGGGCTGTCATAAGATTACTAGACTGTCCTGATATTCCAACATAATAAAAGAATAAGGTGGACATTAAAAGGGAATATCATTGACTACCCTATAGTAACATACGGGGGGAGAGAGACAAAGAGGAAAGTGATGATGAACTGAGTGACTGGCCTCTGTCGTAAATCCGACCTCTGATTTACAGTGAAGGGGGAGGAGGAAAGACAAACCAAGGTGAGCCTGCCACACCGGACTTTAACCAGCTGTGTGTGTGTGTGTGTGTGTGTGTGTGTGTGTGTGTGTGTGTGTGTGTGTGTGTGTGTGTGTGTGTGTGTGTGTGTGTGTGTGTGTGTGTGTGTGTGTGTGTGTGTGTGTGTGTGTGTGTGTGTGTGTGTGTGTGTGTGTGTGTGTGTGTGTGTCTGTCTGTCTGTGAGTCTGTGTGTGTGTGTTTGCGCGCGTGTGGGAAGACACCACAGCCAACCTAACCTCAACTATAGCCTTGTAAGCCAGGGAAGGTAAATAGATGCTTTGCTTCAGACTCTTAACGCTAAAACGCGACACCGTGTTTTGCTGGCTTGAAAGAGCTGATGATTCACACAAATGCAGGACTGTGATACTGTATGTTCCAAAATATTATCCTAGTATTAACCACAGGTTTCTTCTGCCACTCAGTCACAGAGTCCTTTGATATGGTGAATCTCAGCTTGGCTCAGACGCATGTTGATTTAACATGACAGCAGGACTTCATGTGATTCTTGTGTTACTGAAGCGGATTACCTTGATAGCAGTAATTAAAGAATGGAAAGTATTTAGCTATAATGATTTAATGTCTGGTGGAAAGTCATATGTGAAGACTATTCTTGTCAATTTCCTGTGAACATGCAAACGAATCCACTAACAGTAGACTGCTATCCCAGCAAACACACAATCACCACAATGTTGCCTCAAAGTCTGTCCAGATTAAGCCCACTGAAGGCCTCTCAGGTAAGTGTCATAACAAATTACAGATTCAACAAATTCCAGTGCTTCAGTCCTACCTGGTTTGAAAAACAAAATGTTGTTTCGGTGTAACCTCAAGCCAACTACTACAAATGGGATTTCAACGTTACCTGCAATGGCAAATATTCATGCACCGAGAGCCTAAACAAACCACATTTTTATATTTATATATATATATATATATATATTTGGACTTAGTTAAAATGTTGAAAATGAGCCCGCGGTCCTCTTTTACCGACAACCTTGTATTTTCAACAACATCAACATAATTAGCATATTCCTCATGTCCAGAAAAAAACAAGAAAATGTCTGCAGGCTTTTTTACAACACCCCCAAAATTATTCATGATGCAAAAACTGCCAAGGTCGGTGTCGCCAAAGGTTTTTAACAGTCTGTAAACAGTTTTTATACAAAACAGGTCATTATGAAGCCTAGCGTACCTCTACATGCATCCAGGTTGCAAAGAACCACACCACCTGGCATAGTCGTACACTAAATATCAGATCCCGTCAAATAATATAGGCCTACGTACCAATCACATAGGCCTATAACATAAAATAATGACATCTAATGAAGGCCCATTTCATAGACTATGAATGAGTGTCCAAGCCCAGTCCTCTACAGCTGCAGACAGGTCTGATTCAGGCAGGCAATGCTTCAAACTGGGCCTCCTAGACATCCCGACATACCAGCCTTTCTAGATAGATGCATTCAGTTCAGAGCATCAACTAAAAAGCATACAAATGTCCTGTCTGGCTTTTGATACCACCTCTTCCCCCGTGAAACACATCACGTTCCCATTTGTTTCTACACTAAAGACTGACTTACAGCAGACAAAGAGGGGGCGACACACAAGCTCATTTGCTTAAGCCTATAAATCCACAAGAAAGAGGAGACAACTTGAAATCTCGGGGAGGTGTAAATGTGTTGGTTTTTCTCCTCTCGGCGGCTGTTGTCCGGCAGTGTGAGCCATTGGGTTAAACAACGCTGGATCTAATGCAGGCCATTACTTACACATGACTATCTCTCTTCGTCTGCCAACAGGAACAGTAGGCAGCTTTTAAAGTTCGATGACACACTTCAAAAAGTTGTGCAGTCACAGGTCTGCCGCTATCTGAAGACAAACAACATTTAGCACTTTGGTGCTGCCAGATGGGGAGGGAAGAAAGGACTCGAAGAGCTGATAGAAAACCTCAATACTTCCTCCACCCAACATAACCCAGTTCACCCAGGGCCATTGGTCTAACCCTTTAAAGGGCCAATCAGCAGTTGAAACAATAACTGAGCCTGCAGCAACTGACCATCCTTGATATCAAAATGATAGTTTTAACCACGTTTTGAGGCTTTAAGGCTCTATTCAAGCTGTACAACTGAAGGGTTACGGATTTTGCAGTGGAAACGTGATGGCCATTTCCGATTGAGCCAACATAGGCAGCATTTCTTAGGAATGAAGTCTCCACTAAAGCAAGAACATTGTCTTTAAATTTCAACCACGCTGTAAAGCTGAACTTCCCCGATGCGGATTGAATAGAGCCCATAGTGTTTGTTTACATTTGCTTTGTTAACAAACATTGGAGTAGAACAAGCAGCTTGTTACAAGCTTATTTTTGGGTTCTGATGGGGTACGATAGTTAAACTAAGCTCATGAGGCATTTCTAAGTTATATTCGTCAAGAATCGATGTGTACATATCATTTATACGTTAAAAAAACAATGGATGCAACAACTGCTGATGGCCTCTTAAACAAATACAACTGTTTTCTCTACCATCCTTTTCTCTCAGAATATGAATGAACTAAAACACTTTCTTCTCATCTGTGCTTGAAACAAATACCATAAATAAAGCAGAGAGGAATTGGGAGGGGTTGGTGTACATTACCAGACTTCAAAAGAACTTCTCTGCCCCAACAGCTACGGTAGTGTGGTTATTTTCAAGGTGCCTATTCATGTGAAAAGACTTGGGGCAAGATCATTCACCGTTACCCGAGGACACTCACCCGCTTCCTCTAAAAGAGAAAGAGGTCAAAACAAATCTCTGAGAACTCGAAACTGCCAAAAGGGATATGTTTTGGGTAAAAGAAGTGACCCTTTCACCCAAAGGCAATATCAATTAACCTCCGGTTTTACAGTCTGGTGAGCTGTGAGAAAATAATCTCTCACACAGCAGCTCTAATGATAAGATAACCCAGAAATCTCAGGGTCTGCTGTAAAAAAAGAAAAAAAAAGTTTAAAAAAGAGTCACAACCTCAAGGTTTGGCATTTTGAATTACATCAGAAATCCAAATAGTCAAAAGTTCTTTAATGAATGCCTTTCATTTTCTGTCAAACTAGAATAAGAATCTTCCCGATGCGAATGAGAACAATTATACATTTGAGATGTCGAATCACAACCAGAATGATGATTTATTGCCTCCATTAAGAGGAAAGATCCTTTTATTCCACAGTTATCACCAACACGTCGATTGCTCTGTTCTTGAAATGTTTTGATTCTCCCTTTTCATATGATAGATGGTGCCCGTGACAATTAGGCTATCAGTCACGAGTCAATGACTCGACATGAGGGTTGCTTTTCTCAAGCCCCCCCCCCCCCCCATTGTGCACAATTTTCCACTTAAAATAAAGGGACTCAAAAGACGCTCATTTCGCGTATGACCCATCTTCCTGTCCATCTCCGTCACGCCACTATTGTCCTTTAAAAAAAAATCATCTATTGATTATGTCGGAGATTAAAGGACTGGCTTTCATTATCACAGTAATGTGCTGTTTCAACTCTCCATATGGAAACAGTTGTCAGGCAGACCTGAACGTGTTCGTCACAATGCAGTCAGAGGCTGTGACAGAGGTGGATATGAATGCAGAAGCCCAGAGTGAATAACCATGCATTCTGGAGATGACTGTATTGAAGAATTGAAAATTGTATAAAGATGACATTGTGGTGATAAATATTGACATATCTAACCAGATGCCCAACTGCTGATTAAGAGTGTGTGTGGTCTTTTCTTCCTGCATATATAACAACCTCACAAACTGTGCCTGTGGTCACCTCATACAAGACTCATTACATTGCAAAAACAAGTATGACTGTTATATAAAAATAAAACACTGAGTAAGGATGCCAAGACCCCCAACCATTACTCTCACTGCTGATATATGCAAAAAACAAAAATAAAGCCTTCCTGCGGTGACACTAAATGACAGTATTTTTTTCTTCTCCACAATTACAAACAAGGCACTCTCGATACCTCTCCTGCCAATACCTTGGTCTCAGCTCCGTTTGTGGTGGCTTAGCCTTACGCGTGTGGTTTGCAACAGCTCAAAAACATTCACCAGTGGCATGCGAGTGGTTTTGATGAAAACCATGCATAGCAAACAACCTTAACTGTTATTTCTCTTGATAGGGCACGTACGTACATCTTTTCACAACGAGGGCTGAATCCAAAAAGAACGTGACGAGTAAAATAACGTGTCGTTTCTTTCCCACAGCCTCTTTGGAATGATGAGAGGTGCAGCGCAAGCCCATGTCTATGACAACCCTCAGAGAGTAGAGACCCTACTGATTAACGGGACAGGAATGGCTAGCCGCGCCGCGCAGCGTTGACACGTTGAGTGGCGCCTGTGTGCAGGTGAAGGAAGCCCTCTTAATAATCCAGAGCATTTACCTATCAGGTAAGAACAACTGTCTTTGGAGTCGGAGACGACTCCTAATCCCTGGCCCACAGGTGCTTCCCATCCAAATAAACTTGTTTACTAAGAGGCTTCTTACTGAGGGATGATGACAAGAAGCACCAGGAATGTCTATTGCGAACAGTGCCGAGCCAAGTTAGTAATTGGGCCATTTGTTTTACACAAACACTTCTGAGAAGATACAGTCCAGACAGAGAATTCCAAATTAGAACCAGCAAAGCTATTTACAGAAACTATTCCGTGAGGAAGACCACAAACATCAACAGCATCTTGCTTTGCTATTTTTTCCAGAGATATGAGTAAGAGATCACTCGCCAACTGATATACTGACGACTATTAGCATTCCACAATCCAGATGGTCGAAAGATGTACCGCTTCAGTAAGTATTCGCTACCATCCGGCACAGTGGCAAAACCAGTTCCTTGAGAAGACGGCCATTATACACCTTCTTACACTGAGCCATACCGGTTCCCATGGCTGACTGACAATGAGCACGTTATGTGCACACAATGTTATGATTATTGTGAATAGTCAGATTAATATAATAGTTTGATTTAAATGGCAACATGCTTTGCAAAGAAGAACAATTTCCCTAATAATCTAGTTTACATGGACATATCTGAAATCAGGCTCCCTGATGGGACTTTGATAAATGCAGAAGATCACCAATCAAAATAAACGGTCTACCACAGTGACCATGTTATTTTTGGGAAGCATATTTGATTCGGAGTTCGGACAAATGTTAAGTTTTTCCAAGCTCACTTCACTTGTGCAAAAGAAGGAAGCTGGTGTTAGCACATCCACAGATCAAATACAGCTGTAACTCTGATTAAGGCCTTTACATCAGAGGAGGCGGGAGGAGCTATAGGAGGACGAGCTCAGCGTAACGACTGGAATGGAATTAATGGAATGATATCGAAGACCTCAAATATATAGAAACCACATTTGACTCCGTTCAATGAATTCCATTCCAGCCATTACAACAACCCCGTCCTCCTATAGGTCCTCCCACCGGCCTCCACTGGTTTAAATGTCCTAATGGAAGGCCACAGATGATGCAATCTCTATTGCACTCCACTCTGCCGTTTCCCACCTGGACAAAAGGAACACCTACATTTGAAGTCGGACGTTTACATACACCTGAGCCAAATACATTTAAAAACTCAGTTTTTCACAATTCCTGACATTTAATCCTAGTAAAAATTCCCTGTTTTAGGTCAGTTAGCATCACCACTTTATTTTAAGAATGTGAAATGTCAGAATAATAGTAGAGAGTGTAAGGGATTTCCTCCTCTTCTTCCGAAGAGGAGAGGCGAAAAGGATCGGAGGACCAATATGCGGCGTGGTAAGTGTCCATGGTTCTTTTAATACGAAATAGTACACATGAACAACTGAATACAAAAACAATAAACGTGGAATGAACGAAACCCAAAACAGTACCGTGTGGTGGAAAAACACAGACACGGAAACAAACACCCACAAACACACAGTGAAACCCAGGCTACCTAAGTATGATTCTCAATCAGAGACAACTAATGACACCTGCCTCTGATTGAGAACCATACTAGGCCGAAACATAGAAATACCCAAATCATAGAAAAACAAACATAGACTGACCATACTAAATAATGACAAAACAATGGAAATAAAGGTCAGAACATGACAGAGAGAAATATTTATTTCAACTTTCATCACATTCCCAGTGGGTCAGAAGTTTACATACACTCAATTAGTATTTCGTAGCATTGCCTTTAAATTGTTTAACTTGGGTCAAACATTTCGGGTAGCCTTCCACAAGCTTCCCACAATAAGTTGGGTGAATTTTGTCCCATTCCTCCTGACAGAGCTGGTGTAACGGAGTCAGGTTTGTAGGCATCCTTGCTCGCTCACGCTATTTCAGTTCTGCCCACACATTTTCTATAGAATTGAGGTCAGGGCTTTGTGATGGCCACTCCAATACCTTGACTTTGTTGTCCTTAAGCCATTTTGCCACAACTTTGGAAGTATGCTTGGGGTGATTGCCCATTTGGAAGACCCATTTGCGACCAAGCTTTAACTTCCTAACTGATGTCTTGAGATGTTGCTTCAATATATCCACATACTTTCCGTCCTCATGATGGCATCTATTTTGTAAAGTGCACCAGTCCCTCCTGCAGCGAAGAAGCCCCACAACATGATGCTAACATCCTCGTGCGTCACGGTTGGGATAGTGTTCTTCGGTTTGGAGGGCCCCCCCTTTTTCCTCCAAACATAATGATGGTCAATGCAGCCAAACAGTTCTATTTTTGTTTCATCAGACCAGAGGACATTTCTCCAAAATGTACGATCTTTGTCCCCATGTGCAGTTGCAGACCGTATTCAATCTTTTTTATGGCGGTTTTGGAGCATTGACTTCTTCCTTGCTGAGCAGCCTTTCAGGTTATGTCGATATAGGACTCGTTTTACTGTGGATATAGATACTTTTGTACCGGTTTCCTCCAGCATCTTCACAAGGTCCTTTGCTGTTGTTCTGGAATTGATTTGCACATTTCGCACCAAAGTACGTTCATCTCTACGTGGTACCAAGGTGTTTATACTTGCGTACTATTGTTTGTACAGATGAACGTGGTACCTTCAGGCATCTGTAAATTGCTCCCAAAGGATGAACCAGACTTGGAGGTCTACAATTAGTTTTTCTGAGGTCTTGGCTGATTTCTTTTGATTTTCCCATTATGTCAAGCAAAGAGGCACTGGGTTTGAAGGTAGGCCTTGAAATACATCCACAGGTATCTCCAATTGACTCAAATAATGTCAATTAGCCTATCGGATGCTTCTAAAACCATGACATAATTTTCTGGAATTTTCCAAGCTGTTCAAAGGCACAGTCAACTTAGTGTATGTAAATGTCTGACCCACAGGAATTGTGATATAACTCATTGTAAGTTAAATAATCTGTCTGTAAAAAATTGTTGGAATAATTACTTGTGTCATGCACAAAGTAGATGTCTTAACCGACTTGCCAAAACTATAGTTTGTTAAGTGTATGTAAACTTTCTAAGTGTATGTAAACGTCCAACTTCAACTGTATGTGAGAATGCTATTCATTGACTACAGCTCAGCATTCAACACCATAGTACCCTCAAAGCTCATCACTAAGCTAAGGACCCTTGGACGAAACACCTCCCTCTGCAACTGGATCCTGGACTTCCTGACGGGACGCCACCAGGTGGTAAGGGTAGGTAACAACACATCTGCCACGCTGATCCTCAACATGGGGGCACCTCAGGGGTGTGTGCTCAGTCCCCTCCTGTACTCCCTGTTCTCTCATTACTGCATGACCAGGCACGACTCCAAAACCATTTTGAAGACATGTAAAGTTTATTTCACTATATCTTCACACTTGGATTGCCATGGGCTCATTCTAAAAAATGGATTTGTGAAGAGGTCCCCTCAAATCCCCTCAACTTTCCATGCACAGCGTGTCAAGAAAACTATAGACACATTCCCTCTGGTTTGAGCCATAGCCATGCATTTTGTGGATTTTAAGGGGGCATCATCACTTCAGGGAACAGTGCTTAAGTGGCAATTAGAGAGCAATAGAGAGACTTGAGAGACTCTGTAGATGGGAGGAGAGAAGGGGGGGGGGGGGTCACGCTTGTGGCAGCCGCAGAGAGAACACCATCCACAGACCCCAAAGCCACCCCAGTCACCCAACCAATGATATTTACACACTTACTCAGCAGCCTGTGGTCACCATGTTATCCACTGGAAGTCTGTCGATGTGTCTGTCTCTGTCTGTCGACGTGTCTGTCTCTGTCTCTTTTGCCTTGGCTCTGCCAGGTCGTTACTGAAAATGAGAGCTGTTTCTCAATGAATGGACCTGATTAAATAAAGGTGGATTGATTTGAATTGGCGCAGTGTCTTCAGCAGCCGAGATGGTTTTTCTTGTTTCCACCCAGGTGAAAACACCCCTGTAAAAGTTGTCAGTTTGCAGCAAACATCCACCTGTGTAAATGTACCTTCCGACATTAATTTAGTGCAAACATTTATGTTTGTTTATTAAACCTGACATCTAAATGAAGTTTTAGTCTGGGCACTGGACCTTGTTGACTAAGGTCTTCAGACTATGCCTTAACAGCCAGGGGGACAGACACAATGTATAACTACTGTATATTCCCTCAGGGTAAGAACTTCTACTCACATATTTAAGTGCAACAAATGCTGACTCACATGCACAGGCATGACATGTACATGACATATACTAATACTATACCTATGACAATTATTGTCTAATATTTATTAAGTAGATCCACAAAATATTTAAACCTGCTATTTTGGTATGAACCCAAAGAAACTTAATCCCCCCAAAAATCTCCATGACCCAGTCATATAACCATGTTGGGAGCTGCTTGATATTTAGGATGAGACAAAAAATAACGTGTTTTAAAATGGGTCTTCCTGGCCTTTTAAAGGATTGCAAAGGGGAAGTCTTTGATGCCTTTAAACCTTTAATGAACCTCCTAGTCTACACTAGCAGTAATGTTGCTGTGAGAGACAACTGGATTCACTCAGAGGAGAAAAGCTCTTCCTTTGAAAGATAACAATGACTGCACGTCTGATAGCCGAGGAGGCAATCTGTGATACTTAAAAGACATTGCGAGAGGATGATAATGGGAGGACCTAGAACAGGGCCCCTGACAAAAAAAACCTACAATGGTAATGATAATTGATATCACATGTTCCCTTATCAAAGGACAAAGACAGGAGCTGAGAGGAAAAAGGCTATACATTAGTCTCCTGATCTCCAGTCTGCCAGTGCACTTCCTCAATGGTGCCTCTTGCTAATTTGTAGGGTTCCCTACTCGGCTCCAGAGAACCTCTCTGATAAATGGGGATCATGATGTGTGGATGGGACAACTAATGAAACGTCATAAAGACTAGGCCTGCTGGCTCCACTCCTGGTTGCCAGTAATGCCAGGGGTTCTCAAGGCCTCTTATGATGAATACAAGAGAAATCCTGAGGGGGAATGCAGAGAGGAAAGACAAGGTGTGGGCTTCCTTTAATCCTCTATGGTGAATCTCACAGGCCACAAATCCTTGTCCGTCTAGAGACTTGAGGGGGCACTTCAAGTGAGTTGGACTCATAGGCCTTTACTAATTTAAATGTTTATATGTATACAGTACCAGTCAAAAGTTTGGACACCTACTCATTCAAGGTTCTAAGATAAAAAAAATAAAAAAAATCTACATTGTAGAATAATAGTGAAGACATCGAAACGATGAAATAACACATATGGAATCATGTAGTAACCAACAAAAAAAGTGTTAAATAGATTCTTCAAAGTAGCCTTGATGACAGCTTTGCTCACTCTTGGCATTATCTTAACCAGCTTCAATGGGAATGCTTATCCAACAGTGTTGAAAGAGTTGTCAGATATGCTGAACACTTGGCTGCTTTTCCTTCACTCTTCCGTCCAATTCATCCCAAACCATCTCAATTGGGTTGAGGTTGGGTGATTGTGGAGGTCAGGTCATCTGATGCAGCACTCCATCACTCTCCTTCTTGGTCAAATAGCCCTTACATAGCCTGGAGGTGTGTTTTGGGTCATTGTCCTGTTGAAAAACAAATGATAGTCCTAGCGCAAACCAGTTAGGATGGTGTATCGCTACAGAATGCTGTGGTAGCCATGCTGATTAAGTGTGCCTTGAATTCTAAATCAATCACAGACAGTGTCACCAGGAAAGCACCCCCACATATCACACCTCCTCCTCCATGCTTCACGGTGGGAACCACACATGCAGAGATAATCCGTTCATGTACTCTGCGTCTCACAAAGACACGGTGGTTGGAACCAAAAATAAAACATTTGTACTCATCAGACTAAAGGACATATTTCCACCGGTCTAATGTCCATTGCTTGTGTTTCTTGGCCCAAGTAAATATCTTCTTCTTATTGGTGTTATTTTGTAGTAGTTTCTTTGCAGCAATTGGACCATGAAGGCCAGATTCACGCAGTCTCCTCAAAGTTGATGTTGACATGTGTCTGTTACTTGAACTCTGTGAAGCATTTATTTTGGCAGCAATTTCAGAGCCTGGTAACTCTAATGAACTTGCCCTCTGCAGCAGAGGTAACTCTGGGTCTTCCTTACCTGTGGTGGTCCTCATGAGAGCCAGTTTCATAATAGAACTTAATGGTTTTTGCGACTGCACTTGAAGAAACTTTAAACATTGAAATGTTCAGAATTGACTGACTTCATGTCTTAAAGTAATGGAGTGTCGTTTCTCTTTGCTTATTTGAGCTGTTCTTGCCATAGTATGAACTTGGTCTTTTACCAAATAGGGTTATCTTCTGTATATCAACCCTACCTTATCACAACATTGGCTCAAACACATTAAGAAGGAAAGAAATTCCACAAATGAACTTTTATCAAGGCACACCTGTTAAAAAAATGCATTCCAGGTGACTACCTCATGAAGCTGGTTGAGAGAAAGCCAAGAGTGTGCAAAGCTGTCATCAAGGCAAAGGGTGGCTACATTGAATAATCTCAAATATGTTTTGATTTGTTTAACACTTATTTGTTTACTACATGATTAATTTCCTAGTTTTGATCTTTTCACTTTTTTTCTACAAGGTAGAAACCCTTGAATGAGTAGGTGTGTCCAAACTTTCGACAGGTACTGTATATACCATATATATACAAATATATACATATTCATATTTAGGTCAAGTCATCTACAATCAACATATCCTATCAGTTTGACAGTGGTCAAATGATCGTCCGAGTTCCATTGAAATCTAAAGGTGAGTGTTATCTTCGACAATCCAGCCATACTTGTACTGGAAAGACAGCAGCTTTTGTTGAGTAATTGGTTGAATCCTTACTGCAGCAGCCACTTCAGGAATGTTGGAAGCAGAGCAGACATCGTCAAGTGTTTGAAGAGACAAGATGGAGATTCATGGCTGGATAATGACATGGCTCTGGACAAGAGGATTAGGGCTTCACTAATACATATACCATTTGACACGGAAAGTCACTTTGCTCATAATACATCTGAGAGGTTATAAATAACTCTGTCAAAGATGGACTGAAGTGCACGACCAAATCAGTATGGTATGCCTGCTTATTTGTTATCAAGACAAAGGGCTGTAGGGCTCTGGTCAAATTGTAGTGCATTACATGGGGAATGCAATGGCAGCCACAACTTTATCCTTCATTTAGCGTACCCCTCCTCCGACCACAACATTTTCACCAGTTATATAATATACAGACTCCCTAATGCATCACAATGACAATGCCTCTATGGGTACTGTAGTAATGTTCTACGTTGATCAGTCTGTGGTGAACTGCCAGATTCAGGTTACAGGGCAGTAGCAGTGTCAGTGTGTCTCCCATTGGGCTGAAACCTGATCCGAGCTAGTGTTCAGAGTAGACCTACTGGCACCAGGCTGCACGGAGAGGGGAGAGGGAAGATGCTAACAGCGCTGGAGGCAAGGCCTGTCATTAGAGTGGCTGACTCCAGATCAGCTGTATGATTAATTACCCAGAAGAGCGGCGCTGTGTTGCACGGCCCTGGCTGCCTGGGACAGAGAGAAGAGGGAGTACGAGCGACACACCTTGAGCCTTGCTGGGCTCGCGCCTGCTGGGGTCACCCAGACCCCCCGGGTCTCATTAGGGCCTGCTCTGGCCTGTAATTTACTCTCCTCTCCCAGAGAGATCTGCCTTTGGCCCATCGTCAAAGGCTGCCTGCCATTCACCACAACACACTGAGGGGTCTGACCGAGGACCATTCAAAGAATTCCAGGAGAATAAGGTTGGAATATTCCATGGTAATGAAATCGTAACCTCTGAGATAAAGTCACAAGTCACCGGAGAAATAAACGAGTTAAATTAGATCATCGTCACTCATGATATGGTCAGTTATTAATATGAACTTGAAATCCAATCGTTATCAAATAAATATGTCAAAACTGTATGACTGTATGAAGATACTGTATTAGTACCAAGACCTTTAAACATATCACATGCATAGCGCCCAAGAACCTTGAAGCAAAGCGTAGTCTACACAGCAGACAGACACATCAACAAAACAATACTGAAATATTTCAGCCCGACAGCGTGGAGATCAAATTCCTTCCTGTAAAAGAAATGACTTCATCTTCCTTGGAGGAGTCTTCCTCCAGTAATGAGCGGTGGGCGTAATAACAAGGCAGCCGGCGGCAGTTGTACATGCTAAGGCTGTGAGTGACAGCGGGAGTGTCTTCTCTCTGGCGTCGCTAGTCCTCAGACCATCCACACAATTTATCTTATTACAAGGCGATGCAGTTGATACAAGCCCGGCTACAAAATAAGCAATTACAGTTAATTAGACAACACAAAAAGATGGCATCGTGCACTTCAGTCAGTCTGACTGCACTCAAGCCAATGAATGAAGGAAACATCAAAGTGTAAATAAAATGACGGTTTCATCACTGGAGCCAACTGTGGACCCTAAATCGCGTATTCTTCTTTTCCCTGAGAGAAATGATAGGTTTAAAGATAAAGTTTATTCTATTCAGACGGAGCTAAAGTTTGGATTAATTATCCCACGTGGTATAAATACAATAGTTTTCACTGTAGTGTTTTTGCATACTTTATAGCATTGTGGACTTGACTGTAGTATTTACAGTTTACTATAGTATAAATACTGTCGTAAAATATATTCTATAATCATTATTTCTGCTGTTGCGAACTGTAGTATACTGTAGTATTTTTGCAGACATTACTGTAGTGTTTTTGCGGACAGTAGTATACAAAAGTAGTGGTCAAAAGTTTAGAGAATGACACAAATATTAATTTCACAAAGTCTGCTGCCTCAGTTTGTATGATGGCAATTTGCATATACTCCAGAATGTTATGAAGAGTGATCAGATGAATTACAATGAATTGCAAAGTCCCCCAATGCAATGCAAATGGACTGAATCCCCCAAAATATTTCCACTGCATTTCAGCCCTGCCACAAAAGAACCAGCTGACACCATGTCAGTGATTCTCTCGTTAATGCAGGTGTGAGAGTTGACGAGGACAAGGCTGGAGATCACTCTGGCATGCTGAATGAGTTCGAATAACAGACTGGAGGCTTCAAAAGGAGGGTGGTGCTTGGAATTATTGTTCTTCCTCTGTCAACCATGGTTACCTGCAAGGAAACACGTGCCGTCATCCTTGCTTTGCTCAAACAGGGCTTCACAGGCAAGGATATTGCTGCCAGTAAGAATGCACCTAAATCAACCATTTATCAGATAATCAAAAACTTCAAGGAGAGCAGTTCAATTGTTGTGAAGAAGGCTTCAGGGCGCCCAAGAAAGTCCAGCAAGCGCCAGGACCGTCTCCTAAAGTTGTTTCAGCTGCAGGATCGGGGCACCACCAGTACAGAGCTTGCTCAGGAATGGAAGCAGGCAGTGAGGCAAAGACTTTTGGAGGATGGCCTGTTGTCAAGAAGGGCAGCAAAGAAGCCACTTCTCTCCAGGAAAAACATCAGGGACAGACTGATATTCTGCAAAAGGTACAGGGATTGGACTGCTGAGGACTGGGGTAAAGTCATTTTCTCTGATGAATCCCCTTTCCGATTGTTTGGGGCATCTGGAAAAATGCTTGTCCGGAGAAGACATGGTGAGCGCTACCATCAGTCCTGTGTCATGCCAACAGTAAAGCATCCTGAGACCATTCATGTGTGGGTTTGCTTCTCAGCCAATGGAGTGGACTCACTCAGAATTTTGCCTAAGAACACAGCCATGAATAAAGAATGGTACCAACACATCCTCCGAGAGCAACTTCTCCCAACCATCCAGGAACAGTTTGGTGATGAACAATGCCTTTCCCAGCATGATGGAGCACCTTGCCATAGGGCAAAAGTGATAACTAAGCGGCTCGGGGAACAAAACATCAATATTTTGGGTCCATGGCCAGGACACTCCCCAGACCTTAATCCCATTGAGAACTTGTGGTCAGTCCTCAAGAGGCGGGTGGGACAAACAAAAACCCACAAATTCTGACAAACTCCAAGCATCGATTATGCAAGAATGGGCTACCATCAGTCAGGATGTGGCCCAGAAGTTAATTGACAGCATGCCAAGGCGGATTGCAGATGTCTTGAAAAAGAAGGGTCAACACTGCAAATATTGACTCTTTGCGTCAACCTCATGTAATTGTCAATAAAAGCCTTTGACACTTATGAAATGCTTGTAATTATAATTCAGTATTCCACGGTAACATCTGACCAAAATATTTAAAGACACTGAAGCAGCAAACTTCGTGGAAATTAATATTTGTGTCATTCTCTAAACTTTTGGCCACGACTGTACTGTAGTAATTTATTACAGTGTTCTACAATACACTACACAATTCCATAGTAAGTACTACACATGATCGAGGGATACTACATTGTGTAGTACAGTATTCTAAAGTATACCACAGTTAACTACAGAATTAATTGTTAAGTACTGTAGTTTTCTATAGTAAACTGTAATATTATTTAATGTGGGTGTTACCTAAATTCACCTAAACTGTTCATGTTGCTCCAGTAAAAGTGCTGTGTGCACAATTCCACCTTGTGTGAGCAACATCCCTCACTTTGAGATGAACCTGGGAGAAGATTCAAAGCACTGAGCAGACACACCAAAACACAGCTACTAATCCTGGCCCCAGTCAGTGGAGTTAAAAGGCAACGGCTTCCTTTTCTTGTTGTAGTTGCGGCAGGCAGACCGGCATAAGACACTCTACATGCCGTCTTGCCTCTCTCTGGTAATAGATCTGCCCAGCTCGCTCTTAATTTGCCTGGCTTCTCATCACTGTCAGGGCCTCCCGTTTGATCTCACAGACACCCTCTCCTCTACAGTCTATCTGCAGCCCTGGGAACAGCCACAGTAACCTCGCTAACACAGTCAGCGGTAATAAAGACAGACAGAGAGCGAGAGAGAGAGAGAGAGCATGCCCAGCTACTACACACACACACGAAAGGCAGACCTCTGAGGTCTGCCATTCGCCTCCTGTCGCCATGCCAACCTGTGTCTGAGGTCAGCTGGCCAGAGGGTGGCATACTGTAATACTTAAGTGCAGGGGACAAACGGACAAATGCCATACATAGTAGGCTGCATCTACGGCTCTGAAAGAGACCTTCTTATATACAATATATGGGTCCTCACCTACTCTGAAGTCATTTGATCATGTCATATTCAGATTGATGCATGGGTGATAGAGGGAACACTGTCACTCATTCATGGCCCAGTATCTTAAAATCAGCGTGGAATCAACAAGTGTTATAGTCATCAACACATATGCCAGGAAGAGATTCCTCATCCCCACAGCATGATGCTGCCATCACCATGCTTCACCGTAGGGTGCCAGGTTTCCTTTAGACATGGACTTGGCATTCAGGCCAAAGAGTTCAATCTTGGTTTCATCAGACGAGAGAATGTTGTTTCTCATGGTCTGAGAGTCCTTTAGGTGCCTTTTGGCAAACTCCAAGCCGACTGTCATGTCCCTTTTACTGAGGAGTGTCTTCCGTCTGGCCACGCTAACATAAAGGCCTGATTGGTGGAGTGCTGTAGATATGGTTGTCCTTCTGGATGGTTCTCCCATCTCCACAGAGGAACTCTGGAGCTCTGTCAGAATTACCATCTGGTTCTTGGTTACCTCCCTGACCAAGGCCCTTCTCCCCCGATTGCTTCCTAGAGCTGGGCAGCCAGCTCTAGGAAGAGTCTCGGTGGTTCCAAACTTCTTTCATTTAGGAATGATGGAGGCCACTGTGTTCTTGGGGACCTTCAATGCTGCGGACATGTTTTGGTATCCTTCCCCAGAACTGTGCCTCAACACAATCCTGTCTCAGCGCTCTACGGACAATTCATTCGATCTCATGGCTTGGTTTTTGCTCTGACATGCACTGTCAACTGTGGGACCTTATATAGACAGGTTTGTGCCTTTCCAAATCATGAACAATCAATTGAATCTGTTGTGCAGGTGAATGAGGACCCAAAAGCGACTTGGCGAAAACAGAGTCTTTAATCCAGTAAAGATACTTTACAAAACAAAAGGCATAATACTACTCGTAAAGACGAGAACAGACTGGAGACTTGATCAAGAACTGCAGGTTGCCTCGGGAAGGCACTTGAACCTAGCAGACTCAGACACCTGCTCACCACGCAGCATCTGAGGGAAACACGACACGACAGGGCAATACATAGACACAGCACGGTGAATTCTAGACAAGGATCCGACAGGGCAGGAACGGAAAACAAGGAGAGAAATAGGGACTCTAATCAGGGAAAAGGATCGGGAACAGGTGTGGGAAGACTAAATGATTGATTAGGGGAATAGGAACAGCTGGGAGCAGGAACGGAACGATAGAGAGAAGAGAGAGCGAGAGAGTGAGAGAGGGAGGGGGAGAGAGAGGGATAGAAAGAGGGAAAGAACCTAATAAGACCAGCAGAGGGAAACGAATAGAAGGGGAAGCACAGGGACAAGACATGATAATCAATGACAAAACATGACAGAATCTACCACAATTGGACTCCAATCAAGTTGTCGAAACATCTCAATGATGATCAAAGGAAACAGGGTGCACCTGAGCTCAATTTCGAGTCTCATAGCAAAGGGTATGAATAATTAAGTAAATTAGGTATTTTTGTTTAGTTTTTTTTATATAAATTTGCAAACATTTCAAAAAACCTGTTTTCGCTTTGTCATTATGGGGTATTGTGTGTAGATTGAAAATATTGAATCCATTTTATAATAAGGCAAATGTGGAAAAAGGGAAGGGGTCTGAATAATTTCCAAATGCACTGTACATGTTAACCCTTTGATTACTGTCCAACTAAGGGCCCTCGGGTGATTTCAGTATGTACTGACTCACTACACTCCTTCGGAGGTGAATAACATTGATTACAACATGTGCCAGTGTCAAAGAGACATTACTACAGAAAACTTGCTTTTCATTGTATTGCAGTCCTTTGTTCCCCCTCTCTCTGCACACGTGTGTGTAGGCAGGGATAGGATGGAGGTTAGTGGGTAGCTAGTTTGAAACTTTTAAATGTATGATTCTCGTGCTAAAAACTACAATCATTGTTTTTTTTCTAGAACTATGTTTAAAATGCCTGGCATC
Source organism: Oncorhynchus gorbuscha (assembly GCF_021184085.1). NCBI lineage: Eukaryota > Metazoa > Chordata > Actinopteri > Salmoniformes > Salmonidae > Oncorhynchus > Oncorhynchus gorbuscha. The sequence goes on from NC_060179.1 coordinate 54,532,383, forward strand.
CATTCTGTATGAACCACAGTGTTAGTAAAAATATATGGTTGTCTGATCTGATCCCTGATCTGTTTCACCTGTCCTTGTCATCGTCTCCACCCTCTCCAGGTGTTGCTTATTTTCCCCAGTGTATCTCTCGGTGCCAGTTTTCCAAGTCAACAAGGGTTTTCCCCGTTCTCCTGCTTTTTGCATTCTCCCTTTTCTAGTCCTCCCGGTTTTGACCCTTGCCTGTTTCTGGACTTTGTACCCGCCTGCCTGACCATTCTGCCTGCCTCAACCACGAGCCTGTCTGCCACTCTGCACCTCCTGGACTCTGATCTGGTTTTGACCTTTTTGCCTGTCCACGACCATTCTCTTGCCTACCCCTTTGGATTAACAAACATAGTAACCATCTGCCTCCTGTGTCTGCATTTGGGTCTCGCCTTGTGCCTTGAGAATGGGGGCATCCGATCATCGGGGGAAAATTACTATGTCTACGGAATGTCTGCAGGCATGGCCATTTCAATCTGGACAAAAGCATGCTATTACAGTCACATGGATAGAAATTGTACATCTCACACTTGACAGAACGGATATCTGAGGGAATAACAACATTCCTTTGCATGGTTTGCTTTGAATGAGCATAATCCTCACTTCTATTCCTGCATCATTTAAATATTGTATTATTCTAAAGGAATCCCATTAATAACACAAGATCCCCATACACTCAAAACAGACATGATTTCATTGCATGCTTGTTTTCAAGTCATGCCTCCTGTTTTATTCTACTCCTGTTTTATTCCACTTGCTTCCTAAAGCTTACTGTAGAGCTAGAAATGACACACTGAATGACTATGGGATGATGAAGCTGCATACCAAATACAGCTGTGCCTTACTGTGCAATTTACCTGCAGTATAAGCTGTGTGCATACTTCCGTTCAGGCCTGGTTGGAGGAATACAGATAGATCCATTTACAAGTCATGTTTGGTTTTAGCTGTGAGATGAGAAGACTGAGATTGTGTTATTCAAGGCAGGGGGCTTAATCATATCAAATTAGGCAAAGTTGACCATATACAAACCGAAACGTGTAATTACAGTTCCATTAGTGTCGTTTGATGTTGGGTGGAAATACAAAAGGGAAGACTTGAAGACAAGCCCTAAAACAAATCCTGTGTTTGTGATACCATAGCAACCTCAACCTGAATCCAATGCCCTGGCTAGGCTGCTAAATAACAGGGTCCGGAGCTTGAAGCATCTGATAGGCCTATCGACAATGGGAACTGGGTTGAAAACACATTCAGCTACAACTGAACAATAGGTGGCCGATAATCCACCATTCTCACCAGAACAGTCACGGAGGTCGAGTCATCAAAGGTTCTACCTCAATGTCTCGCAGTTACAAATCTTGTGCTTGTTGGATTGTTGTCAAATGCGTTCTCCAACTCCAGATACAGCTTGACTCAGCAGCTGGGGACAAAACTAAATGGGGTGAACCAAATAAAAGCCACAGAATGATGGCTTGCCTCGAATTCCAGACTATTTAGTGAGTCAGTTAAAATTATTGGCATGAAACTCAGAGATACTAAATTCAGCTTTTAGGCAAATCAACACACTTTACGAGCACAGGGGAGTCGTGTTTTGTTTCTCTGAGTGTGCAGTGAGGGAGTTGATTTTTTGAGGACGCCAGACATCGTGGTCGGACTTGCATCGCATCCAGCTGTTATAATGAGAACAGACAGTCAAATTCTCATTTAAATATCTCTTTAGCGCCGGGTCCACCAAGGCCACTGGAATGTGCAAATGGAATTTTTCAAATTTGGTTTTAACAAGACTCCCTGCTGGGATGTTAGGAGCCAGTTGGATGGTTGGCCAAGGTACTGCTGGCTACAGCTACAGTAGCAGAGTAAGTATGAGCCTGTAGCAGCCCATTGGTGTGAGGGTATGGTATATCATGATTGATTCACAGTGATTGATTGATGCCTCATACTCATTCTAGCAGAATTGATTTTCTACTGTAAGTCTTGTGTGGTAGATAGTGTCTACTATAGACTTGGTTAGCTAAAACTGCTAAGCCCAAACTAACTCGGCTAGCTCCTTACCTGCCCATACGGTAGCAGAAGCATTGCTAGCTAATTCGGAATGAGATCCCTAATGTGGAACGAGTTCTCTACCTTGAATGGTATCATTGCCAGCACCCTTGTGTAATACAACCTACGTTCACTTGTTTTCATTGACCAGACTGACTGGTTTAGCCTCTCACTATTACGGTCGTGGGAAATGTTCTACCCAAAGATGAATATCCACGCGGTTCCCTTTGGCTACCACTGTACTAGCTATAACAACCTTTGCCCATGAGCTGGTGCTGGTTGCTAGCTAGCTAACACCTACACTAGCCCCACAGCTATATTGTTTATACTGTACACAGTGCTCACTTCAGCTTGCCATTAAATGCGAGGCATCTAGCTCACACCTGTCAAGGATAATTCGCAGCAGGCACTACTGGGTTAGCGGGCCTTTTCCCACGAATTAGGGACATAGAAAGGGTAACAGTGGCTTGACCACGGCCCAACCTGACTCCCCGGTTCATCAAATTATGGCCACTGCTACCCCACCTGAGGTAGGCACTCAAACCCCCTCGCTCTTACGTAGGCAGCTCAATAATGCTAGGAAGCCAGCTGCTACAGGCTCTTCCGCCAACGGTGGAATTGCCAGCTTGCTCTCTTGTTTAGTACATCTAACGTTCACTTTTTTGGGGGGCTAAACTGACCAGTTACACCTCACCGTGCTATGGTAGAAAAGAGACTCAAGACCGAATAAGCAAAGCAATCACTAGTCTGCTATTCAGTGGAGTGGGTGTGTGGTCCAAGTCTGGGTTTAAGGGTCTCTTTTCCAAGCTTAAAAGGATAAACATTCACATGAAACACCATGGGCAAGAAAAGTTTGAATACATTGGCCATGCTGTCAATCCAGTTTATGCTGAGTTCAAAACAACTGGAAACTCGGAACTGGGAACGCCTCTTGACACAGCTGCACCAATGTGTTGGAGGAAACACCGAACAGCTGGCGGCCGAAGTCAGTGTGCATGTGCCTGGCCACCACAAGGAGTCGCTAGAACGTGATGGGACAAGGACGTCCCATCTGACCAAACCCTCCAATTAACCCAAACAAAGCAGGGCCAACTGGGTGCCCGCTCATGGGTCTCCTGGTGGCGGCCGGCTGCGACACAGCCCGGGATCTGTAGTGACACCTCTAGCTTGGAGGCAGCCACGGTGCATACTTTATTTAAAGGGGAGATTAAGCTGATCCTAACTGTTATATGCCTTTTTTTGTATGTTTATTGACACATTTTTCCAGCACTTTTGATAATGAACTGAGTGGCTTTCTTGATGTCTATATTATTATCTCTGATTTTTATTGACTTGACCAAAGCTCTTGATACGGTAGACCATTCCATTCTTGTGAGCCGGCTAAGAAGTATTAGTGTCTCTGAGGGGTCTTTGGTCTGGTTTGCTATCTACCTCTCTCAAAGAGTGCAGTCTATAAAGTCAGAACATCTGCTGTCTCAGCCACTACCTGTCACCAAGGGAGTACCGAAAGGCTCGATCCTAGGCCCCACACTCTTCTCGATTTACATCAACAACATAGCACAGGCAGTAGGAAGCTCTCTCATCCATGTATTTGCAGATTATACAGTCTTATACTCAGCTGGCCCCTCCCTGGATTTTGTGTTATACGCTCTACAAGAAAGCTTTCTTCGTGTCCAACAAGCTTTCTCTGAACTTAACCCTGTTCTGAACACCTCCAAAACAAAGTTCATGTGGTTAGGTAAGTAGAATGCCCCCTCCCCACAAGTGGGATGACTACCTCTGATGGTTTAGAGCTTGAGGTAGTCTCCTCATATAAGTACCTGGGAGTATGGCTAGACGGTACACTGTCCTTCTCTCAGCACATATCAAAGCTGCAGGTTAAAGTTAAATCTAGACTTGGTTTCCTCTATCGTAATCCGGTTCAGTTGACCATCCTACATATGCTAGATTACAGAGATGTAATTTATAGATTGGCAGGAAAGGGTGCTCTCGAGCAGCTGGATGTTCTTTACCATTCGGCCATCAGATTTGCTCCTTATAGGACAAATCACTGCACTCTATACACCTCTGTAAACTGGTCAATGTTGTATACCCTCTTAGGCCTCACTCCCCCCTATCTGAGATATTTACTGCAGCCCTCATCCTCCACATTCAATACCTGTTCTCCCAGTCACATTCTGTTAAAAGGTCCCCAGAGCACACACATCCCTGGTCGCTCGTCTTTTCAGTTCGCTGCAGCTAGCAACTGGAACAAGCTGCAAACTAACATTCAAACTGGACAGTTTTATCTTACAGTTGTGGCTGCTTTGCGTGATGTATTGTTGTCTCTACTTTCTTGCCCTTTGTGCTGCTGCCATATTGTGATGCTGCCATGTTGTTGTCATGTTGTGTTGCTGCCATACTATGTTCTTGTCTTAGGTTTCTCTTCGTGTAGTGTTATGTTGTCTCTCTTGACGTGATCTTGTCGTGATGTTTTGTCCTATATTTTTATTTGATTTGTTATTTCTAATCCCAGCCCCTGTCATTGTACATAAGAATTTGTTCTTAACTGACTTGCCTAGTTAAATAAAGGTTAAATAAAATATATAAATAAAAGAACCACTCCGATGCAGTGCTTAAGAGCGCTGCGCCACTCGGGTTTGATGACAAAATTTGCCCACAAGAAGGACTGCCGGGCCACCTTCCCGTTCAAGTGACCACAGCTCAACAAGGTGAGACCAAAAATGTCTTGTAATGCTGCTGCATAAATTATGTAACATGTCAGGGAGATATATAATAATAATAATAATATGCCATTTAAACGCTTTTATGTAACATGTCATGGGTGGGGAGAACCCACTACCCTGGCATATATACAGTAGCTAAGAAATTAATACTAAGTGTATGTTGTGTAGTAAGCTGTTAGTAGCCCATGTGCCTCACCCTGATAATTTGGTCCATTTCCCCCTCATTACTTAGCCTACTGTTCTGACTTGGTGGTGCACATGCAGAGCTTGTAAGAGCTTTCATTGTCTGCTTATATGCCCCATTTATTCATCCTATGATTCTGACTTGGTGTACAAGGAGAATACTGTAAGAACAGTCCATGTTCTGAAGTCTCTCTGTACATTTCAAAAGTGCTGAACACATAATTAAATCGACTATGTTCGTCCTAGCTTGCTCATTAATGTCTTAATCGAAATGACAGATTGCCTCTTATCAGATCATTTCCTTACGCCATAGTTTGTACACCTCAATTGTCAGTTGAAACCACATTTGATTAAGCAAGTCAGCCATAACAGTTGTTTTTAAAAAGGCATTAAATGAGGCTGAATTAACTTTTTCGCTGCCAGACAAGGCTCCGCTGATAGCCAGGTGTGGTGGTGGTAAGGATTCATTCACTCCATGGTGCTGAAGAGAAAGCTCTGCTGTTGAGACATCTTTATGACCCTAACAGTTTGTGGGCACCATTTGTCACCATTATAGTGCAATTAATGTATTATTTATTATTGTTTAGTTGCTTTTCTGGCATGCATCCCATTTTGTAAGATTTACGTGCTAATATCGCCACCGGTATCATCTATGGCCTCCTCTATTGCAACAAATGGGGCTGCATTAATCATCAATGTCCTTTCTAATCACATCACTGACTGCTTCAATCAAACCATTCTGTTTGATGTACCCGAAAACACTAGACACTTGGTGGAAGTCTCCAAGTGTCTAGCTAACCTTTCGTCTTTTTCAGCAAAGGCATACAGTAACTCCACATAGTTGCCACGATCACACGAGCTTGTGCTCTCATCGTTACTGCAAAAGTATATCTTGTTTCCCTAGGTAGCGCGTTGTTCTAATAATGTCCTTCAACATCTCAGGGTTTTCCTTTACCTTAGCATTGCATACGTTCACTTGTTTTAGCTGCTCATCTTTTCTGAGGTTTTGATGCAGTTTTAGAACATAAAAACGATTAGAATTATTTAGATTTTTATTTTGATTTTTTTAATGACAATTTTCCTAACAGCTTTTTTTCACAAGGTAAGCAGTGCCCAGCCTGACTGCACATCCCTGTCGACAAGCCAAAGGCAACTCAACTCAATTGATGAAGAACCCTCTCCATCGAGCTAGAGATCAGTCAGTATAGTTGAATAAAAGGTGCATGAATCATAAAGTAGTACCAGATGAATATGGGCTTGACATCATTAGCAAACTGAGGGAATTAATATACAAAGGGATATAATATAGGACAAGTATATATTATTTAGGACTTACATTCTACAAACAGTATTATAACAAAGGGCTCTTACTTCAGCATATCATGCCCAAAGTAAGGAACAGCCTGTGGCATCACCAAGCATTAACCATTACTAGGGTGGCAGAAGGAGCATGCTGCTCATATGGGAAACAGAGGAGTGAAAAAGGAGAGGTGATTAGGGAGGGGAACAGGTGTGGTGGAAAGGGGGGGGGGTGGCCTAGGGTAATTGGAAGCAAATGGAGTCCTGTAGGGTTGTCACGACCCTTCACAACAATGGTATTTCATTTCTTATATTTTCAACAGAGCCCCAGACAGCTATCTGTTACTCCCAACTCCATAACTCTCAGGCGTTTTCCTCGTCTCGTTTCTACCCTCCTCTCCACCCTCTCCGAGTTGGGCATCTCCGGCGCGGCCCACGCTTGGATTGCGTCCTACCTGACAGGTCGCTCCTACCAGGTGGCGTGGCGAGAATCTGTCTCCTCACCACGCGCTCTCACCACTGGTGTCCCCCAGGGCTCTGTTCTTGGCCCTCTCCTATTCTCGCTATACACCAAGTCACTTGCCTCTGTCATAACCTCACATGGTCTCTCTTATCATTGCTATGCAGACGACACACAATTTAATCTTCTCCTTTTCCCCTTCTGATGACCAGGTGGCGAATCGCATCTCTGCATGTCTGGCAGACATATCAGTGTGGATGACGGATCACCACCTCAAGCTGAACCTCGGCAAGACGGAGCTGCTCTTCCTCCCGGGGAAGGACTGCCCGTTCCATGATCTCGCCATCACGGTTGACAACTCCATTGTGTCCTCCTCCCAGAGCGCCAAGAACCTTGGCGTGATCCTGGACAACACCCTGTCGTTCTCAACCAACATCAAGGCGGTGGCCCGTTCCTGTAGGTTCATGCTCTACAACATCCGCAGAGTACGACCCTGCCTCACACAGGAAGCGGCGCAGGTCCTAATCCAGGCACTTGTCATCTCCCGTCTGGATTACTGCAACTCGCTGTTGGCTGGGCTCCCTGCCTGTGCCATTAAACCCCTTCAACTCATCCAGAACGCCGCAGCCCGTCTGGTGTTCAACCTTCCCAAGTTCTCTCACGTCACCCCGCTCCTCCGTTCTCTCCACTGGCTTCCAGTTGAAGCTCGCATCCGCTACAAGACCATGGTGCTTGCCTACGGAGCTGTGAGGGGAACGGCACCTCAGAACCTCCAGGCTCTGATCAGGCCCTACACCCAAACAAGGGCACTGCGTTCATCCACCTCTGGCCTGCTCGCCTCCCTACCACTGAGGAAGTACAGCTCCCGCTCAGCCCAGTCAAAACTGTTCGCTGCCCTGGCCCCCCAATGGTGGAACAAACTCCCTCACGACGCCAGGACAGCGGAGTCAATCACCACCTTCCGGAGACACCTGAAACCCCACCTCTTTAAGGAATACCTAGGATAGGATAAGTAATCCCTCTCACCCCCCCCCTTAAGTTTTAGATGCACTATTGTAAAGTGACTGTTCCACTGGATGTCATAAGGTGAATGCACCAATTTGTAAGTCGCTCTGGATAAGAGCGTCTGCTAAATGACTTAAATGTAAATGTAAATGTTCATGCGGTTGGGCCGTTGCCTGCTCTACTTCCCTTGATGAGCGCGAGCGGCTGGGGATTATTTTGCCCTTGAAAACCCTCCTCCTTGGAGTAGGACCAAGATGAACCCGTCATCATCTGCTCTTCTGATGGTGTTACGAATGAACTAAAATGACATTTCGTCTTTAGGATTTGGTTGACGGATTGCAAACGTTTAGGTGCATACACCACCACCTACTCAAATCAAATCAAATGTATTTGTCACATACACATGGTTAGCAGACGTTAATGCGAGTGTAGCGAAATGCTTGTGCTTCTAGTTCCGACAATGCAGTAATAAGCAACGAGTAATCTAACCTAACAATTCCACAACTACTACCTTATACACACAAGTGTAAAGGGATAAAGAATATGTACATAAAGATATATGAATGAGTGATGGAACAGAACGGCATAGACAAGATGCAGTAGATGGTATAGAGTACAGTATATACATATGAGATGAGTAATGTAGGGTATATAGGCATAAAGTGGCATAGTTTAACGTGGCTAGTGATACATGCATTACATAAAGATGGCAAGATGCAGTAGATGATATAGAGTACAGTATATACATATACATATGAGATGAGTAATGTAGGATATGTAAACATTATATTAAGTGGCATTGTTTAAAGTTGCTAGTGATACATTTCTTTCCCATCAATTTCTATTATTAAAGTGGCTGGAGTTGAGTCAGTATGTTGGCAGCAGCCGCTCAATGTTATTTGTGGCTGTTTAACAGTCTGATGGCCTTGAGATAGAAGCTGTTTTTCAGTCTCTCGGTCCTTGCTTTGATGCACCTGTACTGACCTCGCCTTCTGGATGATAGCGGGGTGAACAGCCAGTGGCTCGGGTGTTTGTTGTCCTTGATGATCTTTATGAACTTCTTGTGACATTGGGTGGTGTAGGCGTCGGGTGGTGTTGCCCCCGGTGATGCGTTGTGCAGACCTCACAATACCTACAGTATTACCCCTCTCAACAACACCGCCCCACCCCATTCCACTATTAAACCCTATCTAATCCTATTCCAGACCAACGATCTGAGAGGACGGTACACTACCACTCAAAACCCCTTACAACTGTTCTGCAGTAAATCCTCACAATCACAAGTACTTCTCTGCCACTGCTAACTCTATCTGCAGTGACTTCTGATCCATTTCTGCAGTACAATTGACAACCATGACTATAAATACTAAAAAGCCCACCTTACTGAAGCACATACTCTTCCCATCACGCTCTCTTGGTTTCTGCCTACTCACAGGAATCCTCTCAGTATCCCTCACCCTGTAACCGTCTTCCTCTACCACTCTCTTCACTGCTTCGGCATACAACACTTTCTGTACTACTCTAACCCTGGCAACCTTAACCTGCCTGTCTCTCACCGGACACCTCCGATCCCCACAGCTAACACACACAGCTTTCTCCACCGATACTACACATTCCTTTGTCTCACATGCTATCTTTCCGGGCTGTCTAGCTTCCACCTATTCCTTCTCACAATTCGTCGAGATCGTCTTGACATTTGCAGTTCTTTATGATAGCCACATTTATTGGGGGGGTAAATACGGGCAAATATATTGATAAGTTACCTTGTCCTAGAGAGATTTACACGGTTCTCAAAACGTCACGCCGGGGTACGCCTACATGAAACACAGCCCTTATTTGAAGTGTTTCTAAAATCCCCCTGGAACTCCCATCTCATATTGCTCAAATGAACAGCAAACCTGTTTTTTCTTAAATTATAAAAATGTATGCAGTTCGGGCCTCCCGGGTGGCGCAGTGGTCTAGGGCACTGCATCACAGTGCTAGCTGTGCCACCAGAGACTCTGGGTTTGAGCCCAGGCTCTGTCGCAGCCGTCCGCGACCGGGAGGTCCATGGGGCGATGCACAATTCGTCTAGCGTCGTCCAGGTTAGGGAGGGTTTGAGGGAGGGTTTGACCGGTAGGGATTGTTGCGGCTGACTTCCAGGTTGGATGCAAGCTGTGTTAAGAAGCAGTGCGGCTTGGTTGGGTTGGGTTGTGTTTCGGAGGACGCATGGCTTTCGACCGTACAGGAGTTGTAGCGATGAGACAAGATAGTAATTACTAAACATTTGGATACCATGAAATTGGGGGTAAAAATTCAAAAATAAAAATGTATGTTCTTCTGTTCTTGTCTATTAATGTTCTGTATTATGTCATGTTTCATGTTTTGTGTGGACTCCAGGAAGAGTAGCTAATGCTTTCGCAACAGCTAATGGGGATCCTAATAAAATACCAAATAACCTACGGGAAAAATGAATGGTGGAAAAACGATTAGATCCACTTCCATGTTTGACCACTAGGTTTTATGGGTCAGAACAAAAATTTGGGAGAGAAGACCAGACTTGGATGCAACACTTTAACTAGTTGCCTTGAATGCAGCTCCACAACAAGCATCAGCTGCAACTCATTGCTAATCAGCCTCTACACCGGTCCTCACTCTTCTTAATCACCACTGCCACCTTACTTAAACCTGACCAAACTAACACTTCTCCTCTTTTGTTCTCCTCTTTTTGATTCGGTGTATTACGAGCCTTATCAAGTTTTGTGGCTCTCATCTGGTACCGCTTAGGTTCTTCCAAGGACCTTCTTGGAGGAATGCCATCGCCACAGCAGCCTAACTATCATGGCCTGACAATGAGGTCTACCTGGGACTCCAAACCAAACTCCACAGAGTCCACCCCCCTGGATCCTTCATCTGCAGCCCTCGGCTTCAACTGGTCCATTCTTATTCCCTTCCTGAATCTTCATTCTCACACCAGTTAAATTTCCTCTTTTGAATATTCTAAACTCATTTCAATGTCTGGTCCTTAAAACTTGAGAACTCAGGATTAAGACATCTGATAGCCCTGTTCTTGCCACTCAATAGGGGCACAGTCCAAGAGGATTGAGAACTCAAAAGCGTCTTTCTCAAAAGAATACTCTGTCGACATCGCCCCGACATATGCCTCGGACATGCGTTGTTGTACCCTGGAGTGCACATGACACGCATGCGCTGGCATTTTTCACCTCTAAAGCACGCTTTCGTGTCTATCCAGACTGACTCCCAGACTGGTAGAAGGGACAACCCTTTGGAAGTTTCTGAAAACACACTACTAGGGGTGGAAGTGCTAGAATCTATGCCTGACACTCCATCCCTTATCTTAACGCCTCTCGATGGGCAGGGAAGGAGATCACTCTCCTGCTTTTACAACCAGCCCCGGCAACTACTGTTACGTAGGGATCTTTTGAGGCTAGCAAACAAGGAGATTTCCCACCCTCACCCAGGTACCGTGGGACTGGCCTTGAGAGGATGAACTTCACAGGTCTGCCACTCAAGGTCATTTAGACTATCCAAAGTGCCAGAGCCCCTTCTACACGCTCACTCTATGAACAAGCGGAGAGTTGTTTTTTAAGAAGTGTTGTGACCTAAGGCAGATCATTCCTTACCTATTGCACGCGTTGCATCTGAGGTTCTATGCTTTTTTTTGTTGCAGGATCTTTTGGATAGAGGGAAGGTTTTCTCCACTGTAAAGGTCTATTTAGCCTCTATCTCAACCTCTCATATAGGTTTCGACAATACACAGTATTGTCTTTAGCCCTGTCTTGGGACCTGTCTATTGTGCTTGAGGCTTTTCGCAGCAGCCTTTTGAGCTGCTGGAAAGCTTGGAGATGATATCTCTCTCCCTCAAAACAGCTTTATTTTTTGCCTGCAAAGCAAGTGAGCGACCTGCACACACTGTCAGTCCACCATTCGCGCTCACAGTTTCCCCCCCTGAGGTTATCCAAGGTAACCTTGTTACCTTACCCCGTCTTTTAGCCTAAGGTCAGTGATAATTATCATTGCCTCGCCTTAGTTTGTGGCTTTCCACCCTCCGCCCTTCACTTCTACAGAAGAAGAGTGTCTCCACCGTTTATGTCCAGTATGCGCTTTGCACATACACATTTACGAGAGCATTATGTAAGAGTGACCAACTCTTTGTACCTTGGGCACCTCGGCTGTTAGGGTAGACCACTCACTTGTTTACACTTATCCCATTGGATATTGGAGGCTATTATATTGTCTTTTAATAGCAAGGATTTACAGCCCCCGGAGGGCATGAGGGGCTCTTTCCAGCAGAGGTATGGCCACCTATTCAAAGGCATCTCTTTGTTGAGATTTGGGATGCAGCGTGTTGGGCCACCCCTCAAACATTTGAGGTTTTTACCAACTTTCGCTGGAGAGTACTGCCTGTCTTCAGTGTGGGAGCCTCTGAGGGGTGATGCTGTTGGGACTATCCTGGGTTCAGAGAGTATGTCTGCTATACTAGAGTTGGCCATATCCCACTGTGATACATCAAGTATTTGAAAGGGAACTCAGTTACTTCCGTAACCCTGGATCTCTGATAATACGACTGAGTTGTGTCACCACATTTCCCCTGCTCGCAAGAGCACAAGGTAGGCATGCTTGAGAATAACCAGAGGGTGAGCACGTGGCACCTTTTAGAAAGAGGAGCTTGCTTAATTCGCCAGTCGACCTGTCTGTCTCCGACAGACGCTGTGGGGTTGGCTCTTCCTAGTAGGGATCTGCCTGGAGCGAATCCCATAGTGATGCAATCGCGACTATTTTACCAGAGAACCGGGGGTTAGGAAAGTAACATCAAGTTCTCTGTTGGTGTGGTCGAAAACAGGTAGTCTACAATGTTTTTTTTTCACCTGTGGGAAAACAACATGTTTAAAACAGTATTTTCATTGTGTAAAGAGGACATTATTTGACCCAATGAGTGTAATTCTAATGTCTGAGCAGGAGACATGTATAAAGCACCCCCTCATTAGCTTGGCCCGACTGTGCCGAGCTTATATTTTCCTATAGGCCTTGCGTTTTGAGATATAATAAAAATGCTTGGGTGTGATGCCATCCACATGATTTACTCTGGGTATGTTTGTGGGTGAAGGGAGATCAAGAACATCTCTCAAATGTTAACTTAGACTGCACACACAATACATCAATTATAAAGCAAGAAGAATCTACACTATATAGTTTAGAAAAATTCTATACTCGGTACAGAAAAATTGGCTCTATCGCGGGTGTCAATTTTCACATAGTCCTGCCATCATACAGTGTGACAGAAATTTGGAAAAATATGGGGATGAAATTGGGAAAATATACAAACTGTTAGATGTGGTTAATCTCTAGTGAGTTTAAATAAGTGAAACAGTAGAATATGCCCACCGAGCTATTATCCACCTGCAGTCAACATCTCTGAAGCTACTGTGTGCTGTGTTTTGTCCGGTGTGTGTGTGTGTGCATGAGCGTGCATATGCATCCTATTGCATGCATGAGTTCCAGTCAACACCAGCTCCCACTTCTGTATTGAACTTTACCGTAGCTCCAGGTTCTGTATTCTGACACTCGGAGCGTCTCCCTCTGATCTTCCTGCTAATTATAGAATTTAAAGGGACCATGATGATCTGTTATTCCAAAATCTGCAAGCTTGTAATTATTCACTTCATTATTTATTTTGGATGTTTGTTTGAAATATTTCAATGGGGATCCATCATGTGAAGATCAAAGGGGATAATGTCATTAAAGTCATGAGGTAGGCAATCTTGTAATCATTTTTAAGTGTTAATTAGACTGCCTCTCCTTGTAAGTTCTCTCTCTCTCTCTCTCTCTCTCTCTCTCTCTCTCTCTCTCTCTCTCTCTCTCTCTCTCTCTCTCTCTCTCTCTCTCTCTCTCTCTCTCTCTCTCTCTCTCTCTCTCTCTCTCGGCGGGGGTTCAAGAGCAGTGTAATTCACTTGTTTTCTCCCACGACTGCACTTATTGTGGAAGAAAACACACCGCTCAGTGTGAGAGCTTTGTCAGTGTGACGAAGCCTGCTGGTGAAAAGTCATCTTCGAGTAGATCAGGGCACGTTGAGAACAGTATGGCACTCTACCTGTGAAGTTAAACATTAATTAACAAAGATCTACACAAGTCATTCCTATGCAGAGGTGAACTGTTTTTTTTTGTTGCAGGACGTGACTGTCATTATATCATGCAATTATAAACAATTGTTATAATTGGCACTTAATTAAACATGTTTACTGCCTGTAATCAAACCAATTGATTCGACACCAGGGGTTGATGTAATGCAAACGTCACCACCTCCATCTACTGGTGAACAGCAGTTACTACAGTTACTTTGCCAGCAGCATACCACCCTGCATACCACTGCTGGCTTGCTTCTGAAGCTAAGCAGGGTTGGTCCTGGTCAGTTCCTGGATGGGAGACCAGATGCTGCTGGAAGTGGTGTTGGAGGGCCACTAGGAGGCACTCTTTCCTCTCGTCTAAAAAAACATATCCCAGGGCAGTGATTGGGGACACTACCCTGTGTAGGGTGCCGTCTTTCGGATGGGACGTTAAACGGGTGTCCTGACTCTCTGAGGTCATTAAAGATCCCACGGCACTTAAGAGTAGGGGTGTTAAGAGTAGGGGTGTTAAGAGTAGGGGTGTTAAGAGTAGGGGTGTTAAGAGTAGGGGTGTTAAGAGTAGGGGTGTTAACCCTGGTGTCCTGGCTAAATTCCCATTCTGGCCCTCAAAACCATCACGGTCACCTAATAATCCCCAGTTTACAATTGGCTCATTCATCTCTCTCCCCTCCCCTGTAACTATTCCCCAGGTTGTTGCTGCAAATTTGTTCTCAGTCAACTTACCTGGTAAAATAACAAATAAATAAATAAAAATACAGAAATCAGTATCACTTCCTTTCTCTCTCAGGGCTCTCTCCACATAACCTAACATAGCAGGTGTAAAAGAAACTCCTTTCTCTCTCAGGGCTCTCTCCACATAACCTAACATAGCAGGTGTAAAAGAAACTCCTTTCTCTCTCAGGGCTCTCTCCACATAACCTAACATAGCAGGTGTAAAAGAAACACTCTCTTCTAACCTAACTCAGGGCTCTCTCCACATAACATAGCAGGTGTAAAAGAAACACCTTTCTCTCTCAGGGCTCTCTCCACATAACCTAACATAGCAGGTGTAAAAGAAACACCTTTCTCTCTCAGGGCTCTCTCCACATAACATAGCAGGTGTAAAAGAAACACCTTTCTCTCTCAGGGCTCTCTCCACATAACCTAACATAGCAGGTGTAAAAGAAACACCTTTCTCTCTCAGGGCTCTCTCCACATAACCTAACATAGCAGGTGTAAAAGAAACGCCTTGCTCTCTCCACCTAACCTAACATAGCAGGTGTAAAAGAAACTCCTTTCTCTCTCAGGGCTCTCTCCACATAACCTAACATAGCAGGTGTAAAAGAAACGCCTTGCTCTCTCCACCTAACCTAACATAGCAGGTGTAAAAGAAACACCTTTCTCTCTCAGGGCTCTCTCCACATAACCTAACATAGCAGGTGTAAAAGAAACACCTTTCTCTCTCAGGGCTCTCTCCACATAACATAGCAGGTGTAAAAGAAACGCCTTGCTCTCTCCACCTAACCTAACATAGCAGGTGTAAAAGAAACTCCTTTCTCTCTCAGGGCTCTCTCCACATAACCTAACATAGCAGGTGTAAAAGAAACGCCTTGCTCTCTCCACCTAACCTAACATAGCAGGTGTAAAAGAAACTCCTTTCTCTCTCAGGGCTCTCTCCACATAACATAGCAGGTGTAAAAGAAACGCCTTTCTCTCTCAGGGCTCTCTCCACATAACCTAACATAGCAGGTGTAAAAGAAACGCCTTTCTCTCTCAGGGCTCTCTCCACCTAACATAGCAGGTGTAAAAGAAACGCCTTTCTCTCTTAGGGCTCTCTCCACCTAACATAGCAGGTGTAAAAGAAACGCCTTTCTCTCTTAGGGCTCTCTCCACCTAACATAGCAGGTGTAATAGAAACGCCTTGCTCTCTCAGGGCTCTCTCCACCTAACATAGCAGGTGTAAAAGAAACGCCTTTCTCTCTTAGGGCTCTCTCCACCTAACATAGCAGGTGTAAAAGAAACGCCTTGCTCTCTCAGGGCTCTCTCCACCTAACATAGCAGGTGTAAAAGAAACGCCTTTCTCTCTTAGGGCTCTCTCCACCTAACCTAACATAGCAGGTGTAAAAGAAACGCCTTGCTCTCTCCACCTAACCTAACATAGCAGGTGTAAAAGAAACGCCTTTCTCTCTCAGGGCTCTCTCCACCTAACATAGCAGGTGTAAAAGAAACGCCTTTCTCTCTTAGGGCTCTCTCCACCTAACATAGCAGGTGTAAAAGAAACGCCTTGCTCTCTCCACCTAACCTAACATAGCAGGTGTAAAAGAAACGCCTTTCTCTCTCAGGGCTCTCTCCACATAACATAGCAGGTGTAAAAGAAACGCCTTGCTCTCTCCACCTAACCTAACATAGCAGGTGTAAAAGAAACGCCTTTCTCTCTCAGGGCTCTCTCCACCTAACCTAACATAGCAGGTGTAAAAGAAACGCCTTTCTCTCTCAGGGCTCTCTCCACCTAACATAGCAGGTGTAAAAGAAACGCCTTTCTCTCTCAGGGCTCTCTCCACCTAACCTAACATAGCAGGTGTAAAAGAAACGCCTTTCTCTCTCAGGGCTCTCTCCACATAACCTAACATAGCAGGTGTAAAAGAAACGCCTTTCTCTCTCAGGGCTCTCTCCACCTAACCTAACATAGCAGGTGTAAAAGAAACGCCTTGCTCTCTCAGGGCTCTCTCCACCTAACATAGCAGGTGTAAAAGAAACGCCTTTCTCTCTCAGGGCTCTCTCCACCTAACCTAACATAGCAGGTGTAAAAGAAACGCCTTTCTCTCTCAGGGCTCTCTCCACCTAACATAGCAGGTGTAAAAGAAACGCCTTTCTCTCTTAGGGCTCTCTCCACCTAACATAGCAGGTGTAAAAGAAACGCCTTGCTCTCTCCACCTAACCTAACATAGCAGGTGTAAAAGAAACACCTTTCTCTCTCAGGGCTCTCTCCACCTAACCTAACATAGCAGGTGTAAAAGAAACGCCTTTCTCTCTCAGGGCTCTCTCCACCTAACATAGCAGGTGTAAAAGAAACGCCTTTCTCTCTCAGGGCTCTCTCCACCTAACATAGCAGGTGTAAAAGAAACACCTTTCTCTCTCAGGGCTCTCTCCACCTAACCTAACATAGCAGGTGTAAAAGAAACGCCTTTCTCTCTCAGGGCTCTCTCCACATAACCTAACATAGCAGGTGTAAAAAAAATACCTTGCTCTCTCCACCTAACCTAACATAGCAGGTGTAAAAAAAATACCTTGCTCTCTCCACCTAACCTAACATAGCAGGTGTAAAAAAAATACCTTGCTCTCTCCACCTAACCTAACATAGCAGGTGTAAAAAAAACACCTTGCTCTCTCCACATAACCTAACATAGCAGGTGTAAAAAAAACACCTTTCTCTCTCAGGGCTCTCTCCACATAACCTAACATAGCAGGTGTAAAAGAAATGCCTTTCTTTCTTTCTGGTCCTGCCGAAAGAGAAAAAAAACTTCTGCACAGTTCAACCAATCCATTAAATGTGCAGGTGGAGTTAAAATGGAGTGTCGCTTCGTTAAAGTCCAAAAGCAGAAGTCAGTTCATATGAGGAAATCAGTCAATTGAAATGTATTCATTAGGCCCTAATCTATGGACTTCACATGAATTGGAATACAGATATGCATCTGTTGGTCACAGATACCTTTAAAAAAAAAAGGTTGTAGATCAGAAAACCCGTCAGTATCTGTGGTGACCATCCTTTGGCTCATGCAGAGTGACAAACCTTCTTCGCATCGAGTTGATCAGGATGATGATTGTGGCATGTGGAATGTTGTCCCACTCCTCTTCAATCGCCGTGCGAAGTTTCTGGATATTGGCACCCTGTCGTGCATCAAAGCTGGGACCGAGAGACTGAAAAACAGCTTCTATCTCAAGGCCATCAGACTGTTAAACAGCCGTCACTAACATTGAGTGGCTGCTGCCAACAAACAGACTCAAATCTCTAGCCACTATAAACAATGCCACTTTATATAATGTTTATATACCCTACATTACTCATCTCATATGTATATACTGTACTCTATACCATCTGCTGCATCTTGCCTATGCCGTCTGGCCATGGGTCATCCATATATTTGTATGTACATATTCTTATTCATTCCTTTACACTTGTGTGTTTAACGTAGTTGTTGTGAAATTGATATATTACTTGTAAGATATTACTGCATGGTTGGAACTAGAAGCACAAGCATTTCGCTACACTTGCATTAACGTCTGCTAACCATGTGTATGTGACAAATAAAATTGGATTTGATTTTTTGTCGTACATGTCGATCCAGAGCATACCAAACATTCTCAATGGGTGACATGTCTGTTGAATATGCAGGCCGTGGAAGAACTGGGACATTTTCAGCGTCTAGGAATTGTGTACAGATCCATGCGACATGGGACTGTGCATTATCATGCTGAAACTTGAGGTGATGGCGGTGGATGAATGGCACGACAATGGGCCTCATGTTATCGTCACTGTATCTCTGTGCATTAATATTGCCATTGATAAAATGCAATTGTGTTTGTTGTCCGTAGCTTATGCCTGCCCATACCATAACCCCACTGCCACCACGGGGTACTCTGGTCACAACGTTGACATCAGCAAACCGCTCGCCCACACAACACCATACACACTGTCTGCCATCTGCCTGGTACAGTTGAAACCAGGATTCATCCGGAAAGAGCACACTTCTCCAGCGTGCCAGTGAACATCGAAGGTGGGCATATGCCCACTGAAGTTGGTTACAACGCAGAATTGTAGTCAGGTCATGGCCCTGGTGAGCACGATGAGCATGTAGATAGAAGAGCTTCCCCTTAGACGGTTTCTGACAGTTTGTGCAGAAATGATTTGGTTGTGCAAACCCACAGATTCATCAGCTGTCCGGGTGGCTGGTCTCAGACGATCCCGCAGGTGAAGGAGCCGGATGAGGAGGTCCTGGGTTGGTATGGTTACACGTGGTCTGCGGCTGTGAGACCGGTTGGACGTACTGACAAATTCTCTAAAAATGATGTTGGAGGCGGTGTAGTAGTCAAAATGATCCCTATTTAATGAAATATCTAGATTTGTAGCTAACTTTAAAATAATTCACCACGGGGGAACGCATTTGATCATAATAAACACATTTCTGAGCCCAAAACAGCCATCTAAAATGTTTTTGGGGCCATTCTGCCCATTGCAATTTACTTTCTAAGGCAGACCAGGGCTTTTGGCACCGTTAGGTTGCTACGCAGTAGCTGACCAACAGAGCTTATAACTTCACATTCCAGACCAGACATTGGGGGCCTGTGACAACCGACTGCATCCAGTTGTTTCCGACCCGTTGAGGGTGCTCGCTACAAGTGGATAAAGTCAAATGTACAGTGTCAGATGCCATTTAGTGGATCACTTGAGAACACTGTGATTCTTCAAAAAGCCTGAAATAAACGGCGTAAACTGTCCAATGGTATTGCTTAAAAATAACTGGTTTGAGGTTTCATGTTAGGTGTCAACACAACACAATTCAGTCAGATCCGTTTTAAGGCTTCAGCATGCATCAGTTCGGCTGGCGAACGAGTGTGCTGCATACTCCCTTAAAAATAACTGTTTCGCATTTGGACGCCTTTAGCCAACTTCTGCATAGGGGTTGTTTTGACGTGTTGGAAGTGGAACTGCACTACCTCTGTCAAATCCACAAGTGGCTCCTTATATCTTAAAAGCGGACATTGCCATTGGCTGCACAGAGTCGCATGAACAGAAATCCCACGCAGTGTTGTTTACAAGTTGGAACAGTGGAATGTGAGATGTAATCTACACCTCCATTAGGATGATAGAAACACTCATTATTTAGTTGAGTCATTTTTCATTTTGAGTGCTATAGCACCCCCTGATAAATCGAAATGAAAGAAATAATAATAATTGCATTACTCCTGTATGAACCTGAAACATTTGTATAATATTGCATCAGCCTGAAGTAAAAAGTGACTTAAATGAAAAAAAAAAGAAGAGTTCACATACTCTCTGGCAGGAAGACTTAACATGAATCTGTGGTAAACTCAGGAAAACTGTGAGATTCTCCCCTAGTATTTCTCACATCCAGGAGAATGTTGAAATGTTGAAATGGATTGGGCCTGAAAGCCTCCCTGGTTGTCAAGGAAACTAATTTGTCAACAAGCCAGAGAAAGAGAGAAGCGGTGATGGTGCTGGAGCAAAGAGCAGAGTCAATTTTGGAGATTGGTTTTTCTCTCCCCGTGTCTGGAAATCATAATCAGATGGGAGGACTCCGGCACCCAGAAGGCTTTGCCCTGCAGGAAAAATGCTCAACACCCCATTAGCATCATCAGCCCGTGGGAGCAAAGAGCACAGTGAGTCTGGTAGCAGCAGTTGGGATATGTGTGTTGCATGAGTGTGTTTGTTTGTGTGTGTGTATGTATGTGTGGGAGTATGTGAGTGAGTGCATGTGTTCTAAGGTGCAGAGAATCAGATTGAATGTTTAGCAGTATTTTAGATAGAAACGGTCTCTGAGCCTGTTGGTATCAGACCTCATGCTCCAATACCGTCTGCCCGACAGTAAGGGAGTAAACAACTCATGGCTGGGGTGTGTGGGGCCTTTGATAATGCTACAGGCTTTGCTCAGGGCACCGAGTAGATATCCTGGATAGGTGGTTGCACGGTCCCAGTGATGTACTGGGCCATCTTCACCACCCGCCTGAGGGCCTTACGGTTATTGACGGAGCAATTCCCGTACCATGCCGTGACGCAATCGGTCAGGATGCAGTCGATGGTGCAGTGGTAGTATTTGGAGATGTCTTCAGCCACCTTAGGAAGTGCCCTCTTGACTAGAGTGGTGGTGTTGTTGGTCCATGACAAGTCCTCTGTGATGTAGACGCAGAGGAACTTAACTACTGACTCTCTTTACTGCAGTCCCATTGATGTGGATTGGGGCATGTTCCCTCTTTTGCTTCCTGAAGTCAACAATCAACTCCTTTGTTTTGCTGACGTTGGAGGAGAGGTTGTTGTCCTGGCACAATGCCAGTTCACTTACCTCCTCCCTATAGGCTGACTCATCATTGTTGGTTAGCAGGCAGGGGGCTGAGGATACACCCCTGGGGGGGCCCTGTGTTAAGAGTCAGTTTGGAGGAGGTGTGGTTGCCAATCCTCACAGCCTGTGGTCTGCCTGTGAGGTAATCCAGGATCCAGTTGCATGGGCTGGTGTCCAGACCCAGATGCCTGAGAAGATAGGGAGTCCATCTGGGCCGACGGCTTTGTGAGAGTATTCCCTCTTTTGAGAGTTTTCCTCAAGTCAGCCTTGGAGAGCGAAAGCACCTGGTCGTCCAGAACAGCGAAAGTCTTGCTGGATGGCTCGGAATTGTCTGCCTCAAAGAGAGCATAGAATGTGTGAAGCTCGTCTGGGAGGGAGGCTTTGATGGACACCACACAGCTGGAGTTGCCTTTGTAGTCCGTGATAGTCTGTAGTCCTTGCCACATACATCGTGTATCTGAGTTGTCGAACATCAATTCAAGTTTGAGTCTGTATTGAGTCTTTATGCGAGAGCCTAATGGATTTGTAGAGCTCGTACCTGCTTGCCCTGTGCACGTCGCACACCCTCAAGTCATCAGGGTTCCTTCTGCTGACAGTGAATGCTTCAGTATGGGCTTTAAGCATGGTATGGATATCTCCGTTCTTCCAGGGTTTTTGGTTGGGGTATGTCCGGATTGTTATTGTAGGTACATCATCAACACATTTCCTAAAGAGGCCTGTGACTGACAATGTACAGTCTTGGCCAAAGGTTTTGAGAATGTCTTTAGATATTTTTGTCAGATGTTACTATGGAATACTGAAGTATAATTACAAGCATTTCATAAGTATCTAAGGCTTTTATTGACAATTACATGAAGTTGATGCAAAGAGTACAATTACATGAAGTTGATACAAAGAGTCAATATTTGCAGTGTTGACCCTTCTTTTTCAAGACCTCTGCAATCCGCCCTGGCATGCCGTCAATTAACTTCTGGGCCACTGATGGCAGTCCATTCTTGCATAATCGATGCTTGGAGTTTGTCAGAATTTGTGGGTTTTTGTTTGTCCACCCACCTCTTGAGAATTGACCACAAGTTCTCAATGGGATTAAGGTCTGAGGAGTTTCCTGGCCATGGACCCAAAATATCGATGTTTTGTTCCCCGAGCCACTTAGTTATCACTTTTTCCTTATGGCAATGTGCTCCATCATTCTGGAAAAGGCATTGTTCATCACCAAACTGTTCCTGGATGGTTGGGAGATGTTGCTCTCGGAGGATGTGTTGGTACCATTCTTTATTCATATTGTTGGTCCATGTGTTCTTAGGCAAAATTGTGAGTGAGCCCACTCCATTGGCTGAGAAGCAACCCCACACATGAATGGTCTCAGGAATCTTTACTGTTGACATGACACAGAACTGATGGTAGTGCGGACAAGCATTTTTCCGGATGCCCCAAACAATCGGAAAGGGGATTCATCAGAGAAAATGCCTTTACCCCAGTCCTCAGCAGTCCAATCCCTGTAACTTTTGCAAAATATCAGTCTGTCCCTGATGTTTTTCCTGGAGAGAAGTGGCTTCTTTGCTGCCCTTCTTGACACCAGGCCATCCTCCAAAAGTCTTCGCCTCACTGGGCATGCAGATGCACTCACACCTGCCTGCTGCCATTCCTGAGCAAGCTCTGTACTGGTGGTGCCCCGATCCTGCAGCTGAATCAACTTTAGGAGACGGTCCTGGCGCTTGCAGGACTCTCTTGGGCGCCCTGAAGCCTTCTTCACAACAATTGAACCGCTCTCCTTGAAGTTCTTGATGATTTAGGTGCAATTTTACTGGCAGCAAGATCCTTGCCTGTGAAGCCCTTTTTGTGCAAAGCAATGATGACGGCACGTGTTTGACAGAGGAAGAACAATGATTCCACCACCCTCCTTTTGAAGCTTCCAGTCTGTTATTCGAACTCAATCAGCATGACAGAGTGACCTCCAGCCTTGTCCTCATCAACACTCACACCTGTGTTAATGAGAGAATCACTGACATGATGTCAGCTGGTCCTTTTTTGGCAGGGCTGAAATGCAGTGGAAATGTTTTTTGGGATTCAGTTCATTTGCATGGCAAAGAGGGACTTTGCAATTAATCACAGTTCATCTGATCTGCAGTTCATCTTCATAACATTCTGGAGTATATGCAAATTGCCATCATACAAACTGAGGCAGCAGACTTTGTGAAAATTAATATTTGTGTCATTCTCAAAACTTTTGGCCACGATTGTATATTCCTCAATGCTGATGGATGAGTACTGGCTGGATGAATCTTTGAACATTATCCAATCAGTCTTCTCAAAACAATCCTACAGCATTGTCTGCCTCCTGTGTCCAGTGCATCACTATTTCCTGTATTGGTCGCTCCCTTCTGAGTTGCTGCTTGTAGGCGGGGAGTAGGAACAGAGAGCCGTGATCTGATTGGCCGATGTGGGGGTGGGGGATGGCTTTGTACGCGTCATGGATGTTTGTATATACAAGATCCTGCATGTAGGATTCCGAGCAGGAACCTGCAAGACTACGAACCGCTATCTCGTTATCAATTGAGTTAAAGCAGCTGATTCAGGCAGCACATTTCACAGGTTTGCCACTTTGAACAATACTGTTACGGGATATTTCTGTTGCTATTGGCTAGGATTACACGTATGGTGAAATTAAATCACAATACAAACCAAATAGTATAACATGTTAGAAATATTGGCATTATTGATATGTGACAACAAGTGTGAGCTTTGAACAGACTTGATTCAATTCAAAGTTGACCATGTAGAAATAGATACGCTTTGAGTATGTAGACATGTAGATATGATTCCAGAGCCAAAGCACACTACTTCTCAGTTTATATAATTCTCCTCCGGATTAATGAGGTGAACCATCCTCTGACTAACGCAGAGATAATAAGCACAAATGAATTCACTGTGTACGCACTGGCATCGCCATAATCAGGCAATTGATTTAAATCAATAAAAATGGATGTTTGATATATTCTCCTTCCAGAAACGATTAAAAAGAAACACTTTCTTCTTAAGTTCTCTAGCTCTAGTGAATAGCAACCAAAGTACTTGAAATGTAATCGATATCACACTGCTGATTCTCAGAGCAAAAGCAAACTCATGGAAATTTAACTGACTGCAATATCACATTTTAACTATGCATAGAGTAGACTGGGTTTTTGAACTTGGCAAACATCTCGCTGCAAACAAATATATGTTTTATTATTTCAGAGAGGGGGAAAGGACTAGATGAATAAAACTAGCATATTTTTGGTGTGAAATGTTTATTTCTGTATCCATCATCAAGTCGGTAGCCAGACAGATGAAGGTGTGTTTGATATATCAGCACTAGAACAAAGATTACTGCATTGCTTTATGTGCTTATAAACATCACATGGCCAGTACGAATACCGATTCAAAACAAAGACCACAACCAGAATTGTTATTTCAAGACGTGTCAAATATGCAGTATGCAGCAAACAAGATAGTATTTCAATTCTCCTTAAAAAAATGTAACAATCTGTATAAAAATGAAGAAAAAAAAGTAAGAATGGATTCAAGTCTGAGTGACTTTTATGATTGGGGTGTCTCCAAAGCACAACTATGGGCCCAGGTGGACAGCAAGTGCATCCCTAATCAATACATCTTCATGTTTCCCAGCTAAATTGATCCAGTCTTCTATGGAAACAACATTCTAGAAGTGGCTATATTAGGAAAATAGCATGTAAACTCAACATTTTGAAGAACCTGTATTTAAAAGAAACATCATAACTTGCTGGTTGCAAAAACTCTTAAATGAATGTAGCTACATTTAGATGTAGCATATTTTACAAGATTACGCCAATTACTTTTGTACTGTAAAAGCAAACCAGTCGATTACTGATAAAGAAAGACATTATATTGAAATTAAGTGCAATTCTATTTAGCTTTATGCCATAGAATTGGAGGACAATACTAAAAAGTACAATTTGTCACATACTGTAGCAAAGTGGAAATACAAAAGTCACAGTTTTGTCATTGGTATGTGCAGATTGTTCCAAGGCCCCATCCATAGCTCCTCCTCGGACTGTGTGCGATCACTCTGAGATTCTAAAGGTTCTCTCACGTCCTCATTGTCCACTGGTGATTCCTGCTCCTCAGCGTTCCGGCTTCTCTCGCTCCTGGCCTTGGCGATGTTGGACTTTGACGCTATGCTCTCTGGGCCACTGGTGCTGGAGGCCAGGGAGCCGCTGGAGGGCTGGGTGTTGAGGGTCTTGTCGACCGAGGACGTGGTCGCCACGGGGCTGTTGAGGGGCAGTCTCTCCTCGTGAGTCACGGCCAGTTTGTCCAGTTTCTTAAAGTGCTTGCCCAGCCGCACTGGGGAGTTGACCTTGATGTTGTTTGAGTGGACACACCGGCGGGTGCGTATGACCGAGCCGTTCTGCGCCAGGTACACGCTGCCATTGATGTTGCTGTGGTTGGTCAGGTTAGACAGACGGTTTCTTTGGGGCTCCGGAGCGCTGTCCTCCCCCGTCGAACTAGTCTCATACTCCCTGTCCACCACCAGCTTAATCCGCTTCTTCCTCCCGTACTGAACAACACAAACAAACAAACAAACAGAAGGCAGATGTATGAGCCTAACATCACGACATCATTAGAGATGGGTTCACACCATTTGACGGGCAAGGCGAAGAGATGCCAGCAGCAAACACAATGTCACACTGTCATGCCGGAGAAGGAGCTGTTGAAGGAAATGATTATGTCTTCTGATGTGAATTAACCACAATCTGTTATGCTTCTTGACACAGACAGATGAGAAGCAATCATTAACCATTTACTACAGAGCCCTAAGAGCTTTAGAAGGAAGAATACGATTATCCCACCAAAGGACAATGCTTTCAGTATTCATGAAAGCAATGTAGAAAAGGCAGCAGCAGCGGCAGCTCGAGATTGGACCAAAAAGAGAACAAAGCAAGGAAGGGCATGCATTTTAGACTCTCTGTAATTTAAAAGCTTCCTAAAATGGCTTATATGACAATAATAAATTCCACTCAGATAATTGCACACGCAATCCAAGGCATTCAGTGATCTTACTTAATGGGATCGGAATTCACTTTAAGATGTTACGGCTTCATCAGCTTCGGAATCAGCTGGGTTGTCATCTTCCGATTCCCCGTCTTCCTCCTCCTCTTCGTCTGTGCTCTGCTTCAAGCCTTTTCCATAAATGCCGCTGGACGGTCTCTTCATCGTGGCTTCCTCCTCCTCGTCCTCGGTGACAGGGGAATGGTCATCTGAGGTGTCCATCATGCCACCGCTGACCTCTGTAGAGTAGGACACAGCGGTCGGTCTTCGTCCATTTCCTGTTGAGGCCGTTGTCCGACTCCCACTGGACTTCCTGGACGACGACCCTTCTCTATGCTCCTCTGGTGATTCTCCGCTCTCAGCCTCCACTTCCTCCTCCCCCGAAGACTCCTCCTCTTCCTCGCTCTCCTCATCGATGGTGTCCTCGGACCCTAGAGTCCTGGTAAATCTAGAGCTCCTGGAGCTTGGGTCAGAGACACTTCCACTGTTGTCAGAGGATGCTCTCCTACTGGCTCTGCTACTGCGGCTCTGTGACCTGTCTGTGCCACCGCCACTGTCTCTGTCACTGCTCTGGCTGGTGACCACAGAGGCTCTTCTACTGGGTGGTGGCCTGGGTGAGGACTTCTGAGCCCCTGGTGCTGTGTCCTCAGTTTCTGCAGATGTCACACTCCTCTTGTTGTCCTCAGTCTCTGATCCCGAATCTGCCTCTTTTTCTGTGTCTGAGTCTCTCTCTGTCTGGGACTCCTCCTCTGTCTCCAAATCCTTCTCTGTGTCTGAGTCCCCATCTGAGTCTCGCTCTGACATCCTTTCCTCCTCCTCAGAATCTCCCTGGCACTCCTCCTGCTCCTCGTCTGAATCTACAGCCCTCCCCTGGTCATCCTCTCCACCTAAGTCTCCTCCAGGGTAGCCCGCGGTACCCAGTGTGGAGGATGAAGCAGCACTGCTCCTACTACTCCTGTCGGAGTAGGCCTCTTTACTAATGCTTTCTGCCTCAGAGCTGCTGCCCTCCTCTTGCTCACTAATGTCCCAAGCCAGGGAGGCCTGCCACCTCCTCCTCTCCTCACTCTTAGTGTCATTGGAGCTTTGGGACCCAGACCCAGACATCCTCTGCTCAGCTAGAGAGCTCACACTGAGGATTTCAATAGGGGATATCCTCCGCTCTTGAAGCCTGCTGGAGATGTTTATACGGCTCAGCGCTTTCCCCAACTGCTGTTTGACCGAGGGCTTGGCATCATCCGAAGCCTGGAAGTAGCTCCCATCTATGACCATGCCACTGTCCATGATCAACATGCTGTCGGAGCGGTAGGCCTTAGTTAGTGTCAGGAAGTCCCCACCATCTCCTCCGTCCCTCCGATCCTTGGAGGAGAACTTCATGGGGAATATCCTGGCTTTGTTCCATGGGGGGTGGAGCGAGGGGGGGTTACCAGGTACCTTGCTAACCGAGACAGGGAAGTTGCAGAGTTTCATGACTGCCTTTAGTTTCTGAATGACCGTGGAGGAGTGGTGGGGCTTGGAGTCTGATGCAGCAGTGCCCTCTTCTGGCGGTGGCCGGTCCTGCTCTGTTCTAGAATAGGGAGGCTGCTGGTCTCTAAAGGCCTGTCTGGGGGGGCTACTGGGTGGGCCGTGAAGGGGTCCTTTGCCTTGCATAGGGGGCCTCTTCCCACCACGCATGGCCACCTGTTACAGTCACATCAGCCCAAGCTACCATTAAAGCCAATGTTAACCATTACTGAGCCATTCAACACGCAGTGTTTCCTCCAGGCACATAGTGTACTTTCCATTGAATTCAAAGTTGCATAATTTTGTATCATACATGTAGCTATTGAAAAACGTAACAGATGTAGATAAAACCAGCTACCTCTCCCTCCGACTCCTGTGGACTGTAGTAGTAGCTCCCATCGTCGTCCACGATCACCTCTCCGTACTCATCATACAGGCCTGTCGGAGATATCAACTTCCTGCGACTGCCATACTGAGGCAGTTCATACCTGGAGGGGAGATGGAACAGGTTAGTTACACACTGTACTGACACACACACACACACACACACACACACACACACACACACACACACACACACACACACACACACACACACACACACACACACACACACACACACACACACACACACACACACACACACACACACACACACACACACACACACACACACACACACACACACACACACACAGACAACACAAACATAGCACACGCACACACACACTCGCAGCCATCACTACATTTATTCAACCTCATTTCTCAGTAGAATTCTGTGATTTTTTTCTCCAGAAGTGAGTGTAAAACAGAATATGTGAATAAGCCCGGGTCCCCAGTGCCTCCAAACTGTGTATGGATATGAGAGAGAGAGAGAGAGAGAGAGAGAGAGAGAGAGAGAGAGAGAGAGAGAGAGAGAGAGAGAGAGAGAGAGAGAGAGAGAGAGAGAGAGAGAGAGAGAGAGAGAGAGAGAGAGAGAGAGAGAGAGAGAGAGAGAGAGACGGCAAAGGAGCCTCTTTATTTAGGCGGAGGCCTTCTTATGGGATTTTACAGTCATTACCCCAAGGCAGTGTTTCCTTTTCTTCTTTCCGTGTCTTTGTTCAGCTGATCTTTAGTGCCAGAGGGGGGCAGACAAGGCGTACCATAAGGTCCAGGGCCCACTCACTACAGAAGCAGACAAGGCGTACCATAAGGTCCAGGGCCCACTCACTACAGAGCGTAGAAGTAAGGTCACTATGTGCCCAGATTAAAGGCTTTTAGTGCTCCCAGGGAGAAAGCGTCTTTTAAAATAGAAACAGACCATCAGCTTAACAGGGCGCACTCTGCCATCACTGGATGGACCAACAGTACATGGTGTCAGTAATGGTTAAATAGCTCAAGCCTCCAGCCAGAAGACTATTACCCCACATCTCAACCCCACGGGAGCAAAACTCTAATTGTATTAATGGCGGTCGGTGTGACGGGAAACATGAGCATTTTGAGAGAGAGGCTACATAGCAGAGAGAAAAATAACACCCGGTATGGCTGGAATGAGAGCCCGGACGTTCTAATTAAAAGTTGAACATCTGCGTAGAGAGAGAGAGAGAGAGAGAGGCGAGAGAAACGAAAGAGACTCAGAGGCAGGGAAAGGTAAATGTACTGTATCCGCTGCTGCAAGTGTCTGTAGAACCAAATCTTTCATCCTCTAAAACTAATCGCCCTCTCACTTTGGTGCTGCAGGGAGAAAGTCTTAAGAGGCTAATTCCGTGCACAACATTCAATCTTAATCTGCGCTCCTTTCTGCTCTGTTATAAGACACCACATGGATGGTGCTCATTGGAACAGGTTAGGTGAGTGATTAGACTCACTAATTATGGAATTCATCGCAGGTGGCAACATGCCAATATGAGCCGTTTCGTCTGAAGCCATCGTTATGTATTCCGACCTGTATGCTCCACTTCAAGGCTGTTGGAAAAACTAATGCTGATGTTTCAGCGGGAGGGGAGGCAGTCTGGAGGCCTGTCGTGACGAGAGCCGTTTGGTATTGAACACTGAAGGAGTCTCTGGACTCTGCAGACTGACTGAGCTTCCCTGGTGTGAGGCAAGCTGTCGGCCCTTGTGTACACGCAGGATCAGAAAGGCCTCAGTAACAAACACGCACATGCATGCATGCACACAAACACACTACACACACACTGTGCACTGACACACCGTGCACACACACACCGTGCACACACACACACACACACACACACACACACACACACACACACACACACACACACACACACACACACACACACACACACACACACACACACACACACACACACACACACACACACACACACACACCGTGCACACACACACACCGTGCACACACACACACCGTGCACACACACACACACACACACACACACACACACACACACACACACACACACACACACACACACACACACACACACACACACACACACACACACACACACACACACACACACACACACACACACACACACACACACACACACACACACACACACACACACACACACTCTCTCTTACCCGTGGTCATAATTATAATAATCCTGGGTGTAATAGTCCTGGCCTGGGTCGATGCCAGACTCCATGGAGAGCTCCTGTCGTGGATAAAACAAAGCATTACTCAAAGACAATGAAGTTGAAGGAAAACATGAGAAGGCCAACACATAGGCCTCTGTGCTTTATTAAAGACAAATATTTCACTACTTAGCCGAAGCCCAAAGGGGGGAAAGAGATTGTGTTCTGTACCTCTGGTCTCAGAAGAGAGGGCCTAAGCAACTGTTGTTGCTGCCAGAGAGAGCGCAAAGACAGAGGAGGAAAATACAGAAACAAGACGAGAGAGAGAAATATACGGTTTCATTAAAGAGATTGTGGATCAACGTAAATATGGATGGGGAAGGGGTAGCAAGCAAGGTCAGAGGGAGTTTGATGGGAAATAGAGATGGAAAAAAACAGCCTGTGTCAGTGAAGTATAATAAGAGAATTTCATAACCAAAACCCAAGGTATATAATACCAAGGGATGACAGCTTCCACCATCTGCAGAACTTTTCCAATATCTGTTCATCACATCGCCTCCCCCAAATATAAGGCGGGCGGCGCATTGGAAGTTTTATTTCCCCATTCCGATTTTGTCATTCTATCAAGGCGGTGTCTATAGATAACATTATGTTAAATAAACTGACAAGTAGGACGACCATTCAAAAGCAGCAATGTCAATTTTAGGCGAGTGGAAACGCCAACGTACCTCATGATGTCCGTACCCACGCCTGTAAGGGAAGAAACATTGTGGAAATCAGTAAACAAGATTGTCAAGATAACGATTGCTTGAGCTTTCAGATATGAACATTGTTATACTTACTGTAGCTGAATTTGGCTGCTTAAATCAAACGCTGAGAGTGGTCTCCCTTCACACATTTTTCAGTTTCAAGTGGGTAAGAATTGTAAAGCATTCGTTCATTTCCTTTGGAAGGCAATAATCTGAAACATTCTTCAGTTCTCTTAAATCTATTCTACCAATGTCCCTTAGCCAGAGAGAGAGAGAGAGAGAGAGAGAGAGAGAGAGAGAGAGAGAGAGAGAGAGAGAGAGAGAGAGATTCTAATATGATATATAGCCATGGCTGGGTTTTTTTTGTCTAATTTTTAGGTAGTGCTGCTGTTCAGAGAAAAAAATGGAAGTTGTTGAGAAACTGTTTCTATTGGTTCTACAGACAGATTTGTTTTCTCTTTAATTACAGTAGGCATTTGTTTTCCAAACTACGTTTTCCCCTGCAATTAGATAATTTGCGAAAGGCAAACCAAGAGTCGCAACCAAGCATATAAATATAATCCATAGATGACAGTCAGGACTGGCAGCCATTGCTAGTGTACCCATGAGTTTAATAGTCAAATTGCCAAGGTAAGAGGTTACAAAACCCGTCGATGGATTATATGTCTATAGCCACAACGCAACAAGCTGTATATTTGGCGTGCATGCTGCCAAAATTGTGGCCTTCCCGGCTGTAGGCATACCGGTAACTTCTAAAATAAGGGTAGCATTTGAGTAAATGAGGGATGAAAGTATACAGCGCCTTTGGAAAGTATTCCGACCCCTTGACTTTTTCTACATTTTGTTACGTTACAGCCTTATTATAAAATTGATTCAATCATTTTTTTCTCAGCAATCTACACACACCCCATAATGACAAAGCAAAAACAGGTTTAGACATTTTTGCTAATTTATTAAAAATAAAAACAGAAATACCTTATTTACAGAATTATTCAGACCCTTTGCTATGAGACTTGAAATTGAGCTCAGGTGCATCCTGTTTACATTGATCAACCTTGAGATGTTTCTGCAACTTGATTGGAGTCCATGTTGTAAATTCAAATGATTGGAAAGGCACACACCTGTCAATATGAGGTCCCACAGTTGACAGTGCGTGTCAGAGCAAAAACCAAGCCATGAGGCCGAAGGAATTGTCCGTAGAGCTCTGAGATAGGATTGTGTCGAGGCACAGATCTGGGGAAGGCTACCAAAACATATCTGCAGCATTGAAGGTCCCCAAGAACACAGTGGCCTCCATTATTCTTAAATGGAAGAAGTTTGGAACCACCAAGACTCTTCCTAGAGCTGGCAATCTGATCAAACTGAGAAATCGGGGGAGAAGGTCCTTGGTCAGAGAGGTGACCAAGAACCCGATGGTCACTCTGACAGAGCTCCAGAGTTCCTCTGAGGAGATGGGTGAACCATCTAGAAGGACAACCATATCTGCAACACTCCACCAATCATGCCTATATGGTAGAGTGGCCAGATGGAAGCCACTCCTCAGTAAAAGGCACATGAGAGCCCACTTGGAGTTTGCCAAAAGGCACCTAAAAGACTCTCAGACCATGAGAAACAACATTTTCTAGTCTGATGAAACCAAGATGTGCCTTGAACTCGGCCTGAATGCCAAGCGTCACGTCTGGAGGAAACCAGACATGGCTAATCACCTGGCCAATATAATCCCTATGGTGAAGCATCCTTGATGAAAACTTGCTTCAGAGTGCTCAGTGCCTCAGGCTGGAGCGAACGTTCACCTTCC